>NC_056563.1:13195066-13503016 GCF_013358625.1 Macadamia integrifolia | reverse complement strand
GCATCCTAGTCTTTTCTCAATTGCACCAATTTAAGCATTTTCTACGACAGACTAGCAGGGTTATTTTTCCCTAAAAAATACCATTCATATGGATCGTACATATTCAAAACATGAGAAAAAAAAATTCATATGAAAGTGAAATTGAACATAGCAATCTTATTCCCAAAAAGATCCGTTCCAAAGGGTGTGGAACAAAGTAAACTTGATGACATGATTTCTGGTTATAAAAATGTAATATGCAGTTGTACACTAAAGGTTGTATTGTTGAAAGAAGATTTTGATCGTAACAGTCAGCTATTTTGAAGGTTTTGCACATCCAAACCATAGCTGTGAGCCTTTCAAACTTCTTTTTCCCATAAATATAAATTTGACATATTTAGAATAACATATGACAAGGATATAAAGCATGCATCAATTATGAGAGAACACAAGTGATGACGATTGGATTGGCTTTGAAGATGAACACAAGTGATGACTAACCTATCATCCAACATCGAATTGGTCAGCTCAGCAATCTATGTGGCAAAAGACAAAAGGTGACAGGTAGAGTATAAGTAGAAATTATAGAGCAGAGATATCTCTTTCTGAACTAAATAATATCGATTAAAATATTCAACTCAGTAACTCACTTGGATACAAGGAGCAGGTGGGCGATTGGGACTTGGGAGGAGAGAGAGAGAGAGGAGTTAGGTCGGTGGTGGATTTAAAAGAGAGTTTTGGTGTGAGCGAGGGGAGGAGGTGGTAAGGGTAAGGGGTTGGGATTATGACTTGTGAGTTTTTCCGTCCACGCAATGAATCATTCTCATGCCTCTTGTGATTATTTTTTGGAATCTCTCTCTCTCTCTCTCTCTCTCTCTCTCTCTCTCTCTCTCTCTCTCTCTCTCTCTCTCTCTCTCTCTCTCTCTCTCTCTCTCTCTCTCTCTCTCTTATAATAAGAACTATTAAAAAGTAATAAAGCTGCAATAATAATAATAAGTTAATGATAAGAAAATAATAAAGTTAGAACAAATCGACCACTACTTTTTTCTTCCCTTAATTTAATACAAGTTATTTCCCTTCCCTAATCATAAAGCTAGTGTGGTACTGTGGTTCGTCCCTTCCCTCCAATGGAGCCCAAGTTTCAGAATTTTTTATTTTTCTTATTTTTTTATTTTTATTTTATTTTATTTTTTATTTTCATCCACTTGTCAGTGTTTTAGTTAAATGGGACAAGTTTATCTGAGCAAACGGTGTAGGTTAGCCCAGTACTCTCCATCTCTTCACTCCTCTATTGACCAAATGTTTTCACTGCTCCCATTGGTTGGTTCCTTCATTAATTCCGGCTCATAGGAGGGCACTGAGATTGTTTTATACAAAGAGAGGAAAGATAAACACTAAGATATTAGGATGCTGAGTGAACCTTTGCACTTATCAATATTTATTCAGGAAAAAGGTGCTCTCAATATTTTTTTATTTTTTATTTTTTTTAAATTAGGGAAAAGACCCTTAAAAGCAATTTGGCTCCAACATCAGGACGGGTCCAGTGGAAATACGTCCAAAATGGTACAAAGTCCAAAATATTAGAAAGGATAACATTTGTGGTTTTTAGGAGCGGAGAAATCATTTTACGCTTATCTTTGAGCATAGGAATCACATTGTCATTTTGACTTCTTTTTTTCTTTATTTCATTTATTTTATTTATTTATTATCTCTTTAAAAAATAATAATAAATAAATCATATGTGAGCTAGGGAAACTGGTGCTTGGAAGATAATTAACATTTTGTATTCTTTTATAAATAAAACAATGCATTAAAGGAAAAGAAAGAGAACAATATAAAACCTCAACCACTACCCAAAGGTGAATGACAAAGAAAAAAACCAAAAAAGGTGAAAAAACAGACAAGATACAACAAAAAAAAGTCAGAAAACAGAAATTACAATCAATCCAAACAGAAAAGCAACAAAAAGGGGGGGGGGGAATACAACAAAAGTAAAAAGGGTGGAAGGGGGTTGTGAGGTAGAAAATTGCCACTTGTACTTATCAAAGAAGTTATCACCTCCATATCCATATATGAATATACCCTTATCCTCTCCATTATAGTCTTTTTTACCTATAGAAGATGAATAAAATTTTTCTTAGAATAAGTTGGAAAAAAAAATCTTATAAATAAAATTCTATCAATTTGACATAAGAAACGCTCAGACTAAGACAAAAAAATATCGTATTATCTTTTCATCAATGTATTAAAAATACTCTTACAAATTTTTTCATTGGTTATATTCTGATGTTATCTACCAGAGACTGACATACTTCTTTCTCAGAAAAAAAAAAAAAAAAAAAACAAAAGATCTCTAGGTTATGGTTGATACTTCCATTCTGCTTGCATTTTTCCTTTTGTGTCTAAATGGGACAACACACAAAAGCTCCCCAAGCCAAAAGCTCTAAATACGTATTTGACTCTGATGTTCGCATAGGAGAAGAGCTAGGAACCGTCCATACTTGCCACGTCTGCAATTATATCTCTGCCAGCTGGCGTTTTGGTAAGTACGTGGCTGCACGGAAATCAACCATCACTTCTTTTCAGATTCACTCAACTTGAGAGAAAGAGAGAAAGAGAGAAAGAGAGAAAGAGAAAGAGAGAGAGAGAGAGATTTTATATCTAGATGTCGGCGTGGGTTGGATAGTTGGGGATTTACATATATATCGGTGAGGCCGAGGCTCACGATATTCTTTAAACAGAGGACAACGTGGCAGCCCACCCAACTGAGAAGGCCAAAGGAATGCATGCTTCCCTCACTCGTCTATCTCATCAATTTCTTATATATATATATATATATATATATATATCTACTCTATGCCTCTCCATGATTTCCATGGATGGATGAATGGATACATCATGGATCCATGAATGACACCTAAAAAGCCCCCCCTTTTTCTTCTTCTTCCATCTTCCTCCAGCTCTGCTCTTGCTCCTTTATCTTCCAGGGCCACCCTCTTTATCTTATACACAGAAATACATGGAGGCTCAAATTTTCCCCAGTAAGAAGGGTTCCTGAATCAAAGAAAGAAAGAAAGAAAGAAAGAAAGAAAGAAAACTTAGAGAAACAGAGTCTCCCCTGGTAATATTTTCTCTTTTTCTTTCTGGTTTTTGATTGAGAAGCAAGTTTCTTCTTTTCTCTGATAAGGAAGGAGTCTAAGAAGAGAGTTTTTGGATATGGAGGGTGACTGTTGTACATCTTCAGAGTCTGCAAGTAGTAGTTCAACATCGCGTAAAGGATCCCAGAGAGATAATAAGCCTTACAGAGGAATAAGGATGAGGAAGTGGGGTAAGTGGGTAGCTGAGATCAGGGAACCAAATAAGAGGTCTAGGATATGGCTTGGTTCTTACTCCACTCCCATGGCTGCTGCTCGAGCCTACGATACTGCTGTTTTCTATTTGAGAGGACCATCGGCTCGTCTCAATTTCCCTGAGTTCATAGTTGCAGAGGATGACCAACTCCATGACATGTCAGCGGCATCAATAAGGAAGAAAGCAACAGAGGTTGGGGCAAGAGTTGATGCCCTTGAAACTGGTTTGATCAGTTCCCAAATTAACTCTTGCAAGCAATCATCCAACAAGAAGCCTGACTTGAACCAGCACCCCAATCCTGAAAGCTCTGATGAAGATTGAGGAGCCCCTTCCCTTCCCCAACCTCCTTTTTTGCAAATTTTCTTTATATTTTTAATTTTTCTTATATGATCATGTATCCAGATAATTGGGTAGCTTAGAAATCAGAATTCAGAGTAACTGTCATGGAAGAAAGAAAGAAAGAAAGAATCAGTTCCAATACAGAAAAGCAACAGCAATCCTTTTCCACTCTTTGTAAAATAAGTCTTTCAAACTAGTTTTAAAGTTTCCTTTTTTTTTTCTTTTTCCTTTTTTTCTTCTGGGTTTTCTTCTCAAGAGTTCCAAAGCGAGGCAGAGTGGAGGAAACAGGGGTGGGTGGCATCCCTCTGGCTGCTATTGCTAATGGGTTCTTCAGTTAAGTGGAGAGAATTGACAGGAGAGGAGGAAGAGATGAAGGGATAAGATGGACTTAGGTATTCTTTCTTCTTTCTGGTCGGAGCCGTTGTGGATGATGTGCTTGTGGACACCACAGAGAGAGAGAGAGAGAGAGAGAGAGAGAGAGAGAGAGAGAAGGGAAGTTCTGTGGTCCAGTATCAAAAGTACACTATCCATAGAATGAAAGAAGAGGAGAGAAGACATCAGCGTCACTGTCATCGTCATCTCATGGATCGTAGTGGAGAGTTTCCAGAAGAAGCTCTACTGGTTTACACGGTCACGAAGACAAGAAGCAGGATGAGTTATTTCGGTGACTCGGTGGGTTTATAGGATTCTTCCTTTCCTTTCCTTTCCTTTCCTTTTCCTATCGTCAATCTAAAAGAAAAGTCTTTACTAGTCTTACCGAATCCAATAACATCTGTACCCTGTTCAGAAAACAGAGATTCCTCTTTTTTCTTTGGGTGGTTGAGGGAAGAGCCGAAGAGGTCCTTTCCTTCCTAATTTTCCTTCTCATAACGAATTCAATTTTTAAGGAAAAAAGATGAAAGTGCATGCTACGGCTCTGCAGGAGTCTGAATTGTGGAATCTAATTTTTTTTTTTTTTTGAAATGTCACTGTGTAGAGTTTTTCTGTTACTATTTACCTTTTCCGTTTTTGGCCTTTTAATGTGTTGGTGGGTTGTTCAGGCTTTTTGCACAACTGGTTCTAGGGGTACTGGCGTAGCGTACGCCACGCTCTTGGGCATAGAACATATGATAGTTTTATCTGAAAGCTCCTCTACCTCATACCCTTCATAGGTATGTCTAGGGGCGGGGAGCTCTTAGATAGACCAGATCTTCTCTTGGATTATGATTTCTTGTAATAATCTCACACCATCAATTAGATGTTGTATTCGCACTCAGAGGTGGCCTTTACACCCCTTGGATGGTGTGAGATTGTTATAGGAGGTCATGGTCCAAGAGAGGATCTGAGCTCCTCTTAGATAGGATCATCTATGTTGCATATTGGTTGTCATTGTTAGTAATCTTGGCTATGTGTAATTGATGAGGTGGTTAAAGGTGATGTCGTGATTGTATACGACTATTAAGTTATCTTGATAGTGTTTGGAGATGTGTTACACATTGCATGCATGAAAGTGGTATAGTGGGTGAAGGATCCTTCATTAAAAGGTAAAAAAATTAAATCATTGTTTTATACAATGACAATATGTTTAAGGGTATTTTTGAAAATATAGATGAAAGATTTAAAAAGAGACATATGCATGTATGTAAGTTATAGATCCTTGAACTCAGAGTTTATCACAATTGGGATCACATCGATCAAATATCGGAGTAAAAATTTATGATGTATTCCTCAGGCTAACGTGTAAGCTAAAAAATGTAATGTCTTACACATTAGTTGAGTTCAAACCCATTTTTTAGATTATACATTACATCTGGATTGAAGGTATAAACATGAGAAATGTATTTTTTTGAGTCCTCTATCAGTAGAAAAAATAATCGGGTTAGCCAGAATTTGAACGAGAGAGATATGATCATTTCCGTATGATCGCTTTGAAACAGGGTTAACCCAGTTTCACATGACGGGTTCAGTTCACATGACTTGAGTTAAATTTTGAGATATTTTGAAGAAGATTTAGAGGAATAACCTCTTGAAGAACAAAAGGAAGAAAAGCCCTAGAAGAGAAAAGAGGAGAAAAGAGAAGAATAAGTCAAGTATTTGTGTGCTCTCATGCAGAAATTGTAAGAAAAACATTTATTTGAAGATTTTTGTGTATTGAATGCTTTAATACCATCACCACCAAGCTTGAGAAGCTATCAAACACCACATTGAAGGTTCGAGAGGAGTTTTGGAGTTCATTAACGACAAAGAAACTTCTTGTGTGTGATGGAAGAAGAAGAAGAAGGAGAAGGTAAAAGGAAGAGGGACTACCATCTTTAACTCTTGAAGGTTCAAGATTCTCCATCAAGTTTATTAAAAACAAAGAAGTTTTTTGTGTGTGATAAAAGAAGAAAGAGAAGACAAAGAAGATGATGAACCATCTTCTTCTCTTGAAGGTTCAATGTTAGTCGTCAAAGAGAAAAAGTTGAAGATTCTAGTGTATATAGGAATCTCAGAGAAGCTCTCCACCCCTTGCTTGTCAAGGGAGGTAATCTCTGCTCACCAAATCCTATTTCGACCTATGTTGTTAGTTATATAACTTACAGTATTGACTGTGAGGGGTGGTACTTTTACTAATATTTATCATCATATATATTGTAAAGAGGGGGTGAAACCCTACCCCAGTTTGAGTACTATCTCAGGTTGAAACAGGTGTCATAGCACTTGGACTGTTGTAACAGTCACAAGCTAGTTGAGTATTGCTCAAAATATAAAACCAATAAAGGATATTGCTCCATGGAGTAGGCAGAGCTGAACCACGTATATATCTTATGTTATTTGTGTGTGCTCGTATATTAGAGTGTGTGGATTATGAATGCATACAAGGTAGGTATGTTTGTCTAATAAAATTGGCCACTGAATGGTGCAAGGTGGACAAACATATGATTGTGTGTATTGAACAGAATACATAGTAACTTCAAACAGACATCTTCAGGAAATCTTTTATAGACATTGTTCACCCCCCCTCTCAGTGTCAACTTGGGATTAACAACCTCCTCTGAGAAACATTTTCCTTATTTACGGGGAAAGAGTTCTTTGTCTAGGAGCACGGCCACTGCACCAGCACATGGGCCAATGGGAGTGTACTTAGAAACATCAATAGGATATGCATTATTTGCCTTTTATAGGGGGAGGAGCAATCATTTAGCCCTCCATGTGTCTTGGCAAGCCCCCACACTCCTCCATAGAAATCATTTTCCCACTTATATAATATTGGTGTTTTTGCCTCTACTTCTAAAACAAATAAGCGATTTGTCTAAACTCTTGGGTGTATCCAGAATACAACGCTCCCGCCACTACAAGGGCCGGGGAAAGGTCATAACGTATGTTGCCTTACCTCTTGCTTTGCAGAAAAGCTATTCTCCAACTTGAACCAATGAACACTAGGTCATTGAGGCTTACAAATGTTCTTAATGATAAATCGATAGTAATCCTTGGAAATTTAAGTACTTCACTGAAATAGGGGGTCTTGGTAGGTCAAGATTGTAAAAAGCTTACCTTTCATATAGTAATGTACTTCAACTCAAACTCTAAAAAAAATGAAAAAAGGAGAAAGAATGCTATACATCTGGCGTTCACCACTCCCTACATAGTGTCTTGCTTTCAAAGATTGTGAAAAGATGCCATTTGTCCCCATTGAAAACAGGTGATTGTGTGTGGGCACAGAGAACGCAAATGTATAGGGTTCTTCTAAAAAAAAGTTACAAATTTGAGTATTGTGGAAAGAAATCATCCTAGGCTTTTTGTGCGACTTGCACATAAGAAACAAATAAGAGAGAAATAACTATTGGTGTACGATGTCTTGTATTCTGTCACAGTTTAATCCAAAGAGTACTAGTGTAGCGCCTTGACAGGCGGGATGGAGATCTCGCTAGCCGTTTAGCGGGCCATGGGATTGCAAGGGGGGTAGGAGGCCCCCTGCATAGCAAGGGGTCTAGGGGGGCGTAGCCCTCCGCTCAAATTTTTTATTTGAGGGTAGTTGTGTACTTTTCGGATTAGGATTTTTTGCTATATATTTGTAGCGAGGATTTCTTTCTTTGTAATGCAAGCAATACTAAGAGGTGTGAGGGACGAGCTTTATAACCCTATTCTCCATTGATAGTGAAGCATGATCTTATCTCACCAGGGACATAGGTAATCTTGTTGAACCTGTAAATCTGTGTGCATTGCTTGTTCTTATTTTTCCATTATTTTCTGTATCGTTTTAGGGTTCCGTTACATTAGCATCAGGCTACTCTAGTGGAGGACTCTCCGATACCTAAGTCAGATCTCTTTGCAAACCATAGCTTCAAGTAGAATGGAAAAGTTTTGATCCCCTCAAGGGGGCTTACCTGGTTATTCATAGTTGAGTGATGGAATTGCAGCGAAGCAGTCATGGAGAGTCCCAACTTGGTAAGTGTTTTGATATTGATAGGAATCTTATCATACTATGAGTTTATCAACACAGTTAGAGTCCTATTGTAACTGTCTCTTTTGTATTAGAGTTGGAGTACACTTCCACCTTTGAAGGTCTATATAAGACGTGTACCTCCAACTCAGAAAACTGATCAATAAAGACTCAATTTAACATGGTATCAATAGCCATACAAGCTCCATCGAGCTAACACCTTCCTCCCCACGCTCTTCTCTCTCTTCATCACCCACTCCCCAACCCACGTTCCTCTCTTTTCTTTGCAAGAAAAAAACTCTTCCACTCCCACTCCCTCTCTCACGTCCCACATCTTCTTTCTTCTTTGTAAAAAAAAATATATATATCTCGCACTCCCACTCCCTCTCTCATGTCCCACATCTTCTTTCTTCTTTGCAAAAAAAAAAAAAAAAAACACACACACACATCAAGAAGAACCACCGGGCAGTAGCTATCCTCCCCACCCCTCACCTCATGGCCACACAGATCAGCCCCAATACCACCATGGTCGACACCCCACCATCTCCCCAATCCCTCTCTGGCGCTCATCACTTTATCTCCCTCAAACTTACTTCGAAAAATTATGTGTTTTGACGCATTCAAATTGTGCCGTACCTCACAGGCCAACGCCTCCTTGACTATGTCACTGGTGACTTCCGTTGCCCTCAGGACCCCGTCAAGCCAAAACCTGGCATGAACATGATGCATCCATTATGAGTCTTCTCATCACCTCTCTCTCTGATGAGGCCCTCTCTCTCGCAGTTGGACGGACCACTAGTAAGAAAATATGGGATGCCCTACATGCATCCTTCAGCTCTCCCTCTACCACATGGATCCTATCACTCAATGTCTCCCTTCAAAATCTTGTTCACAAATCAGACGAGACCATCATTCAGTTTTTCCATCGAGCAAAGTCCCTCTCTGATGAACTAGCAGCTGTAGGGAAGTTGTTACCTCAAGAAGATTTCAACATCCATGTTTCCGTGCTCTCAGAACTGACTACCAGGCCCTCGCCTCCATCATAATGGCGTAAAAGGAGCTACTCTCCTATAATGATATGCATGGCCTTCTCATGATCCATGAGACTCTGATCCAATCTCGTCTCCCCATCATCGATCCTGCAACCAAAGCCTCAGCTCATGTTGCTCATCAAAACTGTGGACCACCCACTCAATCCAATGGTGGTCGTGGTACTTCATCCTCAAGAGGCCGTGGTCGTGGTCGTGGTTTTGGAAGCTCCAATGCCTTTGCCCACAATCCCTGCATAATATATGGCTGCACTAACCATCAGACAGACACCGGCTACTATCGGCAACAGAATACCACCAAACCAGCCCTACTCCCTACTCCACACCATCCTTACCATTTCTATGTCCAGTGAGGAGGATGTGTTTGGTCTCCAGATCCTTCACAAAAAAAAAAAAAAAAAAGAATGAAATTCAAAGAAAACGTTATTTTCACGACAAAACTGCTGAACAGAAAGTAATGAACAAGTGAGGGAGGGAACATGTAAGACATTAGAAAGAGAAAAAGAATGAGAAGAAGACGAAATGAAAGTATTGCCAATGTGAGAAATAGAAAGCCCCTTACCATTACCAACTAAGAGTTGGTTGTTACCTATGTATGGATCATAGGTGGAGAACTGAGTGAGGTCAAGGGTGGCATGATGGGTGGCACCGGTGTCAGGTATCCAGGAGGTGGTGTAAGTCTGTGGATGGTGGGGGAATGTAGCCTACTCTGTCAATCGGGCATGTCAATTTATACATGCTCCCTCGGAGGACCTTTGGACCCTGGTCAACAGAATCATCTGTTATCTCCAGGGCACAAAAAACCAAGGGTTGTTCATCTCTAGGTTTGATTCTCTTCAACTTTAGGCATTCTCTGATGCTGACTGGGCTAGTGATAGTGCTGACCAGAAATCGATAGGTGGCTATGCCATCTACATGGGTCCCAATTTAATCTCTTGGGCATCTAAAAAGCAAAAAATGGTTGTACGCTCTTCTACTGAATCAAAGTACAAGGATGTTGCTGCTGCTTGCGCAGAACTCACCTGGCTCCGCTCTCTCTTTGCTGAACTGAGCATTCCTATCCCTACAGTGCCAATCCTCTTGTGTGACAATATTGGTGCCACTTATCTCTCAGTCAATCCTATGTTTCATGTGCAATTCATCTCCACAAATGATCAAATAGCTGATATTCTCACCAAGCCTCTCAGTTCAAAACAGTTCACTTTTCTCCGGGACAAGCTGTGAATTCAACCGTTCAAATTCCCACCTTGAGGGGGTGTATCAACACAGTTAGAGTCCTCCTCTACCTCAAAAACCTCTCCTACAAAATAGCAGTCTCATTGGACAACAACACTAGAGATCGACTCCCATTCGAAGTCTCTCTCTTAGGATATCAGAGTCCTATTGTAACTGTCTCTTTTGTATTAGAGTTGGAGTACACTTTCACCTTTGAAGGTCTATATAAGACGAGTATCTCCAACTCATAAAATTGATCAATAAATACTCAATTTAACAGAGTTATACTTGGAGAGTGCATAGATAGCGGTTATTCCACTTATAGGAACCTTCTATATCCTGATCGGTACAGGATTTTTCTTCCCTTTAGGGGTGATCAGAAGTCCTCTTTGGTGATATTTCCTGATTAAGAAAAATCAGTTCCTTTCTTGGAGTTTTCGAATTCGACTGTGAATGAGTTGTCTCCTTTATTGAGGATTCTCCGAGCACTGGTAGCCAGTTGTGGGTTATTTACTTGACCCTTAATACTAGTCCAGCCTTGGCCCGTCTCACTCGACCTTAGTTCCACATGTCGTGCTGATATTAACGATTATATTTTGTGCTTAACAGAGTAAATATTTGATTTTTTTTCATTTTCAATTTTTAAGGTTCGGCCGACGAAGATATGGAGGTCAATCACATATCCGGTTCCAAGTGGTTTTTTAAGCTTGGGAGGACCCAGCTGGTTTGCGGCAAAACCCAAAAGACTAGCAACAAGTAATAAGATGGCAGCTGCTATGGTGGGCTCTGAGCTGGTGGTGGGCGAAAACGAAAGAGATAAAAAGACTTCTTGGAATTGCATTGACAAAGGAGATTATTAGCATAAGAAGTAACATCTCTCTCATAATCGCACTTACAAAACTTTAAGTCCTTTCGATGTAAAAGGGAAAGGGAAACGGAAAGGGAAAGGGAAAGGGAAAGGGAAAGGGCAAAGTACACCTGTTAATCACTTCCTTTTGTTCTCCCTTGACGGCCGCACTTCATGTTACTTTCTAATTCCTTTCATTTTATACCGATAAACATATATGAAAAAAAAAAAAAAAAATCGAAAACAGTATATTCTCACATCAAGGATAAGTATTAATTGGCATCAGATGGAATTCTATATATTTTTTATTTTTATTTTGAGGTGCGAGGGAAGTGGGTCCTCTCTCTCACCCCACTGACAACAGCCCTCATAAGGGCTAAGAGGGGTCCACATTTTTCAAAGCGGAAGAGAAGAGAGATCAAGGCAACACCATGGCATGGGGTGGTGCCTAATGGCGTTTTTGTAATTAATTAGCAACGATTGTGATTTTTTTGGGGGTCATGTACTCATGTCTCCTTCTGAAAAACACATAAGAGCTACCGTATCTGAAAATAGATGCGATAAGACGTCCTCGCTATTGTTTGGTATAAGGTTCTCTGTATTCAGATTCGGTTTTAGCGGTTTTAGGCTCTCTTCCCTACTGATAGCAATGTCGAATGTGGAAAATTTAGGCTAACTGTCTTTAGTCTTGGTGGGCACATCCTATTTGTGCATAGATTCTGTTTTTCATTTATATCTTGTATATTTTTTCTCATTCAATTTTTAATACAAATGATATTCTAGCTAAAAAAAGAGACAAGGTTATCAAGGAATGTAACCTTTGATTGCCTGTCCCTATGCTTCTGGCCAAAGGCCCATTGTCTCGCTACACACTTCGCCTAGTGGTTTCCCTTTTTTTATTTTTATTTTGGTGAGGGTGGGGGGTTGTTTGTGTTCCCTTTAGGGGTGTCTTGAATTATCTGGAGACATCAGACCACAATTACTCATTACATTGCTCCCATCTTACCTTTTTTTGGTACAGAGCCAACAGGGCTCAGAACCAGAAACCTTCCCTGGAGACCAACTGCCTAGGGGTGCCTGCCACTGAACTAGAAACACATCACCTACCTCCTCCAGTTTATCTGAATTGAAAATTCTAAATCATCCAAGAGAGACACCGGTTATTTAAAATAAGACTCCATTTGCCTGAGATTTGACATAAGAAAGTTTTGCCCTACACACTCAGAAAGTTTGGGCCTAAGATGATATGGAAGAAGGCCTACGCAGGTGAGCAATGCAAGAAACTAGGGCACTTCGAAATAATCTCTTCTTGCATTTAAGATGATTCCCATATCCCCACCTGGGTCTTGTGGTACTAACGAATCAGAAGCCTTCTGAGCAAATGCTAGTTCCATATCTTTACATGAGAACCAAAAGGCTAGCAAAGGCTTTAGTGGAGAATAAAATCAAGGTGGATATAACAAACTATTACAAAAAATGTCAATACACAATACATAATATTTATCCAAGCCTTCTATATCTACATGCACTTGCATCTATATGATAAGGATAAGCCCATGACAAAACCACCACCACCCCCCACCCCCTCTTTTTCTCTTACTCCCTATACACCTTCGAACCAAAAAAAAAAGAAGCAGCTTAAACTAAAGACTATACATATAAAATGAAAAACTCAACTTTAACTGAAGATTATACATATAAAGAGCCCAGCGATGATAAAGATAAATACTTATGAGGTCAAAATGGAAGAGCCATTAGTCTTCTGTCCGATGAATCCCCTAGTTGGCTCAACAAATTCCTTTGGGGACAACCACTTGGATGAAGGCCAGAGATGCACCATTAACCAGCTAAAGTGGTTCACATCAAAATACAATCCCTTCCCATCAATGGAATCATTCTTTCTTTTGACTAGCATGTTTTAGCTGAAGCGCTGCTCTAACAACATTTCCCCTCGTAATAATTCCAACCTTTTTTTTTTTTTTTTGGGGGGGGTTTGGTGGGGAAAGAGAATCAAATCACATAATTAGCAAGGAACATGCTAGACAATTTATGCTGAATAAACAAAAGCAGGAGATATCTTACCAGCTTCCCCTTGCTGTTGACAACAGGAAAACGATGGTACTTTGTTTCAAGCAATAATCTGACAGTGCAGAAATGAGAACATAATTTCAGTTTCAGGTTTCCAACAAAATGGATATAGCTGTATGAAACAAAAAACACAAAACAGAAGGGGGTTTTTTTTTCTTTTTGGGGGGGGGGGGGGGGGGGAGACACCAAAAATAAATTAACAAAATTACCTAGCAGCATCTTCAAGGTTGGTAGTTTCACGAACAACAAGAGGGGCAGGTGTCATCACATCACCAATGACCTTCCCATTGGTCTTTCTGAGCAACTTCTGTATCTCGTTGAATGTCTGAAATATTAACAAGAAGTAGAGATACCTACAGTTGGTGAGAAAATTTTCCATACATTCATACTACCCCAATGAGACAGCAAGTAATGCACATAAATATTATGCATATAAAACACATCAAACACAAGCACACAATGTGCACCATTTTTACGAATTCTCAATGGAAAACTACAACTACATCATTCAGATAAAGAAGACGCACTTGCATAAATTCTCCAATGCCTAAGCTTGTCTGTGTGCAGAAGCACTAGTCATCATTTCATATGCTTATGTAAATGAGCAACAAATGCATGTCCAAGCATTTTTAAAGTACTCCATGCAATTACTACATTTTTAAGCCTCAAAGTATAACTAAATCATGGGAAAGGGCTCTCTGAGCAAGCGAGGTAGGATGGAATCTCCCACGCCCCCCACTTCATTGACCGTTTGATTTCCATCACTGCATCACAGTCGTTCAATCTTCTGGTGTTGCAACTCACTTTCTCCACTGCCGCAACACTATCTTTTTCTCCCCTTTCTTTATCCCCCCCACCGCTGCAACTCCTTTCTCTCTCTCTCCACATCTCCCACTCACCGTGCAAACCAGGCTGCTCTCTCTTCCCCTTCTCCCTGCCGCTGGCCTCTCTCTCTCTCTCTCTCTCTCTCCATGACCCCATCTGCTGCTTGCCGGTGCGAACCAGCAGCCCCCATTGTTCAGCCACTGCAACCGTCGCCATCATGGACTCTGCACAACCCCGCCCCAGCCCCTTCTGTGCACACCCCCTCCCTGCCAGCCACCTCCACCATCCTTGACCACAACCCCACTCGACAGGAACAACACCATCAAGGGAAACTAAACTTGTAGGAGAGAAGCAGAGCATGTCATGTTGGCACTCTGAAAAAAATTTCCCACGGTACCACCAGATCAGAGACCAATGCTGGAGGCTGCGATGGTTTGTGTGTTGGCGGCAATGGAAACAATATAACTGGTGGTCTTGATCTCTGATCCATGACGTTGCAGCGAGTGGGAGAGAGAAGGGGAAGAGAGAGCAGCCTGGTGTGCTAAAGAACTCTCAGGTACTAACCCCATCGTCGTCGTCATTGTCTTCTTCAGTGGAATTAGAACGGGCAGGGGCAGAAGAAGAAGAAGGGCCTTTCTCCATGGCATCCATCTTGCGCAAGTAGACCGAGGAGGAGGAGAAGTGGCAAGGGTTGGAGAGCCCGTACGCTTGGATAGCTTCCAACTTTTTTGCGACATTCTACAGAGGTTTTAGAAGGGATGGTGAAGGGGCAGTGGTGAGTGGCTTTGATATTGCTGTGGCAGAAGGAGTTGATGAGGGCCATGGTTTCTTCGTGGGACCAGAAAAGCGGTGGGAGGCTGAGGGGTTGGACGGACGTTGGTAGCAGGAGGAGGAAGAGAAGAGCAGATCCAGCAGCGTGCAAAGGGGAGAGAGGAAGGTGCGAAAGTGTCTTTGCAACAGCAGTGGAGAGAGTGAATTTCTGTAGTTCATAGATTGAAAGGCTGGAATTTAAAATATATGGATCGAATAGTCATTAAGGCGGGGGCATAAGATGGTGTGGGAGATTCCATCCTCCCTGCTTGCTCAGAGAACCTTTTTCCTTAAATCATACTTCAGAATTGTTTAACATTGGCCCACCAGCCAGCATTTCAGTATGTTCAATAATTGGCAACAGTACAACTTCTCAACAACAAAAGATATTATATTTAATGTGAAAATATAAAATAATTTGAAAATGGTAACTCAAACTTATATGTATACCAGCAGGTCTATAAGTCACAGAATGCCAATTTAGATCTTTTTATTGATGATGTACTATTTTACCCTTTTTTTTTTTTGATAAACCAAGAAAGGTATTATTAAGAAGGGAAATGCCCAATGCATGTGTATGGTGACTGTGTGGATTGCAGTTGTTGTATATTGGCCCAACCCTGAGTAGGTAGGAAGCCCACTGTACAGATATAATACACTTTTTATTGTCATATTAAGCATGCATTAGAAAAGAATACCCTCAGTAAGAAAAGAAGGAAGGGCAACCACACCATACAAGGCCCAGCAGCCATACAAAAACAGTATGTAGTAGTCAACCACAAAAAGTATATCCAATTTCACTTAATGTCAGTAGTGCGAAGGTTATAGAATTCTTGCAGAGAGAGGACAAAGTGGTCATCTTATGTTGGGTCTCACCGTACCCTACTATTTCAATAACATTTCCAGCTGAATCTGGATGAGATACTCCCCAGGTATTTCAATTATTTACAATCTTTTTTTTTTTTTTTTTTGAATATAGGTGTTAGTTACTTTTAATGTATGACTAGTGAATTTGTACAAGTTATTTTGGTTGTCAACGCATCTTCCCAAAATCTAGTAGCATCAGGGTGAGAAACCCTCTCACCCCAAATCCCATTATACATCTTTGTTTGTTGTAGTGATTTGAGCGTTTAGATATTCTTTCCAGATCTCCAAAGGATCCACTGAAGATAGAAAAAACTTTCCAAAATTTTCTCTAGGAAAACAAAAGTTTGTATTTATAAATCCCCATGGAAGTCTGGCCTTTTCAAACAGACAACGTCCCTCAAAGTAAAAAATCCATAACCTTGTCACTGGGTTCTGGATCCAGGTCCACGGTATCCTAAGTGACAGGCTTACCATCCATGGTATCCATACTGACAGGCTTACCACAAAATCCAGCCAGCATCTTCTGAGTAAATCCCCATTCCCCAAGTCTTATCACAAAATGGCACTTCTGGTTCTGGCTAGTAGCAATTCTCCATGATTTAGTGAATTCCAACTTTGCAACAATAATATGCAATTCATTCAGAACAAAAAGATTAAATGATCCGACATCTCTACAAGTCATTATAGGTCAACATAACATCCAAAGTAAGAGCCTCAAATTGAACTTTTAGTCTTTTAGACAACCTATGTTTCCATTCAATTCAGTACTGGATGGGTCTCTCAGATCATTAAACTTACAACACGAAAAGAATAATGTTATCCATAAAGGGGCGTCTAACATATTATTCCTCTTTAGGTCCATGTTATCCTACTAATCTGATCTCAATTGTTGCAGTAATAGCAGCCTAATACCACTGGAAGCACAATGACTAGAGGCCTATAATGAATAGAAGTGCCCATGGATGGCATGCCTTTGGATTTCCGGCAGGCATTCTAAAGAATTTGTAATTTACCATGGATCGCATCTCACAGCACTTCGCAGCTGGGAAAAATTACAACTCAAACCTCCCTCACTCAGCAGAATGTTATTATATGGTAGTTGGAAAAAGAATAGCATAAGGAACAAAGCAATATGATGTGTTGAGCAATTACAATTTACAAGCTCTAGCAAATTAAAATTACCAACAATATAATGGAAAGAAAAAGGGTAGTGCTCACATACTTTCCAAGAGCTATCGACTTCAGGAAACATGCTTGTATCAGATAGTCCACCACCTAATTGACAAACAAAAACAAAAAAGTTATAGTCTGGATTCACAACTAAAGCAACAGTCTTTGAGCAGAAAATATATCTCCTTTTGCATGAAATGCTTCCAATGCAACCAAACATAACCAAACAATGCTTAACCAAACAGAGGAAACAAATATTTATCATTGTGATCTCCTGTTGTTTGTTGCTTACATCACTGGTTTACAGCCCTGTAACTTCATATGAAGAGATCCCCTCTATCCCCTATCTTTTCTTTTCTTAGTTTTTTTTCCCCACCCTCTCATGAATCATCCTATCGCCTTTTCCACCAGTAATGAACAAATGAAAATTGTTTATAATCAACCCTTTGTTTGGAAATGGAAACACAAATAATGATCAACATAAGATAGAGCCCACCCACTTGGTAATCTATGAAATAACAAGCAAGGAGCCATAACAAGAACAAACACCTTGAATTACGAGAATTTGGCTGCAGTTCATCATCTAGATTGAAGAACAGAATGCACAAGTGCCCCACATCCAATTAATTGCCACAATATTCTAGCTAATTTTTACTTCAGTTGACAAAGGAAAAGTGTAAAGAAGAGGAGTTATGTTTCCATCATCTTACAATATGGCTCCATTTTTAACCTACACAAGTGTCTTTGGAAACAGATATTAGAAACAGCTATCTCTACTCAACCCTCTTATGTGGGTAGGAATTTCAATTGATGATTTGGAGGCACATACTCCTATTTTTCAAGAAAAGAACATAGTTTCGAGTGACAAATGTCAATTCCGTGAAACAAGAGTATAATGATGGTAGTCCTCGTGGAACCTGTCCTTTTTGTAATGATATGGTATTTCTAGCTGAAGCCATAATTTACAGTTAATGTCCCTTCAAAATATACTAAAATACATTCTAAACAGACCCTATAAAATTAATTCATTAAGATTCAAGTCAAGGAGGATGCTTTGCATTACCCTGGTAGTTTGCCACATTAACATTTATAAATAACTTTAGTGAAGAGTAACTGTGCTCCAAAAGAATTTAAACTAGGGCGAGGAGAAATATTTCCTCAGCTTAATTGAAACAACCAGGTTATTATAGCTTTGAAGTTCAGAAACCTGATATGGAGTCCAGTGCTAGCAAGTCATAATCAGAAACTACACCAACCTGCAATGAAAGAGGGGAAGGGAAAAAATAAATTACACTGATCAATATGTAACAGAGTTTGGTTGAAAACACAGAAGAATAAGCAGAGCTCCCTCAATACGGTTACATATTTATGGATTGATACAAAAGCATAGAAAAAATGTATCCCAAATACAAAGGATCATGATCAGTAATCAGCAGGTTTTATCTTTTCTTTGAACTTATATAGTCGACCAGAATAACATGGTCAGTGGAGTCTGCCAATCCAGTAAGATGACCTAGTCAACCCACAAAACTGTGACAACCCAGAAAGCTGGATGATGTTTAGTTCATTTTTTGAACAGTAAAATATGCAACTGTTTAATCTCCCCTACCTCTGCATATAAGTGTAAAAAAACACTCTTTAAAATGCATAGAGAATAACAGCATTGCAGTTATCTCAACCATGGTTTGAAGAATCGGGATTGGATTGGGTGTATTGGCTGACCACGATACTGATACCTAGGTGATACGAGAGCACTGGAACATATCGGGTAAGGAATCGACTGATCCAACCGAATTTCACTCATTCTTTTAGATGAAAATGTGTCATCTTCTACATGCATGATGAACACTTGTCATCATATGATGATAAGAAAAAAAAAGGAAGTTGAAGAGGGAGTGGAGGGGTGGGGAGGGGGAGAGAGAAACAGCGAAGGGGTGGTGGATATGCAGACGGGGAGTTGCAGGTGGGGGGGGGGAGGAGTGGAAGAGGGAAAGGGAGAGGAACCCCATTCTCCGATGAGACCATTTGCCGCCTTAAACTCTCCTTATGAGAAAATCCACCAGTTCTCTGATCCGAATAACCAGTTGGATTAAGATATTGTTGTGTTGATGAGGTTTGTTGCTGAGAAGACTGGGCCTTGAAAGTGGAGGTCACGATTAGGTTATTGCTATTTCTCAAGTTTTTTGTGAATGCCACCACTCTCACCAACATTAGAAATAGTGCTTTTGAATGTGTTCTTTGTGAATACCATCACTCATCATCGTGGCAGTCTTGGAGGTCTTGTCGACAATGGGGTTCTTAGCGGGCACAACAGCATCGATATTTGGAGTTGCAGGGATGGGGACTGGGAGGAAGAGGGACAAGGTCAGAGGAGGGGGAAGCTGGAGAAAGGTGGAGGAAGGGGAGGGATCAGGTATGGGGAAGGATGAGGAAAAGTAGGGGCAAGTGGTGTTGCAGCTGGAGAGGGAAGGGGAGGGAAAGAGAGAGGAAAATGGAGGGAGTGCTGAAGAGGGAGAGGGTCAGCCTTCTGGGGAGGGAGATTGCAAGAGGATGCAGGTATGGGGACAGGAGAGGGAGTACCGTAATTGTATTTCTTAAATATTTACTCGTGGAAAATTCTCTGGCCGATCCAAAAAAGGTGGATCAGACAGGGAGTCATCGGACATATCACCCAATCCCTTGATCCGTATTGGTATCAGAATTGGCCAAGGCCAACACCAATCCGATTTCCGATTCCTATAACTGTGATCTCAACTCAATGGCCATCAAAAAATATAGTCGACCCCCAAAAAAAGGTCAATCTTGCAGTTTGGTGCTTCATCCTTACTCCATTGGTGCCAACAGGTTTACAAAGGCAGAGACGCTCTGCTACTTGGATTGGAACCACAATGAAGTCCATTCAGGAACCACTTGAACAATTGGACACTAAATCCATTTCAAGGTTATTAAATAAGCCTTGTGGGGAAGGGCTTAAAAAGAAACAGTTATCCTAGCCAAGAAAGAAGAATAGATGGTTGCAGAAATGTAATAGCAAGAAAACTTTTACCATCATATCTTTCTTCACCACTGTCACTGTCAACCATCTCCTTGTTTTTTGGTTGCTTTTGTTTGATGTTTTTTAGTCTAGATCCTCCACATTGCTTATGCCACACTTGTGCAGAAATAGATGTAGGAAGAAGCAGCGTTCAATAATATACTCCATGCAAAACCTTCCTTCTCCTAGAATTCTGGCTTTATTTATAGAGGGTCTCTTTTCTTTTGGCAGCAGTCCCTGAAGTTACTAATGAACAGTGGACCATCTTATTTAGCTGGAAGATGCTATTGAAGAATTAGTATAACTCACTTCTAACATACAAGCATCTCATTTTGGGGCTAATGATCACCATATGCTCATAAGGTGGGAAGCAAAACCCTTCCCCCCCCCACCCCCCCGGCCCATGGAGAAAAAAGGGTTGTCACCCCCCCTGTTCCATCAATCAGATTTCTAAAAGCATACTTCTACAGTTCCATGGCATAAGCAACATACTGAGTACACAGGATATTAAGGCTGTGTTTCGAATGCATTCTATTCTGAGAATACATTCTATGGACAACAGAAATGTCATTTTGGTATGCTTTCTCATTCTTGAATCTCAGAATGTGACAGAGAATGCATCCTATTCTGCAACAGGCTCTCTATCTTATTATTAGGAACGTGTTCTCCAGTTTGAGAATGAAAATTCGCATTCTAGGAATGGGAATACATACCAAACATAGCCTAAGAGTCCAGACTGATGGAATCAAAGAATTTCTGGGTAAGTTTCAGATTCGAACCCACAGGTAGAATTGTAGGGTTCAAAACCGGTAAGCTAGCACCACTGTTAACTTCCAATCCTAGGACTCCAATTAACTCAAAACTCAGGCCAGATGTAGGTGACTAGCAATAGTTAAAACCCTCCAAATAAGATGAAAATCCAATTGTAAGATTTCAAGTTACTTACCAAATCATGGTGTCTTGAATGCAGCCCCTATTTTTATTAATAGTAGTAACTAGGAATCCCTACTTGTGTGGAGAAGGATCCCCCCACAAAGAAATACAGAAGTAAAATAAGAAGTAGCCTAATATAAGACCTAAATTCTAGATGCATCTCAAAATAGAAACCCTTAACAATGGAAACTAGTAAGGCTTTATAGAATTCGGCCTTCTAAAACAAAACATGGGCACTTAAAACAGAAACTACTTTGTAAACTAAAAAATTAGTAACATATCAGCAAAATCCTACTACTAAACTGGTAATACTAAAAGAGAAACAAATAAAATAAATTCTAAACCCCCCCCCCACCACCACCACCACCACCACCACCACCACCACCACCACCACCACCACGACCACGACGCAAGGCATGAATTGATGTAGTAATAAGCCTAACCTGGCCATGATATTGGACCAAAAGATAGCCGTAAAGGTCCCTTCTCTTCCTCCTTAGTCAATCTACATACAGAGCAGTTGCAAGTACCCAACATATACCTATAAATCCCAGCAAAGTCTAAAATGAGCATACCTCATCTCACTGCGATTACATTCACTGTAACATGGATCCTAACTGTCTGTCCTAGTCCTAGATATTCATATATAGGATTGCTTCCCACCAGAGAAGCAACTTTCTACTCTCCGCACAGCCTTACTTTTAGCAAATTACTTGTGTGTGCATGCCATTTCAAAATTAAAAGTAATGACTTATATTTAGCAGCAATCCAAAGTTTAAAAAACTCCAAATGAAATTATGGTTTAACAACAATTGGTTGTAAAGAATTATAAATCTCCCAAGGGAAAGCAGCTGAATATATAACATGATATCATTGATTATATCACACCATTAAAATCCAATGCAAGGAACAATGTTTAAAGATTGCTAATGGATACATACCAAGTTCCACTCATCATCAATCACAGGAAAACCACTAATCTTGTTTTTAACAAGGGCCTCCAATGCTGTTGACAAAAAAGATTGAATGTAAGAATATGGAAGGATTACGGTAGAGCTGATGATATACAATCTAGGTATCACTATACCTTCATCAACTGGTGTACTAGGCTTAACAACATGTAAATTCTCTTTTCTGGTCATAAAATCAGACACTGTATACACTCCATTTCTTGGCTGCAGGTCAATAGTCAAGGGGAAATAAGCCAAAACATAAGATAGAAATTAAAGCAGCACAAAATAAAGATAGAATATTAGTGAAACATAACCTACACAAAAGCATTCAAACCAACAACCGAATTAATTAAATCTCTTATTGGCTGGTAACCACAAAATCTTGTCTCCCAGTTTTGTCCAACAAATGATGGGGAAAGGTTCACTATGTGAGTCACTTGCAAAAGCTTCTCAAAGTGGGTCAAGAATCTGCATGTGGCAGCTTAGTCGCACTCATGTTAATAACTAAAAAGGAAGACAAAGAAAGAAACCACAAAAAATATTTTCTAAGGAAGAAAACAAGGAATGGAGCCTAGACCACCATGTGAAGTCTCAAACAACTAGGTAACAGCTAAATCAGCATTTTATTGTGAAGAAAATTGTAAGGAAATCTGGGGTTTCAATTTCAGATAACAATTTAGGCTTTGGTGGGAAAATAAGATGGAATTTTTGTAAGAACAGTGGCAAGCTATGAAATTATTATAGTTGGTCACGGTGTGTAGGTGACCCAAGGCATTGGAGGGGTCCTGGATGCAAGGCAACACCAACAAGGCGACCAAGACAACCAAAGGGACAACAGTCACCCAAGGTGCCTGGACACCTAAGTCTTCACCTTGACCAACATGGAAATTATAGTTTCATATTGGACGAAAACAGAAGACAAGGTTGTGGTGTTTGAGCATGGCTAAGCAACCTGCCTGTGAAAGGTTGTAGAATGGGCTAAAATGGAAAGGGGAATGGGAGAGGTTTGGGTTTAACAGGGGGAGTTCTGGACTTGCAGCTAAGAGGATTCAGGGTTTGCAGTTGGCTGAGGGCCAGGTTCAGGATAAAGGGTGCTAGAATTTGGATTAGAAAATCAATCCGTTGAGGTATTTGAACAGTTTAATGGCAGAACAGAGTCACTTGATGGAGAAATATTTGCAGAGATCCCCGCCAAAAATGAGAAGAAGTTTGCCTAGGTCAATTATGTTCTGCTTCTACCAACTGTTTATGCAAGCTTGCTCTGTTTGTTCAACCATTAAGGATATACTTAGTGGTACTGCATCATTATTCCTATATAAGACAAAATAATGATTAAAAATAAAGTATAAAGTTTAATAGAACATAAATAGTTTTCAATGATATCATTCTTTCCACATAGTTTTCAATTTTGCATGTAAGGTTATCTCATTATTACAGAGACCATTTATGAAGAAAGAAGCCCTACTCTGAAGAGTCTCATCAAAAGACTAAAAAAAACCTGGACAACTAGAAGCACAAAAGAAGACAAGTTCCTTTGCTCACTGTGAGAAATTTTAGGGTAGTTTCCAAAAGTTGACAATAACCTTTTTATAGTTTTTCTATTTCTTATCCTTGTGCTCAATTATCAGTTAAGTTTTATATATTGGACTTTGACCCATCAATGTAAATGAAACTCATATATTAGTTATCAACTACAAAAAAAATTTTTGCCTCTCTTCAACTCTATTAGAACAGCAGTGTCTAAGGCAGAGAATCAAAGAAAATAGTTGTCTACATACAGGAAGCTAGTGAAAACATTGTAAAAAATATTGATCTAGTGAAATAGCTGACCACAGTGAATTCGGCATTAGGGTGAAGGACAACAAGCACCCTAACTCCTACCCATCACCCAGAACAAAATCAATTGAAGGAGAAAAAAATTGAAACCATAATCCAATTTTATAGTTTTCCACCTATTCTATATCTCCATGCGAACAAAGAAATCACACTTCTATGTCGTGAATGCTAGGGACTGGGGTAGAACTCATCCTCAAAAGCTAGCTGTGAAGGAGAGGGTGCCCAAGTACCTATAAGTCTCCACATCGGGCTACCTACTTCCAATGTGCGAATCCCAACAATGAAGTGGGAGTCTATTCTCTAGCTCATCGTATTGCAATTTTCCAACCTTGAAGGAACCACAATTCTATTGTGCGACGAAAATACCATAAAGCACCATGTCTGACTAGAAACTATACTACCCAACTCTTAATTCTTGGGGAACAACAATAGCACCTCGAGGATGCAAGGAAATTTTAAGTTCACTCAACGGATCAAATACTAAAGTTAAGTTTGAATTCCAGTAATCTATTGGACTCTGTTCAATATCACCTTTTCATGTTAACACAATTAGTCCACCAACAGAACTCAAGGGGCCAGCTTCAGTTCAGATCCTACTTTCAAGTTTCAACATAATGAAGGACCAACCAAATCCAGTCACATATAGATGTATTTCAATCATGCAAGCTGAGACTGGAAACTTGAAGCTTAAACAAATGAATTGGGAAGTGAAAAACATGGAAAATCGAAGAGGCCACCTACCGGCACATCGTTAGCCATCAAAGCGCCGCTCCCAGCAACAACACAGGGCTTGTGGAGTCGAACTGAGCGATTGTGGACATCTGGACGAGGACATAGGGATATAGTAAGAGAGGGAGGGAGAGTGCACGGAGAAAAGAGGAGGCATGGCAGATACTGACGAAGGGTGGAAGAAGAGGAGGATGGAGAACAGAGGCGAGCGGCAACGATAGTGTCGGATAGAAGAATGGAGGAGTCCATTAGTAAAAAGGGAAAAGCTCTGACCTCCTTTGCTCTCACTGGCTCTATTTCCCCTGCACAGACCCTTTTGCTCAGGGATCTGAATATTCAATATTATTGGATTGACAGACAAGTCAGGAGAGCAAAAAGTGAGAAAGAGAAGAAGGGTCGTTTGGATTAAAGCCTGGCATGGAAGCTCTGGCAACTTATATAGGAAACAGTAACCCCCAAGCTTTTGGACTCTTCTTGGCCAATAGAACAGACTTTTTGCCCAAAAACAATGTCTTTAAGATTCATAAAAAAAAAAAAAAAAAAAATCTGTCTTTAATTACTACGAACAAGTACAAAATTAGTAAATTATATAATGTGGAATATTGAAAAGAAAGAAAGAGATTTTAATGAATTCTACTTATAAGATAGTAGGATGGATTCCTACTACGATCTTTCTTTCTTTCTTTCTTTCTTTTTTTCATTTTTGTTTTTATTATTTTTTTATTTTAAGGGGAGAGGGGTTCTTTATCACTAGTGAAGGGTGAGATTAACATTTTTTTTTTTTGAAAGAATGTTCTCATACATGTTTGTAATATTCAGACACAATCTATGGTTTCAATGGATCAAGGATTTCTTTTCTGAAACCATGGGCTATGTCAAAGCGAAACGAGGAAAAAGGATCAATAGTGTTTCATTTCTTTTTTTCATTTTTATTATGTTTTTACTTGATTAATGAAAAAGAATTATAAGTAGGATGGATTCCTAATACGATTTTTTTTTTTTTTTATGAAAATCAATTTGATTTTTTTTTTCTTGAGAGAGAGGTTCTTTATCACTAGTAAAGGGTGAAATTGACATTTTCTTTTTGGTTGTTGAAAGAATGTTCTCTTACGTGTTTGTCACGTCTAAACACAGTCCTGATTTCAAGGGACTAAGGATTTCTTTTCTGAAACCATGGATTGTGTTTAGACGAGGCGAGGAACGAGGACCACTAGTGTTTTTCATTTCTTTCCTTTTTTTTCTTCCATTTTCATTATCTTTTTTATTTTCATTATGTTTTACTTGATTAATGAAAACTTTTTTTCCAGTAGATGTTTTATAGATTCACAAGGATCAAAACCTCAAGCTTCGTTGTATTTTCTACACAGAGATTTTTATATTTATTTATTTATTTTCATACTAAAAGCTCAATAAATGGGAATTCATAGCACAAGTCATGTTCGGGCTCATGGCTTGCTAGGGCGGGTTCAGGTCATCAAGACCAAACTTACACCCCTATTTCACATCATAAAGGGAAAAACTTTGTGTGGAGGAATGTGGCCCATGTGCTTTGATGTGCCTAGACACATGGGGATGCAAAATAACTAACCCATCCCTTATGAAATGAAAAATGACATCTCTATGGATATTTCCTTGTGTACTTCCATTGGCCTTTTTGCTCGCACAAATATTGTAGTCCCCTACTGAAAACACTTCCTCCAATCATAATTACAGTAGTATCTATTTCTATTTTAAGATTGATTTTGGTTCCTTTTGGTTATAACCTAGTAAAATCAAGGGAAGCTAGTAGGTTTTCCTTTCCCTTTCTTTCTTGCATTTAAAATAATTGGAACGTGGTGGTCGGAGTCATTTTTCATGTTTTCCAAACGTGTAGTAGAAGTTTTTTCTACCTTTTAAGCCAAATCAAATCCAACTAAAATTGTCCCTTTCCTTTGCCAACTAATGACGATTATGAATAAAACACAATTCGAAGCCGTCCATAGATTCCATATAGGAATGCCCATCCATAAAACATGTTCCAATCTGGCGCATCGCTTTTGATTTCTTCAAGATTCAAAGGGAAAATTCGAAAACGAAATGAATATGACACTCAAAGAAGGGCCAGTCAATGGTTTCAAAGCCAATACCGTCTCGGTTTTAGGGGCAAAATCTTCCAAAAATTCCAATTTTCTTTTAAGAAAAAAGCGCTAAACCATCTGACACGGATTCAATTATATCAATATAATTATCGGCTGAGACCAATATTAGTACTGATACCGATATTTAAAACCATGGAACCAGCAATATGACGGTGACAATTCGTAGAATCATGACACTTTTGATTCTACAATTCAACAACCACACCACCCTCCCCTTTTCCCCTCGCCCCCCCAAATAAAAAGAAGAAGCTAAGAAATGCCCAAGTATTTTGTCCCTATGGCGTAAGTCGACGTCAAGGCTCGAAACAAAATTCAATTTTGATTTCTTTCTTTTGCATGCAATAAGTAATGTTAAACATGTAATTAGTAGAATTTTATATTCGGAAGAAATTTCTCTGGACCACATGGTGAGTTCACCATGTGATCCTAGGGTTAGAGATCCCGCGTTCTCCCTCAAATGGCCCAGATGCCACGCGAAGAAAATTCGGTCCATATTCTATACAATTTATTTGTCCCTCTCATTGTTGTCAATGCAAATATGGACTTAGACATTTCTCATCGAGTCTGAAAACTCTGAGCAGTAGAATTTCATTGTTCATGAATTTGGTGCTCTCATTGTTTTTTTCTACCAAACGTTAGGAATTGTAGGTTAGTCAACAACGCAATTCAAAAAATGAGACTTCACATGGTTCAAGCAGACCACTTTGCAATATAATTCCAAACTGCGCTTTGAAATCAATCAACTCGGAGCCAAGCCTAATCTTATGGGTTTCAAAGATAGGCCCAACCCAGATCTAAATCTAAAGTAGGGGCCTCGGAATGGAGTTTGGGTGGGCCCGGGCTACCAATCACCACACCACAAATCTTTCAAATTGTGGGGTGGTCAAACAAGCAAGGTAATGATTAATGATCTTTTAGCTATTTTAACGAAGTGGTCACGGGTGCAAGTGGCCATAGGTTCAAGTTAGGAAATACCCTCTCCGTGAAATGGAGTAAAGTTATATATATTATGATCCTCCTCATAGATTGGGTGGTGGAAGCCTTGTGTACTGGGCAAAATCTTTTTTACCTATTTACAAAAGGTTTAAACGGTAGGTCACATTTGGGACTGTTGCATCGTTTCAAATGAACCAAATCATTGAACCAAGCGCCCTATTTTTCCTTATCTTTTTTTGGAGAAAGTTTTTCTAAACCATGGAAGAAGAGAAACCAGTCATATGATTTCTTATTATTCCCTTAACATATACGGACGCTTGTTCGAAATACTTCCGACATTGCTCTTGGAATGCCATCCAAGCACAAGACCCGTGAATGAAAAGATTCTCTCTTCAGTGTGGGTGAAGAAAAATTGGATCTTTCATTTTTTTTTTTTCACTCCTTCTACATCAAAATGGAAACAGTAACGGGTCTACAAGGATGACAGATCAATCGATCCACAATTGTGGAAGTCATAAATTACATGTTTCAAAATGGCTAAGATCATCCACAAGGATGCAGAGGATTCAAATAGTTAACATGATGAGTAACAAGACTAGTACTTTTCTTTTTGGTAAGAAAAAGAACTATTCATTAGAAAAAAGGGTGCATGAGGCGTTGTAATTACAAGACTCCTTTAGCCACGGAGTGGAGATAGGCCAATATGTCCGGCTTAGAGAGGACTTGGCTTTCCATGCTAGAGAATCAGCGACATGGTTAGCTTCTCTAGAAATAGAAGAAAACGTACAATCAACAAAGTTCGAATATAATTTTAGGATATCCTCAATGATGGAATCAACTGCCAAAGGCCTAGGCTTGTCTGGAGCGGTGATGTAGGAGATCGACTCAGCAGAATCAGATTCAACAATAATGTGGGAGAAACCCAAAGCTAAACATTCACTAAGGCTGATCCTGATTGCCAGAGCCTCGCCTTCTAAAACACTGCCGCAAGGGGAGGGTTCCGAGATTGCCAATAAAGGAGTACCTTTGGAGTTATGCAAGATAATAACCCAATCCGCCTGGGTCATAACAAGAAGTCCACGATGAATCCAGGATTTACCTTGATGAAGGGGCGAGGAGGAGGCGTCCAGATTGAGGAAACCACCGGCTTCGTAAGCACCTGATGGGGGCCAAAGATGTGGGAGTTTGCACACTGAAATTCCTTTGCAGCCGAAAGAGCAGCGGATATGACATCACCAGGGGACCATATACCTCAACCAAACACAAGGTTGTTTCGGGCAATCCAAATGAACCAAGCCATGAAAGTTGAAAGACAAATCATAGAGTGGGCCTCACCTTTGCTTAGAAAGCTGAAAGAGTTCCAGTTAAGGATCCATTGGTGGATGGAGGGGGCATAAAAAACGATGGAATTCTAAGAGAGAATGGATCCTAACCAAGCAGCTTTGGTGAATGAGCATGAGAACAGAATGTGGTCAATGGTTTCGAGGGTGTTGTCACACCAAGGGCAGTTGGGGTTTAGACTCATATTTCTGGAAACAAATCCTTCTCCCGTGGGGAGGCCCAAAGCACATGCCTGCCATATGAACGATTTGATTTTGGGCAGGGAGTGGGATTTCCAAATGGCTTTCCATATAGAAGATGGGGTGGCTGCCCATGAACTGATTCTAGAAGAGGTAGGGAGGTTTTGTTTATTTTGGTTTTGGGTGGAAACAAGGAGGAAGTAAGCTAATTTTATAGAAAATTTTCCCAACTTTGAAGCACCCCAAACCAGCGTATCCTCGTGGGGAAACTAGGGGATGGGGATAAGAAGGATGGCTGCTTGATCAGATGGGTGAAACTAGGTTTGAAGCAGGTTTATATTCCTAAGTCCTGGTTGATGGGTCGATCTGTTTAGAGACAAACTGGACAGGGCAGCCAGGAGGTGGAGGGAATTAAGTTTAAAACCTGAGATGGAAGGGACCCAATTGTCCGACCAAATGTGAATGTTTTTTCCATCACCCAGATTCCATAAGAGATCAGTCTTGATCACATCGTGGCCTAAAATGAGACTGCGCCAGGCCTAAGAAGGACTGCTACCTGCGGTGGCATGAAGAAAGTCACAATTGGGGAATTAAAGCGACTTTATGAAACGGGCCCAATGAGAATCAAGTTTTGAGTAGAGGTTCCAGGCCTTGGATAAAAGAGCTTTGTTGTGGAGAGCGGGATCTCGCAGACTGAGTCCACCATGCTCTTTGGATTGGGAAAGCTTGGACCAAGATAACCAATGGATTTTCTTATGTTCAGGAGATCCACCCCAAAAGAAATTTTCTACAGAGCTTTGTAACTGCTTATGGAAGGAACTTGGGAGCTTAAAGTGATTTGCTACGAAGTTTTGGATGGGCTGAATAACAGATTTTAGAAGGATTTACCTTCCTGCAAAGGAGAGGAAGGATTTTGCCCACCCATGCAATTTACTTGAAGCTTTATCACTTATGGCATTAAATAGATCAACTTTTCTCACACCAATTTCAGAAGGGAGCCCAAGATACTTTGACGGACCATCACCGTAAGGGATTTTGAAAATCCGAGAGAACCATCTTTTGATGCGAGGAGGAGTGTTCGGGCTGAAACATAAGCTGGATTTCTTGACATTTAACCATTGTCCACTCGCTTTACAGTACACCTCCACACAATCTTTAAGGTTCTGGAGCTCCCGGAGCTTTACCTTGAAAAAAAGAAGACAGTCATCGGCGACAAGGAGGTGAGAAAGAGGAGATGATCTATTCCACACACTGATACCTTTCGTAGCACCCGTGAGCTCTGCATGAGATAAAAAGGCTACTGAGGGCTTGAGAACAAAGAATGAAGAGGGTGGGGGGATAGAGGATCCCCTTGGCGAATACCTCTAGATGGTTTGACCTGACATCTGACCACCCCATTTATTAGAATAGAGTAATGCACTGAGGTGACACAATCCATGATCAAGAAGGAGACATCCATGGAAAAACCCATCTTTGAGAGTAGCCGAGCCATAAAGGTCCATTCCATGCGATCAAAGGCCCTTTTCATATCCAACTTTAGAACCACAAGCCGCTTGTTTCCCTTCTTTTTCTTCTTCATGTAATGGAAAGCTTCATGGGCCATAAAAATATTATCAGAAATAGATCGGTCAGGCACGAAGGCATTTTGGGCGCTTGAGATTAGCTCGGGAAGAAGAATCTTGAGGCGTTAGACAATGATTTTAGAAGCCACCTTTACACAAATACCACCAAGGATTAAAGTATCGGTATCGATCGTCGTATCGGTCGGTCAAAATTAAGATACGTATCAGAGAGTATCGTATCGTATCGGAGATACACTAAGATACGCTAAAGATACACACATAAATGGATAGGAAACATTTTTTTAAACACTTTTGCATAAAGAGTTTGTTAAAAAAAGCTATTGATAACATATATTATGCATAAACACTAAATTGAGGGTATCGTACTAAGAATTCAAGGTTTGTAGTTGTCCTATAAATGTAAAATCCTTGTTCTCAACCTTGATTTCCACTTTAGTTAGAGAAAAATATGACTGACAGCAACTTTAGAACAAAAACCCTTCAAAAAATCGTGTTTTTCTGAAAAATTACCCATCGCCATTATATGACCATAGCGCACTGTATCGGTACATACCGATACTCATCGATACGTATTGATACTCACCGATACGTACCGATATATATCGATACTCACCGATACGTACCAATATATATCGATACGTACCGATCGATACATACCGATACTCACCGATACGTACCAATACATACCGAAACGTACATTTTACCTCAATTTTATAATTTTCATAGCCGTATCGAGGCATATCGTATCGTATCGATGTGTATTGGTGGTGTATTGATGCATATCGGTATGTATTATAGGATATATATCGATACGAAAGGATTTTAAAAATTTCATGTATCGTATCGATGTGTATCGTATCGGTCGGCTAAATTTAAGATACATATCGGAAGGTATCGTATCGGTATTGGAGATACTTAAAACCATGAATACCACAAAGACTAATGGGCCTGAATTGGTCAATAGATCCCAGGCTTCCCACTTTTGGGATTAAACTAATGAGCGTGTCATTGCTATTTGGGAGAAATGTACCTGGGGAGAAAAATCTAGAGACAAAACTAACAATATCCAAGTGCGTGAGATCCCAAAATTTTTAAAAGAATAAGGGAGGGAAACCATCCACACCTGGAGATTTCAGTTGGCCCATAAAGAAAAGGGATGCTTTAATTTCATCGATGGAAGGCTGGGCCAATAAAAATGTCATTGTCTTCAACAGAGATCGAGGGCTCAAGGAATTGGAGAGTAACATCAATATCAGAGGAATTTGTACCTTCAGAGGTGAAAACTTTGTGATAATAATTAGAGACTTCTTGGTATACATCAGCTTCTGAATTGGTCCAACTCCCATCAGTGTTTTTTGAGCTTGAGAATTCAATTTTGGCTGCACCTTTGAAGAGTAGAGGCATGAAAGAAAGCAGTGTTTTGATCACCTCTTCTCAGCCAAGCAATGCGAGATTTTTGGAGCCAGAATTCTTCCTCACATGATAGGGCTGATTCCAACTCACTTAAGGTCAGACACTCTTGATGATGAGAAAGATCGGATGGGGGGAAGGGCCTGCAGTCTAGCCAATTCAGCCTTCAGATTTTTTATCTTGGTTTGAATGTGCCTAAAAGATTTAGAATTCCACTTTTGGAGAGCTTCTTTACAATGAATAAGCTTTTGGGGCAGAATGGTATTGATCGAGCCAACTTGAGGGGAGCTCCAGGACACATCAACTACCTTTTTGCAGTGGGGGTGCTTCAGCCACATCGATTGGAAATGGAAGGGACGAGGGCCCTTGCTAAATTTAGATTCAGAAGCCACAATCGAGGGGTTGTGGTCAGAGCCAATTGCAGCAGCAACGGTAACTGACATATCCAGGTAGTGAGAATTCCATTGCATATTGGAAAAGGCTCGATCAAGTCTGATTTTAATGTTCTCCCTTCCCAGGCGTTCGTTGCTCCAAGTGAACATAGGCCCATGGGAAATCAGATCAGTTCAGATTGCAAGAGTTTACCATTTGTCTAAAGCAAGCAATGTCACGACCACCCTTGTAGTTTCCACCCACCTTTTCCTTCCAAAAGAGGAAAGAATTGAAATCCCCCACACAAAGCCAGTCCTCCATCCGATTTTGGCTTATCTCAATAAGCTTATCCCAAACCCCTTGCCTTTACGATGGAACCGGGTCACCATAAACGCAAGTGAGATGAAAGGGGATGCACTTTGGAGCAGTAATGAGACAATCGATAATTCAAAGGCTAGAGAAGGAGAAGCTAACCAACAAAGGAAGCTTCCAAAGAATAGCCAGACCTCCAGCAGAGCCAATGGGGTTGACCACAAAATAATCAGTCATTTGCAGTTGATTTTGAAGCTTTTTAATTTTTTTCTCCTTGCATCTCGTTTCCATGAGGAATATAATATCAGGCCATTCAATTCTTGAGAGATTTTTTAAGGATTGAACTGTCAAGGGTCTCCCAAGCCCTTTGTAGTTCCAATTGATGATTTTCATTGCTTCTCGTGGGACTGTACCTCGACAGCATCCACGGGGGTAAACGATAAAAAATGTTTCGAAGCTTGGTTTGATTCAGATTGGGATGATTGGGAAGACTGAGTTGCACTTCTTCTTCTATTGGATTTATTTTTCATGGGGACCTTGTCCACTGCTTGGCTTTCTCTTACTGTCATCGAGGGGTTTCGCCTGGAAATTCTTTTACTCTGTTGGGGATTCGAGCTAGTATGGATTGGCTCCATTGTGATACTTCCAGTAGTCTGAGTAATGGGTGGAGAGTGGGAAATCGGCTAGATAATAGGAAACGAAAACGGTTGGTCTGTGGCGATGGTGGGCTAGATGGAGGAGGCAGTGTGTGTAAATAATTTGTGAGTTCCATAAAGAAAGGGGTAGTTTGTTTGAGTATGATGGTTCGAGTTGATGGGGTTTGGAAGGGGATTCGGGTCATGGAGGGATATTTGGGAGAGGACAGGAAGGATGGAGTGAATGAGATGTGAGAGGTCTGGAGAGTTGGCCAGCTGTGGGAGCAGGGACTAGAGACAGAGCTGGAAGTCTCCGATATTTGAATGTGGAGGCATGGATTGGATGGCTTGGGTTTCTGAATTCAGAATTTGAATTCCCAATGGCTCAGGTTGTGTTGATGAAAGGGATAGGTCAGTCTGGGTGATGGAGGATAAAAATCCTCTGTTTTTCTCATCCCTCTTTTTCCTTGTTTTGCTACCTGCAGAATACGACACGTGGACAACTTTAAGACCAACGCACCGGATGTAATAATCCTCACCCAACCTTGACCGTTAGTCTTAAAGTTGTCCACGTGTCGTGTTCTGCAGGTAGCAAAACAAGGAAAAACAGGGATGAGAAAAACAGAGGATTTTCATCCGGTGATGGAAGGGTAGGTAGAGGCGTATCGAGGTGGTATCGAGGTACCTGTACTGGTAGGGACCACTAGAGGAGAGGCAGAAATTGTGAGAGGGGTGTCAGTAACGTTGTTGATAGTCGGAGGGGGTAAACGGGGGGTACGTTCAGGTAATACCTGTGAAAGGGGCGGTCATGACAAGATCCTTCATTGTAAGATTTGGAGGGGGCATTTTCAGTCATCCTGGCATCCAGCTGTTATCCTTTGAGAAGGGAGAGGCCAAAGTTCCACAAAGCTGGATTTCCTTCACCATTTAGTCCGACAATAGGGTTCTCATAAAGTTCGGCACAATGAGAAGTTTCTTCTGCAAGACCAATACTTTATGCTACCAATTAAGCAACTAGGATAGTTGTACCGATAGGGATGGCCATTAAAAATTTTCAAATAAGAGGGAAGGAGATCACAATTACGTTTAGCCTCACTAGCTAAAACCTCCATGTGATCTTAGCGCTTTCATAGTTAGTCCTTCTCACCCACATAACAAAATATTCCTGTCGAAATAAAAATCTCTATGAACGTTAAGATTAAAAAAAATAAAAAATCTCCTTCCGACCTTCCCCATATCTTGCTTAAAACTCTTGTTGGCAACTTGTGAAAGTGTGAGGGTAGAAGGCCTTGGATCCGGATCTCTCATCCCCCATTCAGGGGAAGGTGTCTCCGTCAGATTCGGGCCTTCTCTCCTCTCTCTTGATATCCTTTGGGATGGATAAGGGGAGTGTTGTGTGTGCTTCTACGAGCCTCGTGCCACCGAATCGTTGCTCGAAAATATGTGGAAGCCTATTTCGCAGGTGTACTGGGTTTATCATAAAGACGGTGTTTGATGATAGTCCAATACAGGGGATTGGGATCATACAAAAAGGGTGTGGAGTCACCATCAATGATTGTGGGCAGAGGACCTGAGAGTGGGCCCAATTCCTGAGAAAAGGGCCCAGAAGTTGGTCTGGTCTAGAGATTTAGGGTGAGAGTCAGGTTGTAGAATTGGGAAGGTGTTAGGCACCCAATCTACCTGGTTCTATCGGTCTTCCTACTAGATGCTTAAGAATGAATATTTTCCACAATTATTGCTATTCTGCATACATGGCTAAATTATCAAGCACATGTACATTAAATAAAAACAACTATTTATGTACACTAAAACTAGGTTAATTAGATATCTAGATTATGCTTAAATGAGGAGAGAGATTATACTTGAATTTGACTCTTGTTTCGGGTCAAGAGAGGTGGGCCCCTGATTGAACTTGACTTTTCTCGTGGATTCTCCCGGCTCAGGGGAAGATGGTCTTGAACTCCAACTTTTGATTTTAGGAGATGTTGATTGTGGTAATCGATGGACGGAGGTTAGGCTTAGGATTGGTTACTTTTGGGCTATTGACTTTGGCAAAGCTTCCGCTAGGGATGAGCTACTTCCGGGTTTTGATGAGGTGACATTTTGGTAGAGCTTCCCCTAGGGATGAGCTACTTTCGAAAAAGTTGGATTAGTACTTCGGTGGAGCTTCTGCTAGGGATGAGCTACTTCTAGAAAAGTCAGGTTGGGATTTCGACAGAGCTTGCTCTAGGGTTGGCTACTTTCGAAAAAATATTATGGTGGCACTCTAGCAGAGCTTTCGCTAGGGATGAGCTATGAGAGGGCTAGGCTGAGGTGGTACTCCGACAGAGCTTCCGCTGGGAATGGCAATTTTTAGAAAGATTCCAGGGGCACTCGGGCCGAGCTTTCATTGGGAAAGACTATTTTTTGTAAAAAATAGCTTGACCTAAAAAATAGATTGAAGATCCCTAAAGCCTCGAAGAACACTTTAAAGATCTGAACAGAACTCCGGATCTTAACAAAGATCTCTTCGTAGACCAAAGAACCTCAAGGGAGGAGGGATTTCTACTTTTGGTAAAAACCAAAAACACTCAAAGGAGGGAAGCTAAAAACATATTATTTTTTGAAAAAAATGGATTGAACTAAAAACTTGGATTCAAGATCGTCAAAGTCCTGAAGAACACTTCGAAGATTCGAATAAGATTTTGGATCTTGACAAAGATCGCTCCGAAGACCCGAAGAAACTCAAAGGGGGAGGGGAGGAGGAGAGAGGGTAGAGCTTCTCTGCAAGAATGCTCTTAAGGAGGCTTTGGTGTCTTTTTTCAACGAGAGGGGGGTATTTATAGTTTTTTCCAACCAATGAGGTGAGGACACACATTTTTACCCAGAGGATAATAGAAGGGCACTCTCTCTATTGTCCAATGGTATATTTCGAAGTTTGAAGAGATTCCTTCTTCACCCAAAAACTTGATAAGATATTTTCTTGCAAACCAATGGGGTGAGGACACACATTCTTTACCTAAAGGATTAATAGGAGGTAGCTCTCCTTATTGTCCAATGGTATAATTCAAAGTGTGATGGGAAGTGAAGATATTTTCTTGTTTTTGAAAGTGAAGAAGATATTTTCTTGCAAACCAATGGGGTGAGGATATACATTCTTCACCCAGAGGATAATAGGAGGTAGCTCTCCTTATGGTCCAATGGTATAATTCAAAGTGTGATGGGAAGTGAAGATATTTTCTTGCTTTTGAAAGTGAAGAAGATATTTTCTTGCAAATAGAATCTTTTCACAAAAACTGAGATTTTACTAGAAAACTTGACTACCGGGGAAATCTCCGAAAAAAATATGAAAGTGTCAAAAAATCTTTGGAAGTGCCAAGAATGACTTTTAGGAATGTCAGGAAAGATATTTTTTGAAGACTGGGATTTTAGCAAAAACTCGACTGTCTAGAATATTTTCTGGGAAAATATGAAAATGTTAGAAAATCTACGGAAGTACCAAAAAAGTCTGCGAGAGTTCTAGAAAGGATATTTCTCCAAAAATGGGATTCTAATAGAAAATCTGACTGCTAGTGGGATTTTCTGGGAAAACACAGGAGTGTCGAAAAAATATATTTTTATCCAAAAATCCATTTTTTGGGAAAAATCTAATAGGGAAAAATTTGAGCATCGGCTAGGTCTGTCTAGGGCTACATAGCCCTAAAAAGGGCACTGCATGCGGCTCTGTATAGTGCCAGGCTAGGTCGATCAGGGTTGTGTCGATCGGTGTCGGATTGAGCTGATCGTGTTAGATTGGGGTTCGATTGGGGTTGGTTGGGATTTAAATAGGGCTGATTTAGATTGATTAGAGTTGATTAGGGTTGGGTTGTGTATAGGTGTTGGGTTGCATGCATCGATGTTGCATGTGTGTGTGCATCAGTGGTGCCTGAGTGTGTGCATGCATGGGCAGGATTAGGGGGTTGTGTTCATGGGTAACGCCCATGTGTGTGCATGAGAATGTGCACACATGGGTAGGGTTCTGTGGGTATGTGTATGGGTGTGCACGGGGTTATGCACGTTCATGCATAGGGGTGTGCACGTGCGTGCGGGGCCAATTCTGGGAATGATTACAGGGGATCTGTAAGTCCGATTTTGACACACCATATATCATTGGAATTGTATTTCCAAGTACTATCCATTCATAAGGTCACTTTTGACTAGATTCATTTTTATTTAAAAAGTCAAAATTGGACCCTCTTTCTTCCCACATTGGGTTTTTAGGGTTTTCGGGTGAGTTAGGGGCTGTCAGGGTGAGACTACCAAAGTCAATTGCATGTCGTCAACTAGAAGTGAAGATTCACATCCATCATCCAAGTATCATCATTTCAAGGGGAGAGTCACAAAATTGGTGTCTACAAAATGCCCCTCTTTGGTCGAGGCCTATGCCAATAGTAGAAGGACAAAAAAAGAACGACCACATTTTGTTACCCAGAGCATGTACTGCCGTCATCTTGCTCAACAACAATAGAGTTGAGAATGCATTAAGTAATATTTTCTAACACTTCATAGTTTACAATGATACCTGATTTGTCGATCTTGGATTATCGTTTGTAGGGATTCGTGCCATTCGCATAAACAAATAGAGTCGTTACCTATAGGGATTCGCACCATTCCTATAGAAAGTGTTGATATTGAGCCATCATTCACAGGGATTCACACTGTCCTTGAAAAATATATTAGTACTTGAGATTGATCTGGTTTGGACAATGCCGTTCCAGAAATGTTGTTTGCAGAGGTATAAACCCTCTCTACAGAAGGGATTTAGCAAATTCACCTTAGTTTCCTTTGATCGGGCTTCTATATGCCGGTCTTGGGGGATTTGGTCTCTAGGTTGGGTCTTTCAAACCAGTCTGGGTTATCTGGTCTCCAGGCTGAGTCTTTCGAAATAATCTGGGCTATCTAGTCTCCAGGCTGAGTCTTTCGAAATAATCTAGGCTATCTGGTCTCCAGGTTGAGTCTTTCGAAACAATCTAGACTATTTGGTCTCTAGGCTAAGTCTTTCGAAACAATCTGCACTATCTGGTCTCCAGGCTGAGTCTTTCGAAACAATCTAGGCTATCTGGATCTTAGTTTGGATGTACAATGAAACTGGACTCCTTCAAAATAGTGCACATTGCGGGTCGCTAGGGCCAGTCAAGCAAGGTTGGCCTACTTAGGGCTGGTGTAATGATGATTTGGCCACTTGGGGCTGATGTAATGATGTTTACCATGGATTGCTCCGAATATGGTACAAAAGAGGATGTTAATCTTTAACGATCCTTTCCCTGCAAGACACAAATATAGTGCTTTTTATTTTGCATTTTTCTTTTCCCTCCCCATGTTTATTCATTTTTTTTTATCTTTTCTTTATCTTCTCTTCATGTACTTTGACATTTTTGTAATGAAGAATTTCTTAATTTTAAGAAATTTTTTTGTATTTTAGTTATTTAGACATGATTAATTCCACAACTCTAGTATCCAGCAGGGCAATTAGGAATGTGAAAATTCAAATGCCACCATACTTTACTGTCAAGTGAAAGCAATTGGATTATATGAATACAATTCTCCTACCGAAGGGAGGAAAGATGAACTACAATGTGAGGAGACAATTCTTGGGGTGGATGAAAATCCACCAATTCTTCTGGAGTTAGACATATCTCAACGGTTCTGAACTGAAATACATGGAGATCAGCATCCCAATGTTGAGGTGCTTGTTTGAGTAAGCCATGGTGCAATTCCATACATCTGATATGGTCGAGTATAAACAAATTCAATGATTTCAGCAAGTTTGGCACAGAGATGCCAATATTCAATGTCCATTTCCTCAATGTCTCATTTATAGTGTCCATGACCTTTCCAGAAACCAAAGCAATCAAAGAAGAGATGTGATGACATCCTTCAACTATTTGACACAACCAAAATTTTTCCACTGTACATCAAAGTCTTGACTAATCAAGGGTGGGGAATGAACCAACCTTGATTACTAGTGCCGGGTGGTGACCTTTTAGGGAGAGATGAAACTCTAGATAGGTATTGGGAGGATCATAGGGGAATGGCAGATTCCTAATGGCCATACATGTCGAATGGCGATTCTTGGGGATGAGATGTGATGAACCATAGGGGAATGACAAATTCCTAATGGTCATGTATGCCAAATGGCTATTCTTGTGGGACACAAGCTATGATGATCTTTTAGGTACCTTGAGTATTAATCTGGGAACCAATTTTTTGCCTTGAGATGGTTAAGACCGCACTTGCACATGTGAAGTTTCCTACGTATCCCTTGGGGGGAATCAAGTCTAGCGTAGTTCGGGCTATTCACCCAATTAAACATAATATCTCTTGAGTTAATCCATATTGACCAATCCTGGTATTTCTTCACCATTGTGGTCTGTGAGCTTCACTGCTTTGCCTGGTAGAATCTCTTTGACAGTAAACAAGCCACTCCAATTAGGCCAAAATTTTCCTCTAGGGTCTTGAATTGGGGCTCTTTGTTCACAAAGAACAAGCTTGCCATCTTCTATGTTTCGGGGCTTCACATTCTTGTTAAAAGCCCTTACTATTCTTAGCTGATACTTTCTTAGATTGTCCATGGCCTCCATACGCCTCTCATCAAGAAAGTTGAGCTCATCATGCCTAGCCTTCACCCATTCTTCATATGATAGCTGATTATCCAAAAGTATCCTTAGGGATGGTACTAGGATTTCTATTGGCAACACTGCTTCGACTCTGTATACCAAGGAGAATGGAGTTGCCCCAGTTGAGGACCGCATAAAAGTCCGGTATGCCCATAATGCAAGTGGTAACTTGTTTACCCAATCTTTTTGTGTTTCGACCATCTTCTGGAGAATGACCTTGATGTTCTTGTTGGCTGCTTCTACTGCCCCATTGGTCTGTGGCCTGTAGGTGGTAGAGCGATGCCTCTTGATGCTAAAATTTATGCAAATCTTATCAGTCTTGCCCAAAAATGGGATCCTTGATTTGATATCAACTCTTGCAGTACTCTATACCGGCTAATGATGTTTTCTTGAATGAACTTTGCTAACTTGGCTAAAGTGAGCACTGCATATGATTGGGCTTCTACCCACTTGGTGAAATAATCAATGGCCTTCAAGATGAACTCATGCCCGTTGGATGCTTTAGGGTTGATCTTCCCTATGATGTCGATGCCCCAAGTGGAGAACGACCAGAGGAAACTGAGTGAGTGGAGTTTCGTTGGCTGGATATGTATGATGTTGGCAAATATCTGGCACTTGTAGCATTTCTTGACATAGCCGACACAATCTGCTTCCATTGTATTCCAATAGTATCCCAATCTGAGGATCTTCTTAGCTAATATTTTGGCATTCATATGGGATCCGCAAAGGCCTTGATGAATTTCTTCCATGATTATTTGAGCTTGCTCTTCATCTACACATAATAGTTGTATCCCATCATAGGGTCTTTTGTATAATAAATCTCCTTGGAGGATAAACTGGGTAGCATATCTCCTCAGGAACTTCTTTTCCCCTGTCGGTGGCTTCAATTAGATACTTTCTTTCCCTGATGAAGTCCACAATGTGAGCGAACCAAGATCGGCCATCCAAGGTGAGAGAATTCACCATATTCTGGTAGATGGGCTTGGTTCTTTGTTCCACTGAGAATGGTTGGATTTTGGCCATTGGATTGCATTCTACCATTGAAGCTAGGGTTGCAAGGGCATCAACAAACTGGTTGTTATCTCTCTGGAAGTATTCAATTGAAATCTTCACAAAATGTCCAATCACCTCTTCCAAATGTTCTTGGTACGACTTCAGCTTTTCATCTCTGATCTTTCACTTTCCTTATGTCTGACATATGACAATGGCTGAGTCCCCATACACCTTGATTCTTTTTGCTCCAATGGTTAGGGCTATCTCAAGTCCCAAAGCACAAGCTTCATACTCAGCAATGTTGTTGGTACAAGAAAAATCAAGGCAGAATGATGAAGGCAAGTAAAGGCCATCTGGAGTTACAAGAAAAATTCCTGCATCACACCCCTTTTGATTAGATGCTCCATCAAAGAATAATTACCATTCATTTGATGCGTCTTCTTCTTCAATTTTTGGAATCTCTTCATCTGGAAAAACATCATCTGAGGCTCTTCCATCTTCTGTTGGGTAGGTAGCCAAATGATAGGCTATAGCCTGCCTCTTAATAGCTTTCTAAGCGACATAAGTGATGTTAAATTATGATAACAATAGCAACCATTGAGCCATTCTTCCTATGAGAGCTGGTTTGTCGAAGAGGTATTTGATTGGATCCATCCTTGAGATCAATCGTATCGGATATGCTATCATGTAGTGTCACAACCTCTTGGTGGCCCAAATTAATGCAACACAGGTTCTCTTAAGAGATGTGTACCATGTCTTATATTCCAAGAATTTCTTGCTGAGGTAGTATATGGCATGCTCTGCCGCCTTCTTTGCTTCTTTCTGAGCTAGCAAAGAGCCCATGGAACTTTCGCCAACTGATAAGTATATCAAGAGCAGTTCTCCTTCCATCGACGGTGTCAACACTGGCGGGTTCATAAGATATTCTTTTATCTTGTCAAAAACTTGTTGGCATTGATTATTCCATTTTGTGTGCTAATCTTCTTTAGCAACTTGAAGATCAGCTCACAGGTCATAGTCAACTGGGCTATGAACTTGATGATGTACTGGATGTGACCCAAGAATCCTTATATCTGCTTCTCTGTGCAAGGTGCAAGCATTTCTTGGATTGCCTTGATCTTGATGGGGTTGACCTCGATGCCTCTTTTGCTCACCAAGAAACCCAATAACTTTCCTACTGTTGCTCCAAACACACACTTCTGGGGTTCAATCTCAGCTGATACTTCTGGATCCTTTTGAAGAAATGTCTCAATGTGTGAATGTGCCATGGTTGATCTCTCGACTTCACAATCATATCATCCACATAGACCTCCACATTCTTGTGTATCATGTCATGTAGGATAGCAGTAGCTGCTCTTTGATAAATTGCCCTGGCATTCTTCAATCCAAAGGGCATGACTTTGTAGCAATAGGGACCCCATGGAGTAATGAAGGCTGTCTTTTCACGATCATCTAGGTGCATACTCACTTGATTGTATCTTGAGAATCCATCCATAAATGATAGCAAGGCGTACCCTGTGGTGCTGTCGACCAATACATCAATATGAGGTAATGGGAAATCATCTTTCGGGCTCACTTTATTAAGGTCTCAAAAATCCACACACATATGTAACATTCCATCTTTCTTTGGAATTGGTACGATGTTGGCCAACCATCGGGGGTACTTCACCACTTGTAAGAACCCAGCATTCTACTGCTTCATAATTTCTCTAATCTTCTCACTCCATTCAGGACGCATCCTTCTGAGATTTTGCTTGATGAGCCTTGCTCCAGGGTAAGTCGGCAAATGATGCTGTAAAATGTTGGGGTCGATTCCAGGCATATCTTCATACGACCAGGAAAAGACTTCTGTAAATTCCTTCAAGAGGTTGATCATCTATTCTGCTTCTTCATCTTCTAGGATGCTACCAATTTTTACCTCTCGAGGGCATTGGTCGGTTCCCAAATTAATAACCCGGGTATCCTCACGGATGGGTTGGGCTTTCTTTGGTTTGCATTATTTTATTAAGTTTTGAAATTCATTAAGATTATCATCGGAAAAAGGAGGCAAGTCATACTCAGAATAGGAAATTTCATTCATGAATGAAGGAGTAATAGAGTTAACATACATGGACTCTTGACTTCCCTTTACGGGAACAGTAGACTCATAAACAGAAGACTCGATGACAGAATTATAAACATAAGGTTCATCGATAGACTCGACCACCGACTTGATGCTAGTGATACGTTGGTTGGTTGACTTAATAACATGGGCAAACTTAAAGTTGTCTCTAATGCTCGTCCAGTTCAGGAGTGGTTCAGTAGACTGGTGAATGAGTAAGTGAGGCAAAGGGCCGTCTTCTTCTCCCTTCAAGCTAATTACTGCTATCTCCGCCGTTGTGGTGTACTTACTTTGCTCCTTCATTGGGTCGTACTGAATTTGTTTGATCTCATGATCTCTAAAGCCAAATTTGCTAAGAGGTGAGTGGCGGTCGAGACTGCTCAGACCCTTCTCGATGTAATCCAACTTTATGAGCCTATTGAGTGAGGCCATCCTTGCTCCTTGGTCACACCTCTGACCACTTTCATAGGCCTTCTCGTTGAAATTGGTTCTAGCACAGTACATACAGACCATCATTCTTTGGGCTCTTCTCTGTTTAGTGTAGATGTTTCTTCCTCTGAACGGCCTCGGCTTGAGATGCTAGATCTCTTGAGTTGTGGTTCTTGCAAAAGAGTGCAGATGTGTACTTTCAGATCAGTGGGAAGAGGTAGGCTCCAGACAAGTCTTATCTTCTTCTCCCACTCCTTCTTTAGGAGAATCCGAGGGCTTGGCGGCTCCTGTGATCAGATCAAAGTTGTGGGATTGCTACTGGAAGATCTTTTTTCAATCATCTCAACTTCAATTATCCCAGTAGTGCAGCTTTCTTAATCATTTCCCTTGACTTGTAGCTGTTCCACCTCATGGGTTACCCAGTCGAACTCATCTTGGAAGAACACTTCAAACCCCGGTTGCATTTTGGTGGCAGTTTCATCGAACCACGGCTCAACATTCCCATAGAACGAGAAATCATCTCCTTCCTTCACAAAATACCCATTAAGAGTAGGGTAGTATGTGACAAATATTTTTTTGGTCATCTTCAATATTTTGTTCTTGACATTTCTTGGAGGAATATACCCCAGTCCATTCTTAACCTTGTTGACAATGGGAATGGGCAACTTGGATACACCTTGTGCGTATTTTCCTAATCCTATGCTGGGGAAGTGTTGCATATTTTTCATCATCTGACCCACTAGAGGGCTCAAAGTTGCTTTATATTCAACTGGGATGCTTTCTTTGACTGCCTCTTTTGTGAGCACTGCACAAGTCCCCTCTATTTCAAATCCATCAAGGCAGGCTTCATCTGTTTGCTCTTCCCCTTTCTCTATGTTAGCCAACTCATTGACCACTTCAGGGTCTCCTGAGACAACGATCATATCCCTTCATGTAGGAATTTAACCTTTTGATGGAGGCTAGATGATAGTGCTTTGGCATGATGTAGCCATGGCCTCCGAAGAAGTATATTGAAGGATGCCGGTATATCAATCACTTGGAAGTCTACATCAAACTTCACTGGGCCAACTACCACAGCCAAGGTGATTACTCCCAGAATTTCCCTCTTTGTGTTATCAGAGGCTTTGATGGTTTGACCTGATGCCTTCATCTTCTCAACATTGACGTTGATGCTACTGGCCAACCTCAATGGTAGGACATTCAAGGCGGACCCATTGTTAATGAGTACCTGAGGAACGGTCTTGTCCAGACAATCCACCATGATGTACAAAGCTTTATTGTAAGAACCCCCTTTGGGAATTTCAGAGTCGGAGAATATGAGAGACTGCACTGCATATGTTATCCCTACTATGTGGGAGAGTTGCACTGAGTCTATCTCAATTAGTACTTGCACATGAGTGAGGGATTTCAATACTGCCTCATGGTGAGAGGAAGAGGCCATCAACAATCCCCAAACAGAAATGTTAGCTTGAGCCTTCTTCAGTTGAGCCAACATTAGATTTTTTGGTTCCTTCTTCAAGCTATTGGACCCTGCCTCATTCTTGCTGGGCTATTCCACTGCTAGAGCCTTGCCTTTGTAGTATTTCCCACTTCGGTTCTCCATCACTCCGGTGGACTTCTTTATAATAATCTCAGTGGGGTACTGATCCTCATCATCGCTATCTATAATGGTGATAATTCCAACCATCCGATCATCTTCTTCAGATTCTCCTTCTCAACTTAGAGTGGGAAGTCAAGGTTCTCCACAAATGTCGATAGCCTTGGCTCGTAACTTTTTGACTGCATTAGAAAGCTGTTGGAATGTGGTGTCTACTGCCCTTGTTAATGTGTCGTTTGACCCTATTTCTTCCAAATCATTCAGCTGCTCACAGGTAGTAACGATCATCGATAGTTACTTCACCCAGCATATTGTCAATTTCTTCTATTCTTTCATGCATCGTTAGTGTGTTTGAATACATTTCACACAACTTATCTTCTATCTCTAATGCAGATTCTCGTTCGTCTATGTAAACTTACGTTGGCTCTCTAGATTTCTCATCATTTTCTGAGTCTGATGTAGAATCATCTCCTCCTATGCAGAGGGAAGGTTGAATACGACCTGTCGGTCAGCTATTAGGTCATCACCATCGATAGCATAAACTAAAAAACATGTTTGGTGATCTGGTGAGTAATATTCTGACTCATCATCCACCTCTTGATTTCTGGGCCCAAGGTAATCATCACAGTCTGGATAATTGTCATCACTTTCATCTTCCTCATCATTGTTTAAATCTTCGTCTACTTCCTCATCTTCATCCTCATCGTTATCATCATCATCACTGATTTCCCCTTTACTCAGCTCTTTATTAGTTTCTTCATTAAGCTCTTCATCAGGCTCCTCATTAGGCCCTTCATCAGGCCCCCCAAATTTTTTTGCTTCTAAATGTTTGTAAAGCTCGGAATGTATGGACCGAAAGATCTCTATGGGGTTTGACCTGTTGTCATTGGCTCGAAATTAGGTCAAATCAGACTCATCCTCCTTTGTGTCACTTCCTATGTGGATTAGGGAGGTATGTTCCTTGATCTGTTCTCCTATTGACTGTGCTATCCTGCCCTAAGGAGATCATTTGTAACTCCCTCAATGGTCTCTGATCTATCCTCTTGTGATACCCTCAGCTGAATCAAATGCCTGGGATCTATAACTTGATCTTCTTCAAAGGCATTGACTGAACCTGATGATGAAGTCATTTTTGGGAAGTCGGGCATTCCTTGCATGCTACTCCAATCATATCCACCAATCCACCCTTCTCTTGGGTTATAGACTGAATCCTGGGAATATGAGTCATATGAGTTTGATGATGGGTATGAAACAGGGTGATATGATGATGATGTTACATGAGAGGTGAGAGGTCCTGATGGAGATGGTGAATCGCAAGATTGCACATGGTAGGATGAAGAAGGGATCCCTTCCCTTTGAGGGGGGATAAAGGTTGTTGGTGTAGTAGGGGGTGATAATATTGTAGAGGTAGAGGATGAGGATTATATGGCGGGTATTGGGGATAGTTGGATGGAGGTAAAGGTTGATTGGATGATGATGGAAGATTTGATCCTAGATAATAGGGAGGGAATGGTTGGTTGGATGAAGGAGGGAAAGTGGACATCTGCTCTCCCTTTTCTTCTTCTGATGACTTTGATGATTCTTCTTCTTGAGGAAGTTTCATGGCCTTTATTCTTTACGCCAAGATCTTCCAATAGGTATGAGTGGTCAGGCGACCCTTTTGCTTCTTCGGATAAATGAACTGAGTGGGGTCACTTTCTTTTGACTCATCATCATCCAACTTGTTGAGCGTACCATGATCTGGGAGTGGGTTGGTGGTAACATTAGAAGATTGTTTGACCTTGACTTCAACTGTCCCATTATCCATCAGATCTTGAACTGTATGCTGTAACCCTAGACACCTTTTTGTGGCATGCCCCTTCTGGGCATGATAAGCACAATACTTATGGTCTCCATACCAAGTCAGGAGAGGAGTGGGTATTACTCTTGGATCCACCGTTCCCAACAACCCTTGGCCCTTCAGTTTCTCATATAATACTATGATTGGCATCCCTATGTCTAAAAATTATCTTCTTTGATGAGGGGGCTTCTGAGGTGGAGCATCTGATTTTATCACAAATGGTTGTGATGTAGAGATGGCCACCACTGATTGTTGGGTTGAACTGATAATATTGGCTTTGGGACCTTTCCCTCGCCCAACCTTTGTACCTTTTCCTGTATCCTGAGAAGTTCCAAGGTATTGTGCTTCTTGTAGGATCCTATTCTCAATGCATGTCCCTGTGGCTATCAACACCTCAAAGGTCTGTAGATGTTAGTAGTAGAGGACATCATAATAGGGTTTGGACATGTTTTCAATTATATCTCTACTTGCTCGACTTCTAAAGGTGGATCTGCCATCTTGGCAACCTTATCCATGAATCTCATGAGGAAGGCAGTGAATCCTTCTTGTGGTTGCTGCCTCAAGGTTTTTAGCTCTCAATGCTTCACATCTACCTCAGTATTATAAGAGTATTATTTGGTGAAGGCTTTCACCAATGCTGCCCAATTCCGTGTTTGTGCTGGCTCCAACTGGGTGAGCCATCTCAAAGCTGTTCATGACAATGTCAACATAAATGCTTGGCCCATCTAGTTGTCTGCTAGTTTCCATGACTTGGGAATGCTGAGGAAGACTTTCAAGTGAGCCTTAGGATCCCCTAATCCATTAAATCTATCAGTTTGCCACTTGAATTTCTCAGGGATTCTTGCTCCGGAGAAGAAACTCATTTCATCAAAGTCTGCCATCTGACTTTCTTGACTCTTTCCAACTCGGATTAGATGCTCCAACTTTTTCAATTACTCTCGGAGCTTTCTTTCTCTCTCCATCTTAGGAGGTTCTATTCTGACATATGTTGCAAATCCTTCTTCTTCGTCCTTGATCACCACCCTCGGAGGGGGGACTCAAGAGTAGACTCCTCTCTAGCCATTCTGACGGGTGGGGGAAGCTCCCCGATGCCCCGTAGGTCTATTATGCTCTTGCTCTCCTAGAGTTGGGGTGGGATTGATCCTGGGAGGGTTCTGAAGTAGGTGGAATACTTGTGCTAACCCATTCTTGACCTCAATCATTTCTTCTTGTAATGCCTCAACGGGACGTACCCATTCTTGAACTGGAGTTTCACTATCTGTGGGATCCATATCTTTTAAAGTGCACTCACTTGGTAGTAGACATTCTTGAAGTGACACTGGACTTAAACGGGTCAACCGCCTACCTTGATATGTCCAAATGGACTGTAGCGAATACTTGAGATGTGGAATTATGCCTGAACTAAAAGGCAGTTTATTTTACGGTTATGATATTCCCATCTTATGTTCAATCATTCATTCATTTTAATCAATTAATACTTCAACCAAAGTCAGTTCACCACATAATAGAAAGTGGATAGGGGAATGTGCCCCTAGTCCACTTGATATCATTGGTGAGAATCTCATATAAATGGCTTGTTGAGAATATTCCCATAAGACATTCCATGTAATAAGATCATGCTTTCCTTGCTCTTTTTTCCCACTAAGTGTCCTTCCTCCTGATTTTCTGAGGACTTTACATGACTTTGATGGGATTGCCCCTGAGTCACATATTTAGACATTTTTTTTTAGGAGGGACACCTTTTATCTGAAACCCGCTTAGGAAAGTAATTCTTTATGATGGGAATATAATGTAAGAAAATTCCATTTTAAGACCGCAAACAAGTTTTACAGTTAGCTTGTGATGCTCCTAGCTTCTCCATCTATTTTCTACATGATGCTGAGTATGCTGTGGATGCAATAGGACCGACAAGGCTACCTTGACAAGATCGATATACATTAGGTACTAATCCTTTAACGCACCTTAAGGGTACTTGGCCAAGGGTGTAGCTCCCTACCCCATTCTACGTGACTTCACACGAGGAGATGGTAAGGACCACTACGGGGTTGGTGAAACCATGAGTGAATGTGTGTGAGCTATAGAACTGTAGTGTAGGGTAACCATCTTTCGATCTCAGAATGCTATAAAATGCACGGACCTCCCCAAGGGTGCTGGCACAATTATGGACATCCTCTCCGTTTGATGACGCATTCAATCTTAGAATGTCATAAAGTGTGCGGACCTCCTCGAGGGTGCTGGCACAATAATAACATCCTAGCCGTTTGACAATACCTTCCACTCTTGTATAGGAAGCGGCTATCATTTGCTCTTAGAGTACTCTCCATATCATACACTGACCTCCCCGAGGGTGCGGGCATGATAGGGAGTGCCTCGCGAAATGATTTCACTTTGAGCACGATGAATAATGTAGTTAGTGAATCAATTTACAAACATGGGATTAGCCAAACATGTTTTCAAACAGATGTGATGGAAAATGTTCTTGTATTTAAAGGTAGTATCTAGGATCGGAAGCTTGACAAGTCCCCAGTGAAGTCACCACTGTGAGGGTAGCAGGCCTTAGATCCAGATCTCCCATCCCCCATTCAGGGGAAGGTGTCTTAATCAGATTCGAGCCTTCTCTCCTCTCTCTTAATATCCTTTGGGGTGGATAAGGAAAGTGTTGTGTGTGCTTCTGTGGGCCTCGTGCCATTGTATCGCCGCTCGAAAATATATGGATGCCTATTTCGCAGGTGTACTAGGTTCGTCATAAAGACGGTGTTTGCTGATAGTCCAATACAGGGGATTGGAATCATACAAAAAGGGTGTGGAGTCACCACCTATAATTGTGGGCATATGATCCAAGAGTAGGTCCGATTCCTGAGAAAAGGGCCCGAAAGTTGGTTTAGTCCAGAGATTTAGGGTAAGAGTCAGTTTGTAGAATTGGGAAGGTGTTAGACACCCAATCTACCCGATTCAATCGGTATTCCTTAAGAACGAATATTTTTCACAATTATTCATATTCCGCATGTATGGTTAAATTATCAAGCATATGTATATTAAATAAAAATAACTATTTACGTACACTAAAACAATGTTAATTAGATATCTACATTATGCTTAAATGAGGAGAGAGATTATACCAGAATTTAACACCTATTTTAGGTCAAGAGGGGTGGGCCCCGGATTGATACTGACTTTCTCGTGGATTCTCTCGGCTAGGGGGAAGATGGTCTTGAACTCCAACTTCCGGTTTCGGGAGATACTGATTGTGGTAATCTATAGACGGAGGTCCGACTTAGGATTGGTTACTTTGGGGCTGTTGACTTTGGCAGAGCTTCCGCTAGGGATGAGCTACTTTCTGGTTTTGATGAGGTGACACTTCGGCAGAGCTTCCGCTAGAATTGGCTACTTCCTGAAAATGATTCTGGTGGCACTTTGGAAGAGCTTCCGTCAGGGATGAGCTATGAGAGGGCAAGGTTGAGGTGGTACTCTGACAGAGCTTCCATTAGGAATAACTATTTTTAGAAAGATTCCAGGGGCACTCTGGCAGTGCTTCCGCTGGAAACGGTTATTTTTGGCAAAAAATAGATTGACCTGAAAAATGGATTGAAGATCCCCAGGGCCCCAAAGAACACTTTGAAGACTCGAACAGAACTCCGGATCTTGACAAAGATCTTTTCGTAGACCTGAAGAACCTCAAGGGGGGAGGGATTTTTACTTTTGGTAAAAACCAAGAACACTCAAAGGAGGGAAGCTAAAAACATATTATTTTTGGTAAAAAATGGATTGAACTAAAAACTTGGATTGAAGATTTTCAAAGTCTCGAAGAACACTTCGAAGATCCAAACAAGATTTTGGATCTTAACGAAGATCGCTTTGAAGACCCAAACAAACTCATAGGGGGAGGGGAGGAGGAGAGAGGGCAGAGCTTCTCTACAAGAACGTTCTTAAGGAGGCTTTGGTGTCTTTTTTCGAGGAGAGTGGGATATTTATAGATTTTTCCAACCAATGAGGTGATGACACACATTTTTACCTAGAGGATAATAGAAGGGTACTCTCCCTATTGTCCAATGGTATATTTCAAAATTTGAAGAGATTCCTTCTTCACCCAAAAAGGTGAGAAGATATTTTCTTGCAAACCAATGGGGTGAGGATACACATTCTTTACCCAGAGAATTAATAGAAGATAGCTCTCCCTATTGTCCAATGGAATAATTCAAAGTGTATTGGGAAGTGAAGATATTTTCTTATTTTTGAAAGTGAAGAAGATATTTTCTTGCAAACCAATGGGGTGAGGACACACATTCTTTACCCAGCAGATAATAGGAGGTAGCTCTCCCTATTGTCCAATGGTATAATTCAAAGTGTGATGGAAAGTGAAGATATTTTCTTGCTTTTGAAAGTGAAGACGATATTTTCTTACAAACAGAATCTTTTCTCAAAAACTGGGATTTTAGTAAAAAACCCGACTATCGGGGAAATTTTTGGAAAAAATACGGAAGTGTCAAAAAATCTTTGGAAGTGCCAGGAATAACTTTCAAGAATGTCGAGAAAGATATTTTTTGAAAACTGGGATTTTAGCAAAAAACCCAACTGTCGGGAATATTTTATGGGAAAATACGAAAATATCAAAAAATCTATGGAAGTGCCGAAATTTTTTTGCAGGAGTGCCAGAAAGGATCTTTCTTCAAAAATGGGATTTTGACAAAAAACACGACTGTCAGTGGGATTTTCTGGGAAAACATGGGAGGGTCAGGAAAATATATTTTTGTCTAAACATCCATTTTTTGCGAAAAAAATGAGGGAAAAATATGCTGTGGAAAATCTAGGCACCGGGCAGGTCTGTCCAGGGCTGTACAACCATAAAAAGGGCATTACATAGAGCTGGCTCTATACAGTGCCAAGCCGGGTCAGTCGGTGCCAGATTGGGCTAATCGTGTTTGATAGGGGTTGGTTAGGATTTAAATAGGGCTGGTTTAGACTGATTAGGGTTGATTAAGGTTGGGTTCTGTATAGGTGTAAGGTTGCATGCGTCGGTGTTGAATGTGTGCGTGCATCGGTGGTGCTCGAGTGTGTGCATGCATGGGTGGGGTTAGGGGGTTGTGTGAATGGGTGATGCCCATGTGTGTGCATGCATTGGCGGGGTTAGGGGGTTGTGTGCATGGGTGAAGCCCATGTGTGTGCATGAGAATGTGCACGCATGGGCGGGGATATGTGGGTATGTGCACGGGTGTGCACGGAGGTGTGCAAGCGCATGTGGGGCACTTCCGGGAATGATTATGGGAGATCTGTAAGTCCGATTTTGACGCACCATATATCATTGGAATCATATTTTTGAGTACTATCCATTTGTATAGTCACTTTTGACCGAATTCCTTTGATTATAAAAAATCAAAATTGGACCCTCTTTCTTCCCGCATTAGGTTTTTAGGGTTTTCGGGTGAGTTGGGGGCTGTCAAGGTGAGACTACCACAGTCAATTGCATCTCGTCAACTGAAAGTGAAGATTCATGTCCATCATCTAAGTATCGTCATTGCCTGGGGAGGGTGACAAAATTGGGTGTCTACAGATAGGCACTTTCTAAATTTTAGCCAATCGCAAGTCTCTCATAAAAGTCATGTGATACGGATTCAAAATCCAATATGGCATAAAATAAACATAATTGGATTCAAATCCAATGTTGAAGAGATAAAATTTACTTCCGTATCACCTCACTAATGTTGATGTAAGATCTAATCTCTCATCATAATCCCCATCAAGGGGGCATAAAGGTGAAGGTGTAATGATAACATTCAAAATATAGTATGATCTTCACTTAATTGTTGATGAAGATTACAATTGAAACCTTAGTTCTCCTTACTGGTTGTGCTATCGGTCATTCTCCTTAATACTTTAGTTACCCCTAGCTGGTTTTTTTTTTTTTTTTTTTCCGAGTAGAAAATTTATATTAGAACGAAAAAAGAAAAAACAAGATAAGGCGACCATTCCCCCTATTAGACAGACCTAAGGAAGGGAGAGCAGCCCCTAAAAAAATAAGCAGAATAGGCCTCGCATCACAAAGGAAAATTGGAAAGGAACATTTCTACACTCGGAACGAAATACTATGGAAGAGTTAAGTAGCCCAATCACGGGAGCGAAGATAGTATGAGGCACTCTGACGCGACGATTCTTTTGCGAAGAGCTTCTCAAAACCAGATGGGTGAGGTTTCTAAAGACACCATGACCAGAGTCATCATCATCATTGGTCGACTCTGACTCTTCCTTAAGCAAATCCAATGAACCATCTATATTATCAACTTGATGGGCCACCTCTTGGTTCATCTTTGTCTCTTTCCTTGGGTTGTCGTTACATCCCAATTTGAAATGTGAATGAATGATTCTCCATCATAGGGATCATTTCTAGATTCGAATTATCCATAGACTTTGAACTCTCTTTTGAATCCGTCTCATTATCGGGATTCGAAAATGATATAGGCTCCGAAAGCTCCTCCGAGGAAGCAACTGAAGAACTATCAGCGTCAGGATTTGGATTCAAGTTACACTCAAGGGTCCTAGAGACTAACTTCTTCTTCTTTTTCTTCCTTGTGGAAGACGATCGGATAAAGGAGGTACAATATCCCTTGTTAGCCTTCTAGTACATATGCACTCGTTGACTAGGCCCCGTTAGGGTGCCCTTAGATTGTGCTCAACGTCAGAGAAATTGATGTCTTTAAAGAAATCCAAAACAATGTACAACCGTAAGAAGAACAACACTATTGTGTGTGTGAGAGAAAGGGGCAATCTAGGTTGAGAAAATGGTCTAGCATTTAGTATTTATATAAGTGGAGTGCCTATTCAAGGTATCCCTTTGAAGGGGTAAATATGTATGGGCTTCAATGGTCTAGATTTAATCTCGCAACATGATTCCCTATCTATGAACATAGACACACCCATTCATATAGTTGTCTTCATGTAAAGACATGTCTATAAGAATAAATATATGAATGGACAACTCCATTCGATTACTGTACCGTTTAGTAACAATTCAGTTATAATATGTCCAACATGTCTTAGCGTGTGACCAAAAGAATGTCAAGCAAAAACAAAGGCCCGACCCATATAGCCTAAGCCACCCCCACACATGAGAGTGTAAAAAGGAAAGCTCGATCTAACCTGACCTGTGTTAGAAGCACCCCAGACCCAAACAATGCATGAGAGAAAAGAACCTCTCCTCTAAGGGCTTCCACCCTTAAGAAACCAAATCCATATATATATATATATATATATACATCTCTTATTTCCCTTCCACTACCAATGTGGGACTAAACTCCAAGTAAAAAATGCCCATGTGAGGGGGGGGGGTTGGGTTGGGAGGAGGACAAAGGCAACAACATAGAAAGATAAGATGCACTTTTTTTTTTAAAACATGACTTTGTTTTGAAACTTTTCCTACAATTTGCGCAATAGTTCATATGCTACATGAATGAGATGGACTAATAGGAAAGGGAAAGGAACCCATTGGGATTCCACACAACATTCCACATGTTAGGTTAATCTCATATTCTCTAATGTGGTATTTACCAACATGTACATTCCCTAACAAGTGTAACAAAAAACTCCCAATTTAAATAGATAATTATAGACACCTAATTTTATCCCCCCTTTGACAGTGATGAATTATGGGTAAAAACTAAACTTATATGCTCACTCTCAAGAAGGATTCAATTTTTTTAGCTAATACCCAATCCAAACTACCTACAACCCTAAGCTGGGGTGTTTGGTAATGGGTCAAATAAGTGACAATCTTCATGCTGAGTGATAGCCAATAATGTGGGGATAACCGAAAGTGGTTGCCATCTATCCTGAGAATCCAGGAACTTTGCTAGAATAGAGAAAATCTTCTATTTTCTTAATTCCAATGGAATTATGAACCAAGAATGACCTTGATTCTGAAGTTATAGGATAGTTCTCGTCAAGACGATTCTATCGATATATTCTACATGAAAATTCGACATCCGGATCATCTGGAACCATGGGTTCCAAGTATCGGAATTGAATCATTCATACCATATCGGTATCGGCCGATAATAATACCTGTTCGATCCAAATCAGGTATCAATGTCGTTTTAAGGGTAAAAAAAAAAAAAATTATACTTTTTATGAAAACTAAAGGAAAAATTAATCGACATCAATTTCGATAACTAAACGTATGCCCGAACAGCAACCGGAAGACAAGAAATATCCTAAACCTATCAGAAACCCCCCAGCCCAAGTGCCTCCAACCGACCTTGCTTGGGCAGATCCTCCCAGTGCTTAGGCGGATCCTCCTAAAGCTTATGTCGATCTGCCCAGACTGAGTCCTTTTATTTACATAAATGCCCTTACTCTTGAAAAACCTATAAATACACCTCAGTTTCTTAAGAAAATATATTTAGAAAATCTAAAGGACATTCCCAAAAAATGGATAAAATCCCAAGAAGCCTCAAAGTCCTGCACAAATCCTGAGAAGTTTATTAGAATCTCCAAATTCTACCGGAATACTGTCAAAACCCTCATTCCGTAGAAACCCGAAAAATCCCAACAATTCCAAAACGTTAGAAATCCCATATATATAAGTAGAATTCCTTATATTTCCCCAGAAAAGTCCCGAACCTCTATCCTAGTCTCGAAAATCATCAATAAAACAAAAGCCAGTGATGAGCCCCCTTGTTGTGGAAGCTCTGTCGAATTCTTGAGACTAATACTTCTATTTCCAGGTTAGCACTGAAGCTATGTCCGAATTTACATAGCTATTATTAGTTTATGATACCTAGCGCGGAAACTCTATCTAAATTTCCATATTTATTAGCAGATTTTTATATAGAAGCTTTGTCCAAATTCCGTACCCAGTTTCAATTTCTAAACTACACTTCAGAAGCTCTGCCAAAATTCTAATTTCTCTAAGAAAGTGAGAAGAAGGCCAAATCTTTGCCAATGAGTTGGGTTAGTTTCCAAAACTGCATGCATGGAGTGAAGGAATTGTTCCTTCGCTGTTACCATACGATCCCAGGTAAAAATTTCATTTATATTTGCATAACGTAGATTTCATCGTTGCATGTGTTATTTCATGTATTTGTACATAAAATAATGATTTACTTAATTTCATTCGATTTCATGGTAAGCTTTTCAATCATTTCATATGGATAGGTTAGGATCAACTATCATCTCATGTATTTTCATAATGAGTTTCCCCATTATTTGATGTTTATAAGTACACTTAATTACTTATAATTTCATGTGATGCATTAATAAGTTTGCTATTATTTAATCTGATAGTATGCATATAATTCATCATTTCATGTGATAAAGCTTCCATTCATTTTCATTATGATGTCTGTAGACACCAAAATTTGTCCCCCCTTGGCAATTATGAATTATGGGTAATGATGAAACATGTGTTCTTTCTTTCGGAAAGAAATTCAATTTTCGGCACAAGTCCCACAAGTCCAGACTATTTCGGCGAATCCCAGTTATCTCAACCTAAAGCCGTTATGCAAGAGCTTGCGGAGTACAATTGAGCGTAAGACCTGTTAGGAGTTCAACCCGATAGTTAAAAAAAAAAAAAAAAGATGCGGGGAGGTTGACCGAAAGTGGTCATTATTACCTTTTACCATAATACAACAATCGAGCCTAGCATGTGCTTGATTCCCCTATCATTGGAGAGTATTCAGAAATAGGGTCCCGTTGATATCTTGCATGAAAGAAACGGATACCCAAATGTCCCATATTACCTACCTAAACTTTAAACCAGTTAAACCAAACCAATCCTGAAATAGACCAAACTCGAACCAAATCAGACCAACCCAAACCAAACCAAACCTACCGCCTTCTCCTTAGCTGATAAGCATCAACCGCAACTGCCCAAGTCTACAGCCGCCCAAGCTACTAGCTAGCCGCCACTCTATTTCCTTCCATAAATACAAGAAATGGTTTCCACAGAGATGGTAAGCCTTACCATCTCTTTTTAAGGCTTGCGCGGATCCTACCCCTTAAGAATTGGTTTTCCACAGAGATGGTAAGGCTTACCATCTTCGTGTAAGACCATCTCCCTATAAGAATTCTTTATGGATGTCTCTTTTTTACTATAAATAGGTGAACCGGGGTCATTGTGAAAGAGGTGGAAAAATTCCGAGAGGCTGAGAAATCTGGAGTGAAATCCCTATTCAAGAAACCCCTGAAAAAAAAATTGGCAAGAGCCTGGGAAGTTTTAGAGCTGATTGTCCGAAGCTCGCTGAAGTCGACGCTCTAGTGCTGAAGCCCTACCCATAGTACCATTGCTAATTCCCGTTCTAGGAATAAATTGCAGAAGCCCTGCTCGTATTCCCACAATTGATTCCTGTTCTATGAATATAAAGCAGAAGCCCTGCCCTTATTCCCATGTCTAATTCCTATTTTATGAATATAGTGCAGAAACCTTGCCCGTATTCCCCCAGTTGATTCCTGTTCTAGGAATATAACGTGAAAGCCTTGCTCGTAATACCATAGTTAATTCCCATTCTAGGAATATAGCGTGAAAGTGCTGCCCAAATTCCCAAAACCAAAATCCATTTCTAAATCATAGCACAAAAATCCTATAAGATTTCTTGTCCAAGTGCCGAAAATTTTAATTTCTCCAAGAAAGTGAGAAGAAAGTCAAATCTTTGCCCATGAGTCGGGGAGAATTACTAAAAATTTCGTTATTGTTATCAGTTGTTTCATGTAAATATTAGATCGTAATTTCATTTGTGTGCATGATACATACCCCATCTTCGCATTCATTATTTTATGTGTTCACCACATAAAATAACAATTTCGTTTTATCATTTCATGTATCAATTTATGCATTTGCACATTAAATGATAGTTTACTTTAGCATCATATATATTATCATATGTGTTCCTCACATAAAATAACAATCATAATAATCATTTCATGAGGCATCCCACATATGTGTAAACAAGTTAGTTGTATTTTCTATCATTTTATGTAGCATATCATTTTATGTGATTTTAATACAGATTATGTATTATTCTATGTGATGTTATAATATTTTTGCAATCATTTCATGCAATTATATACATTTATTATATTATTTCATGTGATGAAGCTTCCATATTGGCTTAGGCTATTAAAATTATTGGAGGAGAATATTCGAAATCCAAGCATTTGGTAGAAAGACCGAAAATTTCGAACAAGGTGGGTTCCTAACACCTTCCCACACTCGTAACTTGAAACGGACCCCTATCTCTGGAACAGACCAAATATGAAATCAAATTCGAGAGTTCCATCCTTCACAGGAATTCAACCCCTTACTTGAGCTCGATCTCTCGATTAGAATTAGGCTCCACAATAGGGTTCTAGTCCTTGATCTTAGATGGTCACTCCAAAAATCATACTTTCCCCATTCCCCATATTCGCCAGACATGTTTGGAGACATCACTCTACAAGGCAGATAGGTGAGAGGAAATAAACGGGAAAAAGACAATACGAAATATTCCACAGGATAACCCTAAAGGGGAATGAAGGAGAAAAGGGGGTAGGGTTAAAACCTTTCTCTCTCTCTATCCGATCCAAATCCTTTTCCCTTACAATGTCACATCAGCATAATAAACATATGAAGTATATTGGCCTAGGGTTGTTAAGATACTCAGAGGAGAATATTTGAAATAGAAGCATCTGGTAGAAAGGTTGAAATTTTTGAATGAGGTGGCAGGAGCCTAACACCTTCCCACTCTCGTAACCTCACATACATGATCCCATACTTCTGGAAAAGACCAAATATGAAGTTGACTCTCAACATTAGCACTTTAGGCCCTTGAAACCTAGGTGATGACTCAAAAAAAATCATATTTTCTTCATCCCCTTCATGTCCTCAAGAAGATCGAGGACATAATCCCCTCCAAAAGAGGAGTGTGGAAAGGCAAAGAAGAAATTGCTCCCCAAGAAATGGCGAGGGGGTTACAACCCTAAGAGTGGGAAGAAAGGAGGAAAGGTAAAACCCATTTTTAGAAAATCTGTAATGCATATTAGACCCATTTAAAACAATTTCCAAAATTTTTTGTTAAAATAAAAATTAATACATAATATTAATTTTGAAAATTTTGCAAAATAACTTCACCAAAATACCACTGGCATCGGATTTGTGTCCAACTGATTATGAATATTATCTCTCCTAAATATTCTCCCAATTAGGGTAATGGATTCTATATTTGGCTTCTCTTTGGAATATAGCCAAACATTAGGAATCCAGTACATCGATATATATATATATTCAAGGAGTCCATAGACACATAATTTTGTCCCCGCTTAACAATGATGAATTATGGGTGAAGATGAAGCTTGTACGCTCGCTCTCAAGGAGTATTCAATTTTCTCTGTAAAACTCTAATGCCCATTCTAAACAACCCAACCCTAAACCCTAGGTGATGAAGGATAATGTGTCAAATAATTGACCAATCTTCATGCCGAATGATATCCAATGATGCGGGGATGACCAAAAGTGGTTCCTTCTTTCCCAAAAATTCCGTAATTTTGCTAGAATAGAGTAAATCTTCTATTTTTTTCATTCTCATGGATTTCCAAGCTAAGCTGAATTCCCACATTATTGGATAGTACTCATCGAACCAATTTTGTCGATATATCATGCATATAAATTCAAAACTTGGATCACCCGGAATCACTCCTGAAAGTTCAAAAACCCAAAACACTTTAAAACTATAAAATCCCCCAACCCAGGAGGTCCTAGTCACCACCTTAGGCTGACCTTCCCAATTTTAACCCACTTATTTACTAAATTGTCACTGACTCTTGGAAACCTATAAATAGGCTTTAGTTTCTTAAGAAAATATATGGACAAAATCTAGAGGAAATTCCCCAAAAAAATTTTATTTTTGGGAAATCTAAAAAAGTCCCCGAAGTTCTGTATAAATCCCAAGAAGTCTATCGAAATCCCCAAATTCCGTCGGAACATTGTCGAAAACCCTAATTTTCTGCGAAAACACATACAATTCCCAAAAAAACCCAGAAAATTGCCAAAATTTCTAGAAATCCTAGAAGCCTAGTATTTCTTTCAGAATCTAAATAATAATAATAATAATAATTAACCTAGAAAGTTCCAAACTTCTATCGGAGGTCTGTTTCCTCTAAGAGAGTGAGAGGAAGGCAATGTCTTTGCTCTTGAGTCAAGGGAATTAGTCACTATTAGACTCGAATTACATGTAACATTTTTATATATTATTCATTATTTCAATTATTATTACCATGTGACATAACATCATGTATCCGTTGTGCTACACACATTATCATGTGATAAAGCACTCTATAGCTGTGATGCTGCCCGTACCCCCATGTAGCTCATAGATTATTTCAATTATTTTATATGGATGACAGAGTGTAATTTCTATAATTTCATGTCGATAGTTTAGAGGTAATTTACATCATCTCATGTGGAAGGCATATATGTCATTTCTATCATTTCATATGAATAGCTTAAAGCTAATTTCTATTATTTGTAAATTCTATCATTTCATGTGATTGGTTTAGAGATGAAATATATTATTTAATGTGAGTGACATAGATCTAATTTCTATTATTTTATATGGATAAGTAAAATTTCTTTGCTATTATTCATGCATATCCATTTTCGTAAATGATCTTGTTCAAATACTCATAGTAAGCATGTTAGTTTAGGATTGTTCAAAATTTAAGGGAAGAATGTTCAAAATATAAGCGTTTAGCCAAAAGACCGAAATTTTCGGGTGAGGTGGGTGTCTAACACCTTCCCAATCTCATAACCTAATACGTACCCACAACTCTAGAACAAACCAAATGTGAAGTCAAATTTGGGGGTTCGGTCCCTTGACTGGAATTAAACCTCATTTTCGAGCTCGATCCCTTGATCGGTATTAGGCTCCTCAATAGGGTTCTAGGCCCTCAAATCCTAAGTGGCAACTTAAAAAATCATGTTCTTCCTATCCTCTTCATGTTATCAAGAAAATTGGGGACATAAACCCCTTAAGAAAAGAGAATAAAAAGATAAAGAAGAAACTGCTCCCCAAGAAACAGAGAGATGCTTACAATAAATGCTAGAATTTTCTCCCCTACATCATTGTTTACAAATTTAACTATATTTGCTTATTAACTGCATCATACATCATGTTCAAATCAAAATCATTTGATGAGGGTACACCTTATTCTGCCTGCACCCACTGGGAGATCAATTTATGTCATACTAAGTACTATGAGGTCAAATGATAGCCGTTTTCTACACAAGAGTGTTTAAAGTGAAATTGATCGATTAGGATGTTTGTCGATTATTCATAAACCCAAGGAGGTAGAACATATTGTGGCACTCTAGGATCAACCAATACCAATTTCTACACTTCACTTTTGCACACAATCACTCACGGATACACATAACCCCATGGCTAGCCGTTTGAACTTATATAATGTCATGGGTAATCAACGGTGAAACCACTGTAGACACCCAATTTTGTCACCCTCCTCAGGCTATGATGAATTATGGATCTTGGACGTGATCTTTTGCTTCCGATCGACAGAGATGACAACTGACTGAGGTAACTATTCCCAAAAGCATTCCATACTTACCCAAAATTTCCAGAAATCCTATGTAAGAGAAAAGAAGGGTCCAATTATGACATTTCATATACGAAGGAATTCGGTTCTAGTTAACTATACGGATGCATAGTACTCGAAATCACGATTTCAATGATATATGGTACATCAAAATCAGACTATCGAATCTCCCGCAATCATTCCCAGAAGTTATTGCATGAACACCCAAACCCGCCCATGCGAGCACCCATGGCTTGCCTTGAGTGCCCAAACCCCGCCCATATGAGCACCCATGCCTTATCTTGAGCACCCAAACCCCACCAATTCGAGTACCCACACCTTACCTTGAGTGCCCAAACCCTACCTATGCAAGCATCCACGCCTTGCCTTGAGTGCCCAAACCCCCGCCCATGCGAGCACCCATGTCTTGCCTTGAGTGCCCAAACCCCACCCATGTAAGCACCTACGCCTTGCCTTGAGTGTCCAAACCCCGTCCATGTGAGCCTCCACACCTTACGCCGCACCCTTGCCCGCCCCCCGCATAAACCCAACCAAGCCCAGCCTGTTGGGAAAATCCCACCTCCACACTCATGTTTAGGTGTTAACAAACAATGTGTACACTCACTAATCTTCTTGTTAGCATATTGATTGAATCGGGAGACGAAGAACACCAAAGTGAAGACATCAACAAAATCAAGATCAAAGCGATTGATGCATTGAAAAAGTCCCAAGAGTGAAGACAAGAATTTTGAAGATGAAACTTGAAGATCATATGGACATACAATTGTAATCACATCAAAAAAATCAAGATCAAAGCGATTGATGCATTCAAACAAGAAGTCTTAAGAGTGAGACAAGAATGTTGAAGATGAAAACTTGAAGATCATATGCACATATAATTGTAATCACGCACACCCATGCAAACATAATGTAAACATGCATATAGAGGACCCTAGACAATGACCAAAATGCCCTCAAAGGAGTCCCAAAAGATTGGAAAAAAGGTGGACCAAAGAATACAGTAAAAAAGGCCACAAAAGCCAATTCGGATTCACAAACAATGTAATCCGGATAAGATTCTTAATCCGGATTGAGAATCCGAATTGATCTGTTTGTCAATGCATCCAGATTGACTCTGGAATTCCGGATCAATCCGGATGGAGAAATCTCCAATCCGGAGATCCAGATCAGGACAGAATTCAAATTTTGCAATAGTCAGTAACAGTTAGTTTGACCACATCCTTGGATCCAGATTAGGATCCGAAAATTCAGATCAGGGAAAAATAGATCCATTGGAGCCTCTTTTAAACACTCTCTCACTCACTCTTTTGTATATAAATACCCACACTTGGGTAATGTTTTAGATACCTCTCTACACAGACATCAGACACATTTGTGCATACAATTGAGTGAGCAATATATTGAAAGAAAGAGAGATTGTGAGTGAAGCTCTAAGAGTGAGAAGAGAAAGAGAAGAAGAAGCTTCAAGCATTCAAAGCCATTTTCATTTAGAAGCTTCAAAGTGCAAGTCTCGATCATTCATTGCATTCATTCACTTGCACGATTACACAAGAGTACTTGTTCGACATATCACGTGTAACATTGTTCAACTCTTGTAATTTGTATTTTCATTTTCATTTTCATTTCCACCTTCGTTCTCTTGCCAGCACTCAAGAAGTGAGTTGCTCTTACTTGTACTTAAGAGTGGGTTACACTTGACCTGAAACTAAGACATTGTGAGTTGCTCTTACTTGGACTCAAGAGTGGGTTACACTTGACCTGTAACTAAGATGATTGTAAAGACTTATTTCTTACCCAGTAAAAGAAACACATAGTGAAAATCTATCAAGGGGTATTGAGAGGAGTAGACGTAGACTTGGTTATAAGTCGAACTACTATAAAATCTGTGTCTTGTCATTTTGATTTCACACATTAATTCTGCATTTCGTTTAAATTTTCATAAATCAAAATATTATCAAATACTCTCGAGAAAACCTATGCAACCCCCTCTATGTGTTTTTTAATAATTGGTATCAGAGCGGGAGCTCAAAACTGAGACTTTATTTTCTCTAAATCGAGTCAAAGATCTATGGCATTTCAACACCAATAAGTTGAAAGTCTTAACACCCCTAGACCTCCATACTTTGATGGTGAAGGTTTTGCTTATTGAAAAAATCGATCCATAAACTTTGTTTGTGCTCAAAACTTAGATGTATGAGAGGTGTTTGAAGAATGTCTATACCAAGTGTATAAGAAAGTTTGAGAAGAATTTATAGAAAAAGAAAAAAAATAATGGATAGTAGAAGATAAATTAAGATTCAACATAACTTCAAAGCTATTACATTCCTTCAATATGCATTGAGTAAGAAGGAATTTAATAGAACATCAATGTGCGGGTCAACCAAAGAAATGTGAGAAAAATTTATCGTAACTTACAAAGGAACTTCGAAAGTCAAGAAAGTAACCATTGACCGACTCAGACATGAGTATGAAAGTTTTAAAATGCGAAAGAATGAATCTATCTTTGATATGTTTTTTCACTTTACTAACATTGTGAACAAGTTGAAAGCTTTGAATACAGATTATACTCAGGAGGCGAAAGTGATGAAGGTGCTAAATGCATTACCCGAGAAGAAATGGAAAACGATGGTGACGGCCATCCAAAACACTTAAGATCTTGACAGTATAAGCTTAGATGAACTCATGGGGACATTGCAAACTCATGAAGTAGAACTCAAAGATGATGAGATAGAAGAACAAGAAGAATCAAAAGATACAAGAAAGAAAATAATAGCTCTCAGAATGACACAAGATTTTGACAAAGAGGAAAGTGAAGATGAACAAATACTACTCCTATCTAGTAGACACTTCCATAAATTCCTTAAATCAAAGGAAGGAAAAAAAATCATCAAAGGGCAACCTTCCAGAGACAATAGAGGTAAGAACTATTCAAATGAAAAATATAATGAAGTAGTTTGTTATGAATGTAAAAAATCAGGACATATCAAAATCGATTGTCCAAATCTCTCAAAAGAAGGAAAGAAGAAAAAAGCCTCCAAAGTCGAAGAAACTTGGGATGAATCATCCAATAGTAGTGATGAAGAAGAAGAATCTGGTGATGAACACACCTATCTAGCCTTGATGGCTATATCCGATCAAGAAGACAAAAAGGAAAGCTCCACAAACTTTAATAGTGCAAATTCTATTTGTGAAGAAAACTTTGAATATAATGAACTATCTAATGCTTTTCAAGAATTATACAAAAATAACAAAAATGTAGTGAAAGAAAAGAAAGCACTAGAAAAGTAAGTAGATAATCTCGAATTTAACTTGAATGAGCTCACCACTTATGTGAGAGAGCAAGAAAAAGAAAACAAATGTCATTTGGAGACTATTGAAAAGACGCAAAAATAAAGACCTCTTGCAAGAAAATAAAAAATTGACTTCGACCCTAAACACTTTCACCAAATGCCAAAGAAACCTTGATACTCTATTATGAACACCTCGAAGGGATGCTCACAACAAAGAAGGCCTTGGATACAATGCCTCTACTTCACAATCCAAGGGAAAGAAAAAGACCAATCCACCCTTGAATAAACCCCAAGCCAATCATGCATATCAATATGCAAGAAAGCATGGTCATGTTCCTCAAAGACCGCAAAGGTTCTCAAAACCTCGAGGCCAACAATGGAACAAGTGGAGTGGATATAATAGACCACAACCACTTGAATCAAATAGATATTACAATAAACAGTACCATAAATCTCAACCTCCATGAAGTAATACTAGACCTTCACAACATCATTGGAAAAATCCCCAATCCTATAATAGCCATACCCAAAACAAAACAAGGACCATCTGGGTACCAAAAGGATTTTTTGAATCTAACTTCAATGGACCCAATTGAAGACCAATACAATATTGATTGTATTTTTATAGATGTGCCTGAAGAGAAAAAAGGATCTTGAATGATATATTGATAGCAGTTGCTCTAAGCACATGACCGAAAACTCCAACCTATTCTCAAAACTCAAGAAGCAAGATGGAGGATGTGTGACATTTGGAGACAAAGGCAAAGGAAAGATTATTGGCTTAGGCTCTATCAAAATTGGAGGTACCACTATACCAATGTTTTCTTAGTTGATGGTCTTGCCTATAATTTGATTAGTGCGAGTCATTTGTGCAAAAATGGATATTTAGTTGAATTCAATGCCTCTCAATGCTTAGTGAAAAATAATAAATATGATATTATTTTGAATGGCATTAAAAGAAACATTATCTACATTTGTATGTTTAACAATGCTTATTCTAGTAGCATATGCCTTATTTCAAACAATGAAGATTGTTATCTTTGGCATAGAAAACTTGGTTACGTCAACATAAAAACTCTTAAACAAATAGCTTCAAAAAATCTAGTAAGAAACATGCCAAAATTGAAAATTAAAAATAAATTATTTTGTGATGCATGTCATAAAGGCAAACAAGTAAAAGCCTCACACAAGTCCAAAACAGTAGTATTAACTTCAAGACCTCTTCAACTACTTCACATGGATCTATTTGGACAAATCTCAACTCCTAGTCTAGGTGGAAAACAATATACTCTAGTTTGTAATAGATGATTACTCTAGATATACATGGACCCTATTCATTAGACATTAAGATGAAGTCTTTAGTGAATTTCTCACCCTAAGCAAGAAGATTAAAAAAAAAAGGTTATTTAATTACCAACATAAGAATCGATTATGGTGGAGAATTTGATAATCTATCTCAATTTGAAAAACTTTGTGAGTTCTTACCTCCTAGAACTCCTCAATCAAATGGAGTTGTAGAAAGAAATAATTGAGTAATACAAAAAACCGCGAGAACTATGCTCCAAGAATTTTCACTTCTAAAGAACTTTTGGGCAGAAGCCGTAATATAGCATGTTATATCCTCAATAGAGTAATAATAAGAAAGATACTAAATAAAACTCCATATGAACTCTATTTTGACTAAACATCTAAGGTTGATTATTTCAAAGTATTTGGATGTAAGTGTTACATCTTAAACACCAAAGATCATCTAGGAAAATTTGACTCCAAAGCCGATCAAGGCATCTTTCTTGGCTACTCACAAAATAGTAGAACTTATAGGATGTTCAACAAAAGAACCCTAGTGGTAGAAGAATCAATAAATGTAAAATTTAATGAATCATCACCAAACACAATATACAAGCCACTTTCAAATGAAGATGAAGATGAAGTAGAAGAAATTAGAAAGAAAGATGAAAATATATCAACACAAGAGACAATAGAAGAAGAAAACAAAGAACTACCCAAAGAAATCAAAACAGTTAAGGATTATCCTATCGATTAAGTCATTGTTGATCTAAGTAAAGGACTACAAACACGATCAAGAATACAACATCCTAGTAATAGTGCATTCATATCAACTATTAAACCTAAAAATGTAAAAGAAGCAATAACTGATAGTGATTGGATTGCAAGAAGAACTTAATCAATTTGAAAGAAATGATGTATGGGACTTGGTTCCCAAACCAAAGGACAAGACAATGCAAAATGGGTATTTAGACAAAAATTAGATGAAAAATGTAAAATTACATAAAACAAAGCAAGACTTGTAGCCAAAGGATACAATCAAGAAGAAGGAATTGATTTTGATGAAACAAATGCTCCAATTACAAGATTAGAATCAATAAGAATGTTGTTTGCCTTTGCTTGTCATAAAAATTTCAAATTGTATCAAATAGATGTTAAAAGTGCGTTCTTGAATGGTGTCATTAGTGAAGAAATTTATGTTGTACAATGATGAGCACATTTATATGTGAAATCTAGGGTAGTAAAACATGCATTTTATATATTTAGAATGGAGAATCTCTCTATAAGTTTAGAAAAGGACTCATTAGGCTTTTGCCTAAACTGAAGGATATCACTTCTAAGTTTATTGGTCTTGTGAGTTGAGAAAAATTTCTTAAGAAAGACAACTGTGAATTGTTCCCATGAGGTAATGAAATTTGTGGGTAATCCATACAACCACTTCTTAGCTTGGTCTTTTAATGCAAAAGTGATAAACCTAAGCTTAACAGCATCATTAGAAAGCTGTTGGATCTTAATTAGAACACATACCTCTTCAAATTCCCTTAGAAATAGGTATGCATCCTCAGAGGTCAACCCATAGAAGTGGGGTAACATAGTGATGTATTGAGATTTGAGTTCAAAATTATTGCCCTGGGCTTATGGTAGAACTATGCAGGAAGGTTGGGCTGTTCTAGCAGGGCAGAAGCTATCTTTTAGAGATTTAGGTGAAGGGTTTGGATGTTGGTCTCCCATATTGAAAGGTTTTAGAGAGAACAAACGTATAAGGTCACTACTTGTTGGATCTCTTCTTTCTAACCGATTCTTAGTATTACATACCCATCTAACACTCATGCAATAGAAAACTACCTACAACTAGAGTAAGACAAGCACAAAAGAATGGATAGGAAATTTTTTTTTTATGATTTTTTAATTTTTTTGATTTTTTTTTTGGGTTTTTGGGAGCTTACCGGCAGGGATCCGGGGTTGCTTAACTCAATCCCTGAGGTACTGCTACAGGGCGAAACCTATCTTTATCATACTATGAGGCATGGTGACCTCCATCGATAGAACTATTATTGCAAGTTGTTCTTCTCAGGAATTCAATAAAAGAAAAGGAAAAACAAAACAAAGCAAACAAAGTATTCCGATTTACCAAAAGAAAGTGAAAAATAACATAGAACTGTTTCCTAGGCAACAACGTCAAAAACTTATTAGGATTTAAAATGTAACCACAGGCATATGGATCAGTGTAGCTACAGGTCCAACATATGGAGAGCAGCCACTTTATTTTTTTGCTTCTGTTAATAATGTAAAAGTGAATCGATTAATGATTGTAATCTAATTCTAATTACCGTCCTAAACATATGTATCTAAAATAACGTCATAACCATTCGTCATCTAAGAATTTAAAGACGCAAGCCACGCAATTAAAATTAAATAAATAAATAACTGAAAATAAATAACCCACGCAACTAAAAAAAATAATAAAGGAAAAAAAGGTTGAAATAAAAATAAAGTAAAATAAAGGGGATAAAGCGAGAGAGAGACTCACAAATAGGTTTCTTTACTTAGCCCGAGGGATGCATCATAATATGAGCTTCCCTACTTGACCAGAGAATCACTCTTACAAGGGTTACTCTACTTGGCTTTAGGGAAATGGATACAATTAAAATAAAAACAATAAAATGATGGTTCTATGGCTAGAAGGGGCAAAGCCAACACATACACTAGCCATGAACCTTGGGGGAAAGGGATAGCAATAATGTAGCGACTGAAATTAAAATCCTAAATTAAGAAAGAAAGGGTAGTCAGAAGAGGGAATGAGAGGGGGGAGAGAAGACTATTGAAGAAGCCTACTTACTTGAACTTCAACCCTTGAACTGAAAACTTGATCAATTTGAGATACTAACAGTACTAAAAACCAGATCTGGAATAAACCAAATCTGAAATTTCTAGTACTAGAGAAAACAAATTTGAAAAAAAAAAAATTGAACTTGAAAGACATGCTTCATAGCTTGTTCTTGTCACCTAGAACTAAGCCTAGAACTAGAACTTGAAAATTACAACTTCAATTGCTTAAACAATGAAAATAAAAGAATGAATAAAAAACAAAAGTGCTTGCATTAATTGAATAAAAAGAACTTTCAAAAGTATTTAAAGCATAAACCTAGAACTAGAGCTAGAGAAAGAGAAAACTAAAGAAAGAGATAGAACAACTAAGAAAAAAACCCTAGAAGAAGAATGAAGTGCTTCTTCCCCTTGTGTTAATTCTATTATATAGAGAATGGGGGAGGGAAGCTAAAGATTTTAGCTTCTAAAAAATATATATTTTTTTTTATCTTGTTGATGAGGTGCAGGAGAGAGAAGATAGAGAATTGTAGGAAGTAGGGAATCTCTAATGATTTTTCTTCATTTTTTTTCTTTTTTTTTTCTCTCTCTTCTTCAAACGTGGGCAGCATCTTGGACGATTTTTTTTTAATTATTTTTTTCCTTTTTTTTTCCTTTCCTATTTTTCTCTTTATTTCCTTATTTCTCTCTCCTCTTATGTACGAAACCCTTTGGCTGACCTCCTTTGAGTGATTAGTAGGAGAGAGAAAATCTTCTAAAATAAAAACCTCAACAAAATGGCAGCTAAGAGGTTCAAACTTAAGACCTCCAAATAAGTAAGGGATTTTATGCACCACAACTCACCAACCACGCTAGGTAGTTGTTGTTACCAAAAACGAATCTTCAATCACTTAAGGATGTGGTCCATCGATCCTTGTTGGCATTTGAAATATTCTTTATACCTCTGGGACAACTGCAAATGGGCTGGTTCTGCATCTCGGTTCAGTTCTGATCCATTATTATTTTTCTGGCCTGAAAAGAATAATCACTTGTACGGTTGACAAAACGAATATGTACTTTTAATTGAACATGTTCATCTTGCTCAAAATTCCGTCCTCTTCACAACCATGAAAAGAAATAGAACCTCTTTATGTGTAAAATTGAAGATATAGCGCCCGATAGTCCTTAAGACCTTGAAAATATAAAACCTGCAAAAAAAGAGTAAAACCCAAGGTAGCTCCATTCTAAATATGTAAAATGCATATTTTACTACTCTAGATTTCACACATAAATGTGCTCATCACTTAGCTCGATGGATCATCTTACAAGTCTATCGGAGATGCTTGGGCTTAATGGACCTTCTTCAATGGTTGATCAGTGAGTACGGCTATTGTGTGGGCATGGAAGTAGGGTTTGAGTTTTTGGGCAGCCTTTACCAGTGCAAAAGCTAGCTTCTCAATTTTTGCATAATGGGATTCTATGCCCAACAAAATATGGCTGACATAATAAATCAGGCTCTGGTGTTTCCCTTCTTCCTTCATGAGCGTTGCACTTATGGCCATAGGGGATATGGCTAGGTAGATTTGCAATACTTCTCCCTACTTGGGTAGCACAGCAAGCTCGGCCAACTATACATTTATGCTTTTAAATGTTTCATTACATTCCTTCACCCATTCAAGTTGTTTTCTTGTTTTTATCTCTTATAACGCCTTAAAGAATGGTTGGCATTTATCGCCTGCCCATGAAACAAAACGGTTCAAGACTGCGATCCTGCCAGTCAGTTTCTGAACTTCATGTATGTTTCTTGGTGGCTGCATTTCTTGGATCACCTTGATCTTGGAAGGGTTAGCCTCAATCCCTCTTTCTGAAACTAAATACCCCAATAATTTCCCAGAGGTCACTCTGAAGGTGCACTTTGTGGGATTTAGCTTCATTTTATTTCGGCGTAGGACTTCGAAGGCCTCCTTCAGATCCCCAACATGGCTGTTATTTTTGCTTCCTTTCACCAACATGTCATTAACATATACCTCCATATTGTGCCCTATCTACTTTCTGAACATAAAATTTACCATTCTCTGATAAGTGGCCCCCGCATTCTTAGTCCAAAGGGCATCATCACCTTGTAGCAAAAGTTCCCTCGCGCTATCAAAAAGGCCTTTTTTTCTTCATCTTCGTTCTTCATCTTGATCTAATTGTATCCTGAGTATGCATCCATAAAGGTAAGCATCTCGTGGCCTGCCGTTGAGTCTATCAGTGTGTCAATTTTTGGCAATGGATAACAGTCTTTTGGGCAAGCCTTGTTCAAGTCCATGTAATCTATGTGGATCCTCCATTTTCCATTTGACTTTGGTAACATCACGACGTTTTCCAACAAAGTGTGGTATTTTATTTCCCTCACGAATCTTGAAGCCAAGAGCTTCTCTACTTCTTCGTTTATTATTGCTTGTCTTTCAAGGGGGAAGTTTCTCCTTCTTTGTTGAAAAGGTTTGAAACTTGCCCCAACATTGAGCCCATGCTCGGCTGCTTCCCTCGGGATTCCTAGCATGCCTGTAGACCTCCATGCAAAGACATCTAGGTTATCATGGAGGAAACACAAAATCACCCTCTGATGTCCTTGACTTAGCAAGGCTCCAACCCTTATAGTCTTGCTTGGCTTTGCTCTGCTCAGCATAGGGGTATGGTCATCAATTCCTCAACTGGCTCGGCTCGTTGCATCCGTTTTTTGTCCCTTGCAACTACAACTTTGATGGAGCAGGCCAAGCCCAAGCAAAGACTTTTTGTGGCTTTGACGAAACTTACATAGCATTCTCTTGACTCACGCTGGCTTGACTTGCATTGTCTGATCCCTTTCTTTATCAGGAACTTGACCTCATATGCTTTGTAGATATGACAGTGCCTATACTGTTGAGTCCTAGACAACCGAGGATACCATTGTATAGGGATGCCACCTTTACCACCATGAAATTCACCATTGTGGTGGTTGTCTTCTATCCATATCCGATGGTTACTGGAAACTCTATAGTCCCTTTAATTTTTTAGGGTGACCCGGAGAATCCATATAATGGGCCACTAGCGGGCTTTAGTGCACTTGTTCCTAAACCGAGCTTCTAGAATGCTTTGTATGCCATAAGATTAAATGATGCACCAGTATCTACTAACACATGGTGGAACCGGAAATTGGCCACAACAAGCTAGATCATAGCAACATCATTATGAGGCCAATTCATTCCTTCCATATCAGAGTCCGAGAAGGTGATTATCGGGTCCGTCTGGGCAATTTTTACAAGTTGTTTGGTGATACATACAAAACAGGCATGAGCCTTAGCCTTCCGTACTGACTTCACTGTAGGATAGGCCAGAATAGTTAAGATGGTGGGTCATATGAGCCGATTAGCCTGGAGGTCGGCACCAGCAGAGTCCTTCTGCTCAGTTTTTTTCTGACTCGATTCTGCTTCATCTCGACTTTGTCATTACTCCTCGAACTTTTGCTTTAGGTTTTTGTTTAGGTACCCTGACTTGATGAGCTCATCAATTTTTCTTTTTAGGGCTTTACAATATTTGGTGTCATGCCTATGGTCCCTGTGATACCTGTAATACCTGTTGGGATTCTTCTCTTTTGGTTTCACAACCATTGGCCTGGGCTAACGTAGGAACTTTTGGTCCTTGATTTCTAGTAGGATGTTGGTTCGGTTCTGTCTAAGTAGTCCCTTTTTAGGGCCTCCCCATAATCCATGGGCCGCTCAGGCCTTGTTTTCTTGTATTCCCGATCTTCCTCCCTCAAGTGTTGAGTCCTCTTCTTTTCTTTTTCCAACTTGGGTTTCTCCGCCATTCCCTTGGCTGCCAATACATCATACATCATCCATATTGCTATATTGATTGCACCTCTACAGTAGATCTAGCATTGTTTCCAGTAAGTTGAGGGCTAGTGATTACACTAGCTTCGGATTCGTGATCCCAGTGCCACCCCTTCTGGAAGATTTTTTTACTTCTAATACGGCCTTTGTGAACCAAACGAGGATGTCTCGTATTAGTTCGCCAGTCTTTTGCTTCATCTTCATCACATTGCTTGGGGTTTGGCGCTGCCTCATACTTGCCTGTAACCACGCAAGAAAAGCTTTTGTGAGAGCTCGTCATAGATATGTATGGACTTGGGTCTCAGGCTTGACATCCACAAAAGTGCTGCATATTTTAAGGATGTTATGAAGGCTCGATAAAGCGTGGCCTCTAACTTGGCATGCACTATCATTGCCGAGCTGTAGTACAACAGAGGGTCAGTGGGATCTGTGGTCCCATCATATGTCTAGAAAGCGAGTAGGATAAAATTCCTGGGGAGCTCTGTATCCATGATTTTTTCTGTTAAAGTGTTTTGGGCTGGGGCAACCGCCAGGTTTGATGTCAGCTTTTAAAGGGCCTTTACCTTCTTACCCAGATGTTGGAGGCACCTCTTCAGATCTTATCTTTCACAATCTGCTTGGGTCAATGGTCCCTGATCGGCATGAATTCTCCTACCCCTCCATGGTCAGCTCGCTCCCTATAAGGTTCCCTCCAACGGTCATGCTTCCGATAGGCAGTTGGCTCAACGCATTCCCCAGTATGTGGCTGTGTCCAAATATGTCACCCGCTACTTGCTTCGACTGGAAGAGAAACTCCAGACTCACAAACAGAACACCTTTGATGTCTGTTTCATACTGCGGGTGGAGTCACGTTGTTGCCATGTGACCTCCGGATGTGAGGGGGCTCATTGGCTTCAGGTCAAGAGCTCTGTTGTGGCTCTTGCCGAGTTCGTGTCTACGGGAGCTAGTCGATCTAGAGTGAATTCATTTGGGAACTGGAGTTGTCCTACTATTTGGGTGGGTTTGGCTAGGCTGACCCAAATTGCTTAATGAATGTCCTTATAAGGTTGTTAGTTTTGAGCATCTGCCTTTGCAAACCTTGGATTTGTTCCATGATGTCAACGGGCTCAGAGACTGAGTGTTCTCTTACAGGATCATCTTGCTTTGTAGTTGCTTGTAGGCGTACAGCCAACGTTGGTCCCTCCCTGAAGCCCACTAGAGGTGGGGACGGTGCCGATCCCTCTGTTGGGGCAGGATTTCCTGGTTCTGGTATGGGACAATTCCTGGTGGACTACTGATGTCGAGACCGACAAGATCTTGGTTCAGGGGCAGTTGGCAACATGACTAGTCTGCTGTGCAACTGCATTGACTTTTAACAAGCTTTTTGTTTCAGTTTCCCACGGACGACACCAATCTGTTGCCTTTAATTCTGACCAATCGAAGAGAAAATATATCGCAGTGATATAATATGACCTGCAAAAGATGAAAGAAGCGGGGCACCGGAGTCTACCAGTGCAAAAACCCTCCGATGCTTGAATCAGAAAGGCAACAGGAATAAATCCTTGGCCCAGTCCTAGTTTTCTTCAGAGATCCCTTTTTACCTGTTGCTCCCTCCTCTTTATAGGCACACTGTTTGGGCCTCTCCTATTTAGCTTCTCTAGAGTCCATCTGACACACGATTCCCCTGATCTTGTGAATATTCCTGATTCCAAAGAAGATCCTGGGTATATTCTCCCCTTTTCGTGCGCACCCTGGACTTCGGGAGTGAGGTTGCTCTGATTTTAGGGGATGGCAAGACTCCTATCTACGAGTTTCAAGGTTTGTGGCTCCTAAAAGCTGGGGAGCTGATTGCTAACGTTCTCTTGGTTATGTGTCTCAGCGGGCCATGGTGGCGGCCCAGCTGTGGCCATCTGAAGTGTTGGGCATAAGATGGTGCTCAGGCAACGGTGAGACAAGGGAATGGCCTGGAACAAGCAAAGGCGATAGCTCGGTCATCAGCAGGCCGAGGTGATAGCTCTGCAATTGGAAGACCGAGGTGAAGGCCCAACCTCTATTGTCCAGCGTCGAAGAGGTGCTCAGTTTTTACTTCATCAAGAGGCATATAGTCATTCCAAATATCAGGAATATCATATCCTTGGCATACATCATCAACAAGATGAAATCTCAAAAGAAAGAAGAGCGAGATCGAAGTGGTCTCACCAAAAAAAGGGCAACAAAAATGTTGTTGGAACACTAAGTTAGGAAACTGCAAACAACAATCATACCATACAGAATGAAGAGAGGTATGTTTCGATGCTACTGGAAAAAAATCAGCTCAATCGGACCAAGGATGACCATCTGATCGAGCTCTTGAAGACAACTGCACACTGTTCTCAAACCCAGAATTTTTCTGCCCCTTTTCTTTTTCTTCTTCTGCGGATAGTGGCTCTCTACCCCCATTATTTTTCACTTAAACCCTATTATATAAACAAGGTTAAATGAGAAAACCTTCATAAAATTCTTGAGACAAAAGTGCCCTCCTTATGGGCCACAAAAAAGAGATGGGCTTCACCTAAAGAAGGTGTGCTCCCTTGGGCCATCCTCCACAAGGAGGAAAACCCAGCCCAATAGATTGCTCTGTAGACTTAAACATAAATATAATGTTACGTGTGAATTAAATATGGGTTAGTTATTTGATTACTTATTTTATTTAGGTAATTAGTGAGTAAGTTTCAATACGGAATAGTTAAGGAGTTCGTATTGTCGTGGGTTAAGTGATAGAGGTTAAAGAGGTGCGGTATAAGTATGTGGAAGGAGTTGTAATGAAAGTAGTAACGAGATATTGTGACGGCTATCTCAGCGGCCCTATTTAGTAGTATGGAATGGAAGAGTAAGGATTTGAAACCCATTAATCTCTCAAGAGATAGAGGGCTGGTTCCCTCCCAATGCTTTGTTAGTAAAACTAAACAACCCTATTTTACTTCCTAAATCTTTTATCTCTATCTTTTTTTTTTTTTCCTAAATGTCATCAATGAATTTCATTAATATAAGATCAAAATAATATAAAGAAACAAACCATTGAAATGCTATTCTACCTTTGGCATGGTCATTAGAAGAACGATAACTCAATCATAGAAAACGAAAAGAGTTAGTTACATGAACTATATCTGGGTTTCTGTTGGAAATCTCATGTTAAATCATAATAGGGAGCAAAGATTCAGGATGTAGTGTTTCTTGTTGCAGCTGCATGCCTTGTAAGCTTGTCTACCACTAAATTAGTCTCACGGTAGCAATGTGAAATATTCCATTCTATGCTGTCCAGATATTGCTTGAAGAACCACCATTTCTATTCAAAGCACCAAGGAATTATTTGGTTCTTAATGCTTGTAACCACTACCTTTGAATCGCATTCAATCACCAGCCTAACCACCCCCTTCAGAGAGGCGCTTTGAATGCCAATGAAGAATGCTGCAAATTCTGCCACAAAATTCGTCTTGATCCCTTCATAAGTTGTAGAATAGCCCTGAGGATTGCCATTATCATCCCTAAACACACCATCCTCACCAGAACAGCCTAGGTTGTCAAGGGAACACCATCAATATTTAGCTTGTGATACCCCATGGGTGGCAAACTCCAAAGCACCTCCAAAATTGATGGCGTGTTGCTATAGACACCATCAATTTCTTAGAAAGAAGGAGTTCCGCCATGGAAGTGACATGCATCGCAGTTTGAGTAGAAAAATCTTGAAGAGCTCGAAGAACTAGCTTGACCACAATGGGAGAAGTCCGATGATGAGATTCAAAAATTCTTCAATTAAGCTCAGCCCAAATTTGAAAAGGCACTAAGATTGCAAGAGGTAGCCACACCTTACTGTAAGAGACCACACCTGCGTTTTTCCTCCACCACAAAGAAAATTCTTCAATAAATGAAAATCCCATCTCTGATTAAAAAAATTCAGAACATCCACCAATATATTGATCCCTTACTCACATTCCGAAAATAAATGGTTTAGCGATCCTGCGCTTTTGTAGCATAAAAAGAATCGTGATGCCAAAGGAATCCTTTTTTTTTTTTTTTTTTTTTTGTCCTCTGCACGCAAACACTCATATGTTAATCTCCAGCCAAAATAGAGAAAGGAGGAAGGAGACCCTTCAACCACACCAACCGATACCATCCTTTTACTGGATGCTTCTCTCTGTCTTTCCCAAGCTGATGAAACCAAAAACCTTTCTGATTTTGTCAAAGACCAAACTCTCCTATCCATCATTGTAACAGAAGGTAGCGGATTGGAAAGCATACTAGTGCTAATATTTTGCAAAGCAAGAGATAAAACATCTGGCATTTGCCATTGACCATTGACCATTGACCATCCACAATAAAATTGAACACTGTAGCTTTCAAGTTAGTGGGAAGACTCAGTGTACTTGAAAATTTATCAAGAATACTCTGATTACCTATCCATAGATCATACCAAAATTTACTTTAATTCCTGTAACCAACAATCCACTTTTTAGAATTACTAACAAACTCCCATACTTTGCGTAGGCCTAGTATGAGTGAAGACCTAATCTACGTCTTTAAGGAGCCATCCGATCTCATAAGCCAACCTCAAAGAAAAGATGCAAACATAGGACTTTCTTACTTTATAAACCAACATAACTTTGCTAGCATTGCCAAGTTTATCTTCTTGAGCCGATGGATGCCCAACCCACCTTCCCTCTTCGGAGTACATACTTTGTTCCATTTAACTGTAATAGCTTTTGAGGAACTAGCATCTCCACCCCAAATAAAATTTCTTACCCATTTCCCCATTTGTGATACTGAAGATGCAGGCCATAGGTAAATATTGTGCAAAGGGATGCTGTTCAAGACCGCCTTGACTAATTCCACCCTGCCTACTAATAATAATAGCTTATCCTTCCATCCTGCCAGTCTAGCTCTAGCCCTGAACTTGCCCATTAAAGGAAGAATGACCTCCTTCCTAACACGGCCACTACATAATTCCACCTCCAAATATCGAGTGGGGAAATTGCATTCAGGGATGTTTTAAAACCTCTTTGATCCTGTTTGCGAACTATTGAATACAATCTTAGAAAAATCTTACTTTTCTCAAGATTGATATGCTGCCCAGAGTAATCCTGGTACAAGTCCAGGAAATGCTTCATGTTCGCAAGTCCTCAAAGCTCTACATTATAAAAATGAGCAAGTCATCAGCAAAAAGAAGGTGTGAAGGAGTAAATACATTCATTGGCCCAGGAATTCCCTTCACCAACCCTTTCTCCTGAAGTTCACGTAGCCCTCTACACAAGGCATCCTCTAGAATAATGGAAAGCATCGGGGAATGAGGGTTACCTTGACAAAGATCACCCTCCACACCAAAGAACCCAACCAGCCCACCATTGACAAGAATAGATAATATAGTAGAGAACAAGATCTGCTCGATCCAATTAATCCACATTTGGGAAAACCAAAACCTACCCATGACATCAAATAAAAAACCACACTCTAATGTATCAAAAGCTTTCTGCACATCCAGCTTCAACCCTATAAACCCACCAAAACGTTTCTTTGACATCATATTAGTGATCTCAGATGCCACCCCAATATTAGAGAAAATATTTTTCCCCTTCAGGAAAGCTCCTTGCTTTTCTGAGATTATATTGGGCAACAAAGTAGAAAAGTGAGTGGCCAAAATCTTAAGGATAATTTTCAAAAAAATAATCCTTAAGCAGATTGGTCTAAATTGCCCCCACTTTACATGCAATGTTGATTTTGAGATCAGAGTCAGAAAGTTGCAATTCACTCCTTTAGTAACAATTCCTTCAACAAATTTTTTTTGGATTGCATTACATACCTCCAAACCCATGATGTCCCAATAGCTTCTAAAAAAGTCTCAGGGAACCCATCAGGACTAGGAGCACTAGTGGGATTAAGATCAAACAATGCCATCCTAATTTCATCTCGAGATGGAATCGCAGTGAGCATGTCATTGTCCTCTAAGGACAACACCCTTGGAATCACAGAGAGCACTGATTCCTTTCAAACCGATTCTCATTTTTATGGAAATTTTCAAAGTGGGATACCAGCCTTTAACTAATTACATCTGGGTCAGATAGCATCTACCCATCCTCATCCTGAATTTCCCTAATAGCATTCTTACCTCTTTTGATTTTAGCTATCAGATGGAAAAATTTAGAACAATGACTGCCTTCCATCAACCACCTAACTCGAGACTTCTCAGCCCACATATTCTCTTGCAACATCACAGCTTTGACTTCTGATAAGCCATGTGCTCCTTCTCCATTAAAGAGTCAACCACATCGTCTGCCTAAATAGAAAGCTGAAGATTTTCAAGGGCAACTCGTGCTTGCTCCACCTCATATCAACATATGGGAATGACCCCTTTTCCCAATCTCACAAAATACCTTTGAGCCACACATGAACTATAGCTTTGAACTCTGAGTGCTCCATCTAGAATCACTGTATACGGAATGAACATTTATTGGATAAGATGTCTCTTTACAATCCAAAATAATCAGAGAGGGATAAGAATACCCACGAGGCAGAACACGTTGGGAGCATTCAAGAGAGCACTAAATCCAATCTTCATTACATAGGTTTCTGTCAAGAACTGCCAGGACGTTTTCTTCTTGCCTGTTATTAGACCAACTAAAGTTCAATCCAAAAGATGGAATGGGCAGAAGGGAAGACGATTCCATAAAGGCTCCAAATTCATCCAAGGAACCGTGGTTAGACCTCCCTGGTCTATGCTTTTCATAAGAGTACAAATAAGCATTAAAATCACCATTCACCACCCATGGCAAAGCTGAACCAAAAATTGCACGTAAGTCACACCATTATAGTATTCTATCAGCATTGAAGCAACTTGCATGAGCTACCCAAAAAAAAAAAAAAAAAAAAAAAAAAACAGCATTTACTTCCACAAATAAGGAAATTTGCTGGTCTGAATCCACACCATTTACTTCCAAATGACCACCTTCTAGGAAATCTAAATAAGGAATATATTCTTCAACATGCAAACTTTGGACGTGTGCCAGGTCTGAATCTCTAGCCGGGTTCAAACCTACACCAAAATCATAATTGATTTGCTCCTCTAAATTTACATGCGAGATAACATCCCTTTCCTCTTCCAATTAGGAAACTAGATCTTCATTGATCTCCTCCACTGAATTAGGGACTAAATCCTCAGAGTCATGGGCCACTTTACCACTCACACTACTAGGATAAGGAAACTAAGCATCCCCTATTAGCTAGAGACTGTAAAGGTTCCACAAAATTTAAATTACCAAAAATAGTGCCACTCACTCTTGTCACATTAGCGTCATCCCTGATCTTACCACCATCCCCATACGGAGGAACCACCCTTGGCCTCCACACTTGCCTTGGTGCAACAGGCTGCCGGTTGGGTTGCACCATCAACACCTTTCCCACCTGAGGCAAAATCCCTCTTTTCCCCTAGACAGTTGTCCATCCAATTTCCATAGCGATAACAAGTAGCACATCTATTGGGCGAGTCTTCAAACTATACCCCCTAGACAGTTGTCCATCCAATTTCCATAGCGATAACAAGAATTCAGATGTTCTCTCTCAACATAAATCTCCTCCGTACATGGCAGTTTATCATCAATATCAATACAGACTCTAGCAAAGTGATCAAAGTGAGTCACGAGTATGCCTATCAATAGCTATCAATCACCTAATAGGTTTTGGAATTGAAAGTAAAATTTCTTTACCCCAGTACTCTTGTGGAAGGTTAGGGAACCTCACCTCTGTCAATTTGTGGGTAATGTCTTCATCATCCACCTTAACTCAAGCCTCCACCTTTGGAAATATAGTAATTTCCCAGCCACTCTAATTGCTCCACGTTTCTAGACATACATCATATCTGACTCAGATTGAAAATAAAAAAGAACAAAGCACTTACCCAAAGACTTAAGGGTAACTTCCTACTAAACAACTCATGGCGATTTCACCAAAGATTGAAGCGTGTCCATAGTGATACTATGAAAGTTTACCCTCCCCAATAAGGCAAATCTATTTTTCATCTGCCTGACATATGCTACCTGTGGCATTTTGATGCTCGTTAGGTTTCCAACTTGAACCAAGGAGGTGAGACTCTCCACTATAGGTAGAAGCAATCCTCCTACCATTGATGCAAAAGATCTTAGCCTTTCTTCATGATTAGTTTTTTGCACTGAAGCTCTTGCTACTAAAACATCCATCTCCTCTTCATGCACCGTGTTAGAGGTTGGAATCTTCTCTGGAATTAGATGGGGCTCCCCTAGAAGGATTGGAGCTTCAGCCCAAGATTTCAAACATCTATAACCTTCAACGTGCCGCTGAACACAATCACCAAGAACAATTGGGTTTCCAGAAGCTGAAACCCTAGCCGCTCTCACACCCTCTCTCTCTCATCCATCTTTTATCTCTTTTTCATTTCCTTTTTTTAAATATTTATTTCATTTTTTCCATGTTCTCTTGACTTCCCTTTGATGCACGTATCAAGTGGTATCAGAGCCAATGCATTACCTAGATGTAGAACAATGTTTCAACAAAATTTGTAATATTCAAGCAAGGAATTTGACCTTATTGGATGAAATCATAAAAAATATGCTCGTTTAAAAAATAGGTGCATCCAAAGCAACTATCAAGGAAGAAGAAAAAGGGGTAAAAAATGCTGAAGAAGTGGAAGATGAGGAAGACAAAAAGAAGAAAGTAGAAGAAGATGATGATGAAGAAGAAAGAAGAATGCCTAAGTCCTTCAAAGTGATGCCATTCCCTACAATTAGATCGGCACAATGTGAGATTCAGATTCCGATTTCATTAGATATGATTTTTTCTATTAAGATATGGGATCCCAATGGATCCTTATTTTCTCTAATCTCTTTGTCCTTGAGGACAAGGACAACTTAAGGATATATGAATGCCACATGTTAATTAAATGTGATTTATTTATTTGGTTAATGATGGGTTATTTCCAATATGGGGTAATTAAAAAGTTTGTATTGTCGTGGATATATGATGAAGATTAAGAGGTGAGGTGTAAGTACATGGAAGAGGTTGTAATAGAAGTGGTAATTAGATATTATAATGCCTGTCTTAGTGGCCCTATTTTATTAGTGTATGGAATGGAAGGGTAAGAAGTTGAAACTTAATTATCTGAAAAGATTAAGCGTCGACTCTCTCCCAATTAGCCAACATGCCCGGATTTGTTAGTAAAGCCAAACAATCCTATTTTATCTCTTTCTTTTTTAATATTTATTTCACTTTTTCCCTATTTTCTCTCATCTTCCCATTGGTGCACGTGTCAAATATCTTCTCTAAAAATAGACTATGAAATGCTTGGAAATGATTTATGAAATTTATTTCAATTAACACAAAGCCAAGTAAAGAATCTACTTCTATACTAAAAACTAAAAGGAAAGACTTTAACTATTCTATTTTGCAAGTGGTCTCAACATCCTCTTTGCTAATGGCAATGCCGAAGGTGGAGGGACATTGGGAGCTTATATAAGGGCCCTTTTGGATTTTTGTACATTCTTCATTTTTATTTCATAGTAATACATTCTTTATTTGACCTTGAGTAAAAAAAAAAAATATTAAAAAAATGGAAAGACTTATTGTATATGGTTTTATGTGTGTGTTGATGATGCCTTTCCACTTGCAAATACCCATTTTATATTTCTGAGATAATCATTGGCAGTTATCAACATTGCCTTTTGATCCACCTATCTTTTAATTAGTGAGCAGTTATAACTCCCTCTTTCTTGAGTTGCAACTATCTCCATGTCTTTAATCGTGTGATTACACACCTCATCATGGACCACATGTCAAATTCTCCCAAATCTTCTTCTGACATGTCCTTTGTTCACTGGATTGGTTATTCATCTTCTTAGTCGTTCTTCTTTAAATGTTTTCATTAGCGAGTCAGCTCAATTGCTTAAGAAAGACGATCCATCAATTTAGTTCTAACATCTGTATGCAATGGTCTCCAAATGAGGTCCTATAATACTCAGACCATCCTCCGACCAAAGGTGCAAGAAAAGCTTAGGGAAAATGATCCAAAGAGGTAGCGAACAACAGACATTAGGTTGCATCTAAACAAGAGGAATTCATGGCTGGAGAATAATAAACTTCTGAAACACAAACCAAGGACCTCTATCAATTGTGAAAGACATTGTCAAGCGAATGACAAACATCAGGTTGCATCTAAACAAGAGGAGTTCATGGCTGGAGACTGATAGACTTCCGAAACACAAACCAAGGACCACTATCAAATGTGAAATACATATTGTCCTCTGATTTGATTGTGAAGATGAATACACCATTATTTTTTTAGTATTTGAAAAAAAAAATTACAACCAATTTTGAAAAAGTTGTCGATTGTGGAATGGCCAGGTTTTGGGTTACCACAATATGCAGAGCTGAGATGATCCGGATTATGATTCATAATCTTAAATTGATATAGTGAATTCGTTGGATTGGATCAATAGTGGTTGAGAACAATCCAATACATATCTATCGAGATGATATAAGACTGAAAAGATAACAAAACCCCATTTAAAAAAAAAGGTGTAGTTGTCTAATATTGGGCAATGGATACCTAGATTTTGTTTTTCTATGTAGTTGTTTTGTTTTTATTTGTTTAGCGCTGGGGTTGTATTCAATTTTTCATCTTTTATTTTTTTATTATTATTTTTTATTTTAAGAAAAGAAAGACTTCATTAATTAATATAATTGAGAATATTAACAATAGGTCCGGTATCCAGAATTCTAAATTTCCTCTGTATAGCCAAAACAACAAAGCGCTTAAATAATATCACACATTCGTTTGAGAATTTGAGACAAAACCTTAATTGGAAGAATAATTTACAAACATCCAAAATCAGTAGATTGTGCTCTAAAACTACGAACCAAAGCTATTATTCTGAATGTGCTCCAATTTTTTGTTGATGTATCTGGATTTCTTAATCAGTATTTATTTTTTATTGTTTTTAATTTATTAATATAACTGATATTTTAGCCAAAAAACCCCCATTAGATGGGCTTCCCTTAGTAAATACAACCTTGATCTTTGGTTAATGTTTCTATCTGGAAAAAAAAAATCTTTGGTCAATGTCAATTGAAAAAAAATCTTTTCTATGCTTGCAAGTTGTTTCTTGACAATTGGCATAGAGATGATGTTAATTGGCTTGGAAAACCACTGCAAAGTTTCTAACAAAAAAAAACCCCACTGCAAAGTTAATGCTTTTTGTGCTAGTGGGAAAGTGACACCGCATCCGTAAATCTGGAGATTCTCATGATCTATTCCCTTGACCTCTAAAAAAAGATCCCAAAGGAGTGGGGGGCATCTAATATGCATGAACAAGACCACTCAATGAGGAGAGCACATGTGTGCTAGTCTCAATTGAACATTTTTCCCGACCATGTGTAGGTCGCCTTGAAGATGGAGGTTAGGCATTATTGCCGACCATATTCGGTCATCTTTATTCACCAAACCTGCCAACCCCCATTCTCTTCACCGACACAACTTAGAAATCACCTCCATCGACCACGTGCCCTCTAGATTCTGTTTGGATAATAGGCCAGATACGATCGTAACCGTTTATGTTTTATTAATGATATTCACTTGCTGACTTTTAGCAAAAAAAAAAAAGTAACCGTTTATAGGCTTGACTATAGTTCTATAACTCAACTGTGGTTAGGTCAACAATTATGAGGACCCAAAAATAATATGGTCAGGTTAACCATTATGAGATATCCCACATCAGCAAAGATGGAGACTAGTCCACCAATGTAGACCTCGTCCACGTCAGAGAAAATGGTGACCAATCCACCAATAGCCATGGATACCTTCCTCTATAAAAGAGAGCAAAGAGACTCATATTATAGGTAGCGGAAAAAAAATACAACTCAAACACTCATTGCTCTACTTGATTTCCTTTCCTTCTTCCTCATCCGATCCCTTTCTTAGGCCCCTCCCCACCGAAGCACTTCTTTTGCCTTCACTTTCTTATCTATTAATTATAGGTCTACCCTGAGCAGGAATCTATAGTGACAATTGATAAATGTCATGGATTTATTGATTGAGTTTCGAATGTAGGGCTAAAAGTTGGGCTGTGCGCCTTTGCGATCCTGGCCATTGGATGATGCGTTACATGCCTATACGCTCAAGCGGAGTCTGATCCCCCAGCCGCACTCTCAGTATTGTAATAACAAATGTGATCCACTGACCCTGCTGACCCCTTGTGTGCCTTTATCTAGGCTCTTGTGGGTCTTTGTCTGGCCCAATTATATGTCTAGAAAAAAAACAAAATTGTCAAATGGTCCTTCTAACATGGCCATCCAAATTTATAGCATTCGATTAATTCAAAAGATCCTTGTTTGTCAAAAGATATGTCAAATCAAAGCTCTACCAATTAGTAGAAAAAGTAAAAAAGCATTCACAAGCACCGTCAGAGACTTTGTGTTTTTTTTTTTTTTGGTAGGACACCTTCTGAGACTTAAAAACGAGGGAAGATGGACTGCATTTGATATCGAAATGACCCTTCCAATTATGTTGGGATGGAACAAGTGGTGCGCCACAATTGAACCAATTCACATCACTTGGGTCTTCTTTTACTCAAGTTCCAAAGTTTTCAGAATCAGACCCAAAATGGAACGGTCTACTTTGTGACGATGACCACTTGCTCTAATCCAATAAAATACTGTGATGCATTTCTTTTGATAATTTGAAAATTAAGTGCAATGTTATAGTCTTCTGAGTGGTAAAGTATTGAGCTGAGTCACCGGATTTAAAACAATCATGGTATTACTTTCTATTGGTTGACACTTTTTTGGTATACCACATTCTATTAATTTATTCATTCAAGAAGAAAAAAACTCACACCCACCCCAGCCCTGCAACCCCAAACCACCACAATCTTTCCCCTCAATCTACATCTCATGGCATAAAAAAAAAAAAAAAGGAGAAATAGCCGTCACAGCCAGACTGCAAATAAAAAATAGTAATAAAAATAATTATTATGCCAAAATACTTTATTACAATTTTGTGGAGGAATTGAGATGGAATATGGGTGAAGAGAGAAGCCCTTCAATCACTTTATATGGGCTTTGTGCCAATGCCTTCAAAAAAGGCTAACATACTAATTCTAAATTTTCATAGTTTGGGCCCATTTTTTCAAAAATATTATAAAACTATTAATGTAGTTACCAAATTATTCCTAATATTATAGTCTGTTGTGTCTAATGTTTATCAAACAGATTTTATTTTTTATTAAAAATAGTTTTTATCAATTATTTTTCTTAAACAGATAAAAAATAAAATAATAAGAGAGAAAGAGTCTTTTTTATTTTTGGTTTGATGAAAATATATATATTAAAAGATAGTGGCGTGCTAGTCATCCATCTTACTTTTATGTTGTATGTGGAAATTAGCTTAATGAAAACCTTTGTTGACTTTCATGTGATGGTTGTTAAATGACTTTATAGAGACCTTACAGTAGTCTCAAAGAAAAGCAAAAACGAAGAGCCCGTTTGGTATTGTTCATAAAAAACTTTTCTGGCGTTTTTTCGTGTTAATAGAATGAAAAAACACAAAAAATCGTTTGGTGTGTGTATGTCTCGTTTCTGTTTTTTTGAAACTGAAAGTGTCTAAAAAACGAAAAATCCTCAATTTGACGAAACACCGAGAGGCTGTTCTGTCGGGGGTGTTTCGTTTCAAGTTAATAGATATTGAAATTTTCGTTCCCGATAGTCTGTGATAGAGAGAGGAGAGCAGAGAGGAGAGAAGAGAGAACCTTTGGGCACCCCCTTCTGAAATCTCCAATGCAGGTAACTTCTTCGCCTCTTCTCCTTCTTCTCCTTCTTCTCCTTCTTCTTCTTCATCTCTTCCTTTCTTCTTCTATTCAACCTCTTCTCCTTCTTCTTCATCTATTGTAATCACAGAGCAGGTATTGGAACAAATTTAGGGGTTTTTTGGACCACCTATGACTGACTCTAGATTCTAGAGATAGAGATCGATAAGCTTAACAAAGTTTTGAGGAGAGAATATATTTTGGAACAATCGTTCCAGATAATTCCAGAGTCCGTGCATAGAGAGAGGAGAGAAGAAGAAACAGGAGCTCGCCCCCTTGTGAAATCTCCAGTGCAGGTAACTTCGGTTTCAGCTCCTTCTCCTTCTTCTTTTTCATCTCTTCTAACCTCTTTCTTCTTCTATTCTAACCTCTTCTCCTTCTTCTTCATCTATTGTAATCACAGAGCAGGTATTGGGACCAATTTTAGGGTTTTTTTAGACCACCTATGACTGACTCTAGCTTCCAGAGATAGAGATCGATAAGCTTCAACGTTTTGGAGGAGAGATTTGTTTGTAACCTTCAAATATTCCCCTAAAAGGTCTTCATCATCGTATAGCTCATACAGAGAGGTAACGTCTTCTTCTTCTCTTCTATTTCTTCTTCTTCTCTTCTGAACCTCTTCCCTTTCTTCTTCTTCTCTAATCGCAGAACTTGTTAATTCATCCTCAGTGCCCTGTGCCGGACTATGATGTGCTTGCTATTTTCTGGTATTGTAACCAGGGTATAAACATCATTTTAGATGTGAAGTGCTTAAGAACCATTTTAGACGTTAAGTGCTTAAAGATTAGCTCCATTTTGCAAATAAAGTATATACAGAGCATGCATATTTACCCACTGTTGAAGCTTTCACCAGATAGGTTAATTTGTGAAGCCTCCTGTCTAGTTACGAGCTCCAAAAGAAATATCCCAAAGCTGTATATATCACCCATTTCATAGAATAATCTTGATTGTCCTGTCCTAAACAAGTGCACCCATGGTTGATTTGACAAATTAAAGATCCAATATGGTTCTTCATACAAAGAAACATGAGTGAAAGAAACGAAGATACTCCGGGTCTTGAAAATCATTGTGGTCAATTGAACTTGACGAAGGATCTGCTTCTTCAATCCTTTCAAATAGTTTAGAAACCCTTGCATCTGAAACTTTAGCGGTGAAGTTTTTGTCAACCAAGACATTAGCTGTTTTTAAGTTCTTGTGTGCTATAGGAGGTTTCAGCTAATGCAAATGATGGAGACCTGAAAATACACATCGGGTGTGAACTTATGATATCTTCAGTTAATCTCCTTCTTGACAAGGTTGAAAGAAGCTTCATTGGATTTTGTTTGGTATATCTACCTTTAGCTGCCCCTAGAGCTATGGAAAGTCTTTGCTTGAACTCCAGCTGTGTACTTGATACTTGTCTGCTATCTGTTAAATAAGGAATAAGCACTCATGTATCTCATGCATACTAACAGTCAGAGTGGTAAGCATACTTGTGAACTATGAACTTTCGTTCCTAGAGATGGCATTTACATCTAGAGATATGTTCCCCATTTTTTTCCAGGATGTTTGTATTTGTCTTCTCTAGTTAATAGAATTGTACATGTGAGGCCAGGTAATCAAAAAAAGATGCTCGTATGAGCTCGTTTCCTTCTATTATGCAAAATTTGAGCTGCTCAATCATTCCAATTTTCTCATCTTTGCTCAATGCATTTTGATCCTGTCTGGCTGCATCTTTTTCATCAATGATAATCAATAATTTGAAGAAATTCCTCTCTCTATATTGTTTATGATAGGTTTCTTGTTAACAATGTCAGCTTGGGTCTCCTAGACAGTAAAACTGTTAATTAGCAGGAAGTGGGGGAAAGAGAAGGTGAAGGATTACACATGATACATTTGCATAGAGAAGGAAAAGAACACATGTGAAGTGACATTTCACAGTAAAATTGAATTACCTTTCTGATCAAATCACCATTAGATGGGTCCGATTAATCCATTTAGTAGAGGATATTTTCTTTAAATAGGGATGGGAAATGGGGCCTGAGTTTGAGATGAGTTATCCCTTAGCAAAACCCTTCTAGAAAATCACAACTGAGCTCCTAGGTTCAGTAGGTACCCAATTAGTTAGTACCCACCAGAAAATCTTAGTCCAAATTTGAGTACCCAATCAGTTTGTAAAACACAAAGAAGACGTGAATTTTTTCAAATCTTTTAATTTTGATTGAAATTCTTGCTGAATTATTAAATTTCAAAATTATTTACAAATCATTCGAGAACTTCTTAACCTTAAGCAGGAAAAAAAAGGCCAAAAAGCCAAAGATCCTAGGTAAAGCAAACGATCAAATAGGATGAGCAGCCGAAGAGTACTGGCTTTGATATGGAGTAGAGGGACAAGTGAGCATATCATACAAAAACAATTTTGAGTGCTTTTGAGAATTCTGAAAGTATATGTGACATTTACTTTCCTTGTGTTCTGAAATTTGAACTTAAAGATGGTTAACTTTTCATCACTTGAGTATATACAAAAAGAAACAATAATTCAATGTATAAATTTATTTAGTTTGATTGCCTAAAGAACGTGTAGTCATCACTTAGTAGACACCTTGGTGTCAGGAGTCTAAAATCCCTAGATGCTAGATGTTTCATAGCTTTCTTAACTGTACTGTTTAGCTGCTTTTAAATTGCTTCGTTTTGATATAAATGATGGAACTCGTTGGGTTTGTATTTTTAAACATGTTAAGGACCATGTAAAAGAAAACTCTTTATTTATATTTATGGAAACAGTAATTTCAAAAAAGAAAAAAAAAATTACTTAGGATGTCTGATTTCTTATTCCATATTTTGTTCACTGTATCATGGTGTATGTTGATTTGTTGCAAAGAATTTTGATCGTTTATTTAATTAGGCAATTAAAATGAAGCACAATTAAAATATTTTAAGAAGGATAAACTCCAAATGAACCTTTGGGCATTCAAGGATAGTACTGATCTCCTTCAGTAAAGCAATCATGAAAGCCTCCACAAATAAAGATTTCAGAAATCAGTAGAATCTGTAAACCCAAAAGAACCTTGGCCTTGTCACTTGCAATTGAGAAAACATACAATTGAACAAAGGCATCATATTTGGATGAAAATAGTTAACATGCAAAACCACATGAACACAATGACTATCACCATCAATGCAAGTCCTCCTGCAACAACACCAACTATGGGTGCATATTATTTTGACATCTTATAGGAGTTTTATGTCTCCTTCCACAACCCTAACCATTGCCTCTATGATCCAAACTCATTGTAGGCACCCATTAGTGGAACTAAAGAGATTGAATCATACTCATGAAAGAGAGAGTTGAGATTTTATATACCATTAACTGAGAATTTTGTCTCTCAATTGAAGTCCCACTTACATATAATGGCATAATCAGTACTGCTACCAGCTCAAAAAAAAAAGTTGGGGGGGGGGGGGAGTGACTCTATAAGGACAACTTTATTATTTTCCTATGCTTGATTTCTTTATTATTTTCCTATGCTTGATTTCTTTGTTATTTTCCTATGCTTGATTTCTTTGTTACCTTGCTTGGTTTTATTGGTATTTCCATTATCTCTCTCCAAGATGAGCTTTGTTATTTCTTTTTTTAGTTTTCAGTCTTTTTTTGTCCCAGTATGCTAACTTTTATACTAACTTACAATGTCTAGCTATTATGTCTAGAAGTAGTATCCCTGCCGTTAAGTGGTCAGAATTTGAGACCACTGTTTTCATTGAAGCAATGAAGGAAGCTGTAAAAAATGGTCATAAATCCGGTAATTCATTTAACAAAACTGGATGGGAGGACATTACAAAGCAATTTCAGCAGGCTTTAAATCATACAGTTGGGAGAGAACAATTACGCAATAAGATGAACAAGTTGAAACACGAGTATCAACAATTCAAGAGATTGCTTCACACAACTGGATTTGGGTGGAACTCAATGACAAAAGCAGTCACAGTTGATGATGAGTTCGTATAGGATAGGGCAATACAGGTACAATAGATTTCACTAGCTAGTTGAATTATTTAAAAATTAGATTACAATGAGTAGTACATCTAAGTGATACAATGACTGCTTATGCAGGCAAATCCAGATTGGTTGAAGTACAAGAAGTATGGACTAAACAATTGGCCAGATTTGAGCATGGTATTTGGGGATGCATATGCTAGAGGTAACTTAGGGATTGATAGTGCTCAAGATTTGGATGTCATCGAAGCTGTTAATACAGTTGATATTGAGCAAGTCTTTCACTCCCCTAGTACCCCAGTGCATAGAAGCATGACTGACCCCTTTCATGAGGATACTTATACTCCAACTCAGACCACCACAAAACGAAGTCTTGATAGGACACCTACGGGACGAAGAAAAAAGAGCGCCAATAAGGGAGATAGCCACGTGAAGGACTTGTATGGGAAGTATTTATCCATTAAAATTGAGAAAGCATCCAGTACTTCTGTTACATCTCCTGTTCGTGGTGGGGTAGGTGCATCTTGTCCTCGAAATTTCAGTGTGAGTGCATGTGAGGTGGTGATATCCTCCATACCGGATATATCAAAGGAGATATATTTAAAGGCCACCAGTCGTATGTGTGCTGATCCTAGTTGGAGGGAGTTGTTTGTCTGTGCAGAGCCTGTGAAGAGGACTTGGCTTTTAGATGCCTTGGAGTAGTTGAGGTTGTGTTTGAATGCTACTTTTGATAATTTTGGATTCAAGACAATACTTTTGATGTGTGTAATTTTACTTTTGGGGATACATTGCATGACTTGGCTTTTATTTCTTTTGTTTTTTTTTCTATTATTGATGTGTGTAATGTTGAACATGTGTTTTGGGTTGAGACGATGTGTCAGATTGTTATGTTTTACAGTTATTTGTTTCCAATTGAGTAGTAATTGTTTATTTATTGCAGTTATGTCAAATGCATTATGTGAAACTTCTAGTGATGAAGAAGATACGATCATTCACATGGGAATGGAATTACTAAGTGAGGCGGTATATATTCGAGAACCATGTAGGGATAGTGTATTTCTAGGTGCTGTCATGATGCATGAGGTATTGAATGGGCATGCCAACAGATGATATGAAGAGTTTAGGATGGAACGTTATGTCTTCCTTAACCTATGTGATTATGTTAGACATAGGGGGTGGTTAAAAGATACAACCAACATCCGAGTGGATGAACAACTTAGAATGTTCCTATGGATTGTTGGGAAGGGTTCAAGTAATAGGGACACTCGAAATCATTTCAACCACTCAGGAGAAACAGTTAGTCGAACATTCAATGTTGTCTTGATTGCAATGCAACGCCTGGCTAAGGAGAAAATCAGACCGCCAGACATCAATATGGTAACGATAGAGATTGCACAGAACCCGAAATACTACCCTTTTTTCAAGGTAAATATGTTAATATGATACATGTTTGTAATTAAATATATGAATGTTTATATTCTTATATGTACTAGCCATTTAATTGTCATTATATGTCATAGCATTGTATTGGCGTCATAGATGGTACTCACATCCATGCGGTAGTTCCAAGAGAGGATCAAATTCGATATAAGAATCGGAAGGGGATCACAACTCAAAATGTGATGTGTGCATGTTCATTTGACATGCGATTCACATATGTGTATGCGAGATGGGAAGGTAGTGCAAATGATTGTCGAGTACTTGAACAGGCAAGAAGTGATCCTCGATTGAGTTTTTCACATCCACCTCCAGGTATAACTTTATACTAATATATTAGATTTTCATTTGAGTGTATACATAATAATATATTTTATTTTTTATCTGTAGGAAAGTATTATGTTGTCGACTCTGGGTATGCTAGCCAATCTGGATTTTTGACACCATTTAGGGGTGAGAGATACCATCTACTGGACTATAAAGGGTGTAGAAGATCCCCAAGAACAGTGAAAGAGTTGTTCAATTATAGACATTCATCACTTCGAAATGTCATTGAACGCACATTTGGGGTATTGAAGAACAAATTTCAAATTTTAAGGCTAATGCATCAGTTCCCAGTGGAAGCTCAGGCATCAATCGTACTGGCATGTTGTGGGCTACACAACTATATTCGAGAAGAGCATATTGCTGATGTAGAATTCGTGGGGATGAGTGATGATTTAAAAGTTGCTGAAGATGACTTGAATTCGCCACATGAAGATTTCATTGATCATTCTACAATACAATCAAGTCAACGAAATTGGGCAAAAGAGATGAATGCCACTAGGCTAAGAATTACAAATGCAATGGCTAGACAGCAAAGGATGCTAGAACTAGTTGAAAACTAAAACCGAAAACTATTTTGCCAAAACTGAAAACCTAAATTGATGTTTCAACCCACGTAGTACTTGTTTTATGTTACATTTATATATGTGGTACAAGTTGAAATATTATTATGAATGTCATATATTTGGATGCTATATTAACTTTTTTGATAGTTAAATTTCTGTTACAGATGACTTCTTCTATGCCCCCACTCATGATAGCAACTTGTGAAATTTGTAGGAAGAGTTGTGGTAAATATACAACCAAGTCGAGTAAAAATATTGGAAGAGAAATTTTCAAGTGTGAAGATTCATGTAATTTTTTCATGTGGGTGAACCAACTACATCTATGTAGATGTGGTAAAGGTCAATGCAAAGTGCGAACTGCGACGAAAGGTCCAAACAAGGGACAGTATTTTCTATGTTGTCCAAATTCAACTGGGGTAATTTATTTCTACGATTGACCTATACCTATAGATAATTTATGATTTTTGTTTAATTCGATGTTAAATTTCAACGACCCTAATCACATCTATTATTTGATATAGGCTGATAACCGTGGATGTGGTATGTTTGTATGGTTGAAAGATGAAAAACATATCTCTACCATACAACATACATTATGTTCAGAAAGCTCAAGCTCAACATCAACATCATCCAGACCACCTTCCGTTTCGAACGAGTACATGAAAGGATATCTGGAAGGGACACTTAAAGGATTAGAGGACCAAACAAATAAGATGAAAGACATCCTCCATGCATTCAAGTCTTTAGACTTGGAAAAAAAGTGAAAATTTGGGGAATTATGTAATAGTTAACTTGCACAAGGCATTGTTAATATTGTATTTTATTCATCATTTGGAAACCATGTTTTTTTTAGTTGGTGTGTAATATTTTATTGTCCCAAAAGAATTTATATGCATATAGTATTTTAATGTTATTTTTGTAATTATTGACTTAAAAGAAAAGAAAAGAGAGAAAAAAAAAAATCATTTCTGAAACAAGCATTACCAAACAGCAGAACTGTCGTTTCTTGGTTCTGAAACTGTTCTAGAAACAGATTCACCAAACAACTCTAAATCGTTTAAAAACGGCGTTTTGACATAGAAACTGAAATTTCCGTTTCTAACACGAAACGGAGTTTCTGGAACATAAACGACACCAAACGGAGCCGAAACAACTTCAGAATAGTTAGCCAAGAACCCAAGAAAAGCGACTAAACCCAAGAAAGGGAAAGCAACAAAAATCTTCTTTTTTGGGGGAAGGGGAGGAGAACAACCAACTAACAAAAATTGCCAAAAAAAAGAGCAAAGTGGGGAGGAAAAATGAGAGGCGGCTTCCATAAATAGGTTAGATGCCTATTTTTGGAAGGAAGAAGGGAAAATTACATGATTACCCATTTTTGGGTTTTCCTTTACAAAATTACCCACAAAAAGTTTTAGTTAACAAAAATACTCAAAATTAGGTTTGGGTTTACAAAACTACCCACCCAAAGTTTCAGTTAACAAAAATACCCAAAATCCCGTTTGGGTTTACAAAATTACCCAAAATAGTGATTCTTCATCTTCCACATATAACCATGTATTTTTTTATTACTAAAACTTTGAGTGGGTAGTTTTGTAAACCCAAACTCAATTTTGGATATTTTTGTTAACTTAAACTTTAAGTGGGTAATTTTGTAAAGATAAACCTAATTTTGGGTATTTTTGTTAACTGAAACTTTTGATGAGTAATATTGTAAAGAGAAATAAAAAAGTGGGTAATCATGTAATTTTTCTATAGAAGAATCAGTCACTTGATCTGTAGTCACTGCAATTGATGAAATCTGTGTTGCTTCCCAACAAGGTGCTTTTATTTTCTAGACTTGCAAGTTGTTCCTTGACAATTGGCATAAAGATGATTTTAATGCTTCTTTGTGGGAAGTTAAGCAACACCGCATCCATCCATAAACTCTGGGTTGGACTCGAGGGCATTCATACACTTAGGCGGAAGGCTTACCTCCTCGACCACACTTCCTCCCCCTTGGCGCCTTGGGTATGAAGACACTTTCCCATCGAACTTGTTTGCAGACCCACTTCGAACAGCCTCTGCCTTTCCCCACCCAAAGTCGCACCCATACATATCGAATCTGGGTGAGCTCCCCATCATGACTCTACAAGGATCGAAGAAATTGCTAGGCTGGTAAATGAAAGGACTCTTCATCCACCCCTCCACCCACCCTTTCACTTTACTTTCATTGTGGCCATTCAAAACCTCGTGAAATAGCCATGCCGCCCACCCAATTCCATGCCTGAGAAGTTCTTCAACAGTGACCGTTGCGTTCACAGTCTGAACGCAGTTTCCAAAGTAGTCCGGAGATAATGGTGGGTTCAGTCTTGATCTATTATTGATGGCTAACCTGCAACTTGTTTTCTGGTGGCTGGGTAGATGACGGCGTACCCGTGCTATGCATCGCCAGACATGTGCAGACAAGGCTGGGAAGGAGGATTTAGTGGTGGTGTTACACTCAGCTTTAGCCATAGCTTTGAGTTTCGCAATGGATTGTGGTGAGAAATAGAAGAACCTGTCTCTGAGGACCACGGTTGGAAGGTGTCTATCAATGAACTCATCGTTGTGGGAGAAAGGTAAGTTGATTGGACCATGGCCATCGAGAAACCAGCGTTTGAGGACTGGTGGGCGGGAGATGTTATCATAATCATGGTTTCCCTTGACCATAATCCTGCATATCTCGGCCCAAGCATTGAAGAAATGCCAGTAAGAACTGCCATCACCGACGACGTGGTTGAAGGAGCATGCGATGAAGATACCATCCACTAACTCAGTCACCTGCACGGCCAGCAAAGGCAAGGTGTTGATAGCTCTTCTGTCTAGCAGAAAGAATGATTGAAGGATGGGGTGAACGTCGATGGTGGAGAGGATATCTGCCATGGACACGTCTGCAACAGCATGGACAAAATCCACTCCTGGTTTGTTGTTAGCAGTTGTCAACATTGGCTATTGATCCATCCATCTTCTAATTAGTGGGCAGTTATAACTCCCTCTTCCTTGAGTTGCAACAATTTCCACTATATTTGGTCGTGTGATTCCACACCTCATCATGGACCACGTGCCACAACTTCTCCCAAATCTTCTTCTGACGTGTCCATTGTCACTGGATTTTTTTTTTTTAAATGTTTTATTAGCGAGTCAGCTTCCTTGCGTAAGAAAAACTATCTGTCCATTTAGTTCTAACATCTGAACACAATGATCCCCAAATGAGGCTTCCAATAATACTCAGATCATCCTTTGACCCATAGTTAGCAAATTTGGATAAAGGAATTATTCGGACAGAGAATTATTCGGAATAATTCGATTGATTAATTTAAGGATTCGGTCAAAAAAGCGGTCAAAAAAGCTTACTGGGTTTTGTTTTTTTGTTTTTTGTTTTTGGTTTTTTTTTTTTTTTTAAATACTGTTTAAGTGGACCGAATAATTCTGTTTAATTCGGTTCGGTCCGAATTATTCGCGTTTTATATTCACTTTTGAAAAAATCGCGAATTTTACCAAATTTTATTTTTAATTCGGATTCGGTCAAAATTTTTGATTAAATTCGGAAAAATTCGGTTCGGCCAAATAATTCGTGAATTATTCGGCCGAATTGATAACACTGCTCCGACCAGAGGTGCAAGGGACGCTTGGGGAAAATGACCCAAAGAGGCAACTAACGACAAACATCAGATTGGATCTAAACAAGAGGAGTTCATGGCTGGAGAATTATATACTTCTGAAACACAAACCAAGGACCTCTATCAACGGTGAAACACATATTGTCTTCTTAATTGAATGTGAAGATGAATACACCATTATTTTTTTAGTATTTAAAAAAAAAAAAAAGTTTTGAAAAAGTAGTCGATTATGGCATGGCCAGGTGTTGGCTTACCACAATATGCAAAGCTGAGTTGATTTGAACGAAAGTTCATAATCTCAAATTGATATCAGTGAATTCGTTTGGATTAGATCAATATTAGTTAAGACTGATCGAATACATATCTATTAGTACGACCTAAGGCTAAAAAGATAATGAAAACTAATTTTTTAGGGGACAAAAAAGGTATGTTTGCCCCATACTGGGCAATGAATCCCTAGATTTTGTTTTTCTAGGTAATTGTTTTGTTTTTGTTTGTTCAGTGTTGGGGTTTGTATTCAATTATTTATTTATTTTTATTATTTATTTTATTAATTTTTTTTTTTAGAAAAGAAATACTTCATTCATTAATATAGTTGAGAACATCAACAATGGGTTTTGTATGCAAAATTCTAAATTTCCTATGTGTAGTCAAATCAACAATGCACTTAATTTATATCACACATACGTTAAATCGGTAGAGGACTGAGGCAGGGAGATCCCATCTCCCCCATCCTTTTCATCATTGCAGAAGAGGTTTTATGCTGCGGTCTAAGGGAGTTGGTTGCTAAAGGGTTTATTAAAGCCATTGCAGGCCTCACGCTGCTGAAGTTCTGTTGCTTAGCCAAGACCATGACGGCCCGTGTTTCGTCATGGTCTTCCTCAGTTTACTTTCATGGCTGTCCCTTGTTTGCCATGAGTGACGTAATGTATTGTGTTCTTCGTGAACCAATTTTAATGGAAGGAGTTCCGCTTCTGTCTATTCATTCCATGAGTTTGCTTTTCACTTTCAAGTCTTTGGAGCGATCGAGGCATGGAAAGACCTCACTTTCACCCTAGTTAGAAGTTAGTCAATATTCTATTGGCTGTTCTGTCGAGTCTGTACAACTCTGACACGCCCGAACATCTATCACTTTTCTACCGTTCGGATCTGCTTCCAACACACACATAAGACCAGAAATAGACAAGTAATTCCCTGAGGTGCAATAAGATTGAAGACTAATTTCATTCCTGACTAGAGCAAAGCACTACTTAGCCGACTTTTGGATCCCATCATGAAGTCTCGAATTCCTCTTCAGCCAGATGAAGAAATGGATTAAAATAAAACTAGACATCCACACCCAGTTGAAGGAATAGATTTCTTACAAGACTTCCACCAGATCAAAAATCACTCCATTTCAACTACCCCTGCCAATTCTTCCCAAAACAATCACAAAACTCCTTCCAAACTTTTGTGAAAAAATTACAATGGAAGAAAATATAGAAAAAAGATTTCTCAACAACAACACATAATACACACTTGGAAGCAAGAGAAATACTTTTCTTTTTAACCATATCATCTCTTGGAATACAGCCAGCCATTTGATCTTTGGTCAATGTTTCTATTGGGAAAAAAAAAAAAAATCTTTGGTCAATACAATTGACAAGCTTCCCAACATGGTGCTTTATTTTCTCAACTTGCAAGTTTTTTTTCGCTAAAAAGTCATGTATATTAAAAGAAAAAGAGGAAAAAAGAAAAAATAGTACATCAGATGAGGAAGGGAGAAATACCCAACACTCACACTAAAAAGAGAGGGAGAAGCAGAAACTCCACCTTCGGCATTGCCATCAGCAGAATTACGCAACTACCCAACTCCACCAAAAACAAAAAATCTGGAAAGAGAAGAAATTCCTAGGTGAATCTGAACCTAGGCCGACCCTTCTCAACTTGCAAGTTGTTTCTTAGCAATTGGCATAAAGATAATGTTAAAATTGACATGAAAACCACCGCAAACTTAAAGCATTTGGCGCTAGTGGGAAAGCGTCATCGCATCCACAAAGTCTGGGTCGGACTCTAGGGCACTCATAGACTCTGGCGGAAGGCTCACCTCCAAGTCCACACTTCCTCTTCCTTGGCGTCCGGGGTATGAAGAGACTTTCCCATCGAACTTGTGTGCAGACCCACTTCGAACAGCCTCTGCTTTTCCCCACCCAAAGTCGCACCCATACATGTCGAATCTAGGTGAGCTCCCCATCATGACACTACAAGGATCGAAGAAATTTCCAACATGGTAAATGAAATGACTCTTCATCCAGCCCTCCACCCAGTCTCGTACTTTACTGTCATTATGACCAATCACAGCCTCGTGCAACAACCAGGCTGCCCACCCAATTCCATGGCTGAGTAGTTCTTCAACAGTGACTGTTGCGCTCACAGTCTGAATGCAGTTTCCAAAGTAGTCCGGGGATAATGGTGGGTTCAGTCTTGATCTATTATTGATGGCTAACCTGCAACTCGTTTTCTGGTGGCTGGGTAGATGACGGCGTGCCCGCGTTATGCATCGCCAGAGATGTGCAGACAAGGCCTGGAAGGAGGATATAATGGTGGTGTTACACTCGGCGTTAGCCTTAGCTTTGAGTTTCGCAATGGATTGTGGCGAAAAATGGAAGAACCTCTCTCTGAGGACTACGGGTGGAAGGTGCCTATCAATGAACTCATCGTGGTGGGAGAAAGGTAAGTTGATTGGACCATGGCCATCGAGAAACCAGCGTTTGAGGACTGGTGGGCGTGAGATGTTATCATAATCATGGTTTCCATTGACCATCATCCTGCATATCTCAGCCCAAGCATTGAAGAAATGCCAATAAGAAGTGCCATCACCGACGACGTGGTTGAAGGAGCATGCGATGAAGATTCCATCTAGTAACTCAGTCACCTGCACGGCCAGCAAAGGCAAGGTGTGGCCATCGTGATTGATAACATTGTCTAGAAGAAAGAATGATTGAAGGATGGGGTGAACGTCGATGGTGGAAAGGATATCTGCCATGGACACATCTGCGACAGCATGAACAAAATCCACTCCTGGGTTGTTGTTAGAATCCAGAGAAATAGAGTAAGATTGTGGGTCGTCTTGTTTATGGGTGACGAAGTGGCCGGCCAGGGGAAGGAAATGGACAAGGGTACGGGAAAGGGAATCCTTAAGGTAATCGATGATGGTAATGGAAGAAGGGTCTTTGGTTGGGAGAGGTTTGGAAAAGAGAAGACCCTTCTGGATGTGGTAGGCGGAAACCATGGCGAGATCCCATGCGCTCAAGTGGAAAAGCTGGTTTGATTGGTCTGAAACGCAGTCAGGTTTGATGGAGCTTCTTGAGATGTGCCGAACAGCCGGATGACTCTCCATAGTCTTGATTACTGGTTCGATATCCACCTAACAGAGTAGGATAAAAAGATATATTGGTAATGCTCTACTGCTCCTATATAAGAACAGGGCAGTTACTCTCGTGTCTAACTACCCAGCGCAGTCGGTAAAGGTGGAAGATGCGGGTCTATGACTCCATGGAAGAGTGGTGGATTAATGATTAAGAATTAAATATGCCTAAAATAGTTGGTGAAGCTGAGGTCTCGACTTCAAATCTTTTGACCATTACCTCCCCTCTCCTTATATCTTCTACAGGGTAAGTACTAGGTACTGATTAAAAAATATATATTTAAGAAAAAGATGGAGACCATGGAAATATCCTAGAAACCATGTAAGTGTATTGTAGTCTAGAATCAGATGGATAGGTAGATTTTTCTCTTTTATAATAAGACAGAAATTATAGTCAAGTTGAAACTTTCAAAAACGACCTTGAATAAGAGATTTATATGTTGATTATGTTCCTTTCTGGCTTCTTCCTTCGCACCTGAACTGAAAGAGCTGGGTAGCTTCCCTCCCAGTTCTGGTTTCCTCCTTCGGATGTGATGGAAGGAAGCTGGCTCTTCAAGCACATTAGAGGTACCTTTGTAAATACGCTAGTAAGTGTGGATCGGACTCAGATTGGATTCGGATTTTTAGGCCGCTGAGTCAACTGCCTCGGATTCTTCGTAGAGTGATCCCGCGCTTCATAGTGATTAGCAAGAAAGAACTTTTATAAGGGAACATGTTGCATTTCTGTCCATTTCGTGAACACTATTCCAACCTACCTAGACGAAGACTCGATGCGACCAAATGGTTGGTAATATCTTTTCTCTTTTATTTTATTTTATTTTATTTTTTTATTTTTTCTAAAGGATGATTTTTATTAAAATGAAAGAGAAAGGAAAATTACATCAACAAACAACCAGAGCCAAACCTCCCCCACCCCCCACCTTTGGCATTGCCATCAGTAGGGAGAGGGAGAGGGAGAGGGAGAGGAAAAAAATTAGCAAAATCTATAATTAGGTCTTCCATTAGCATCTCTGGTAAGAAGCCCCACAACATGACTTGGGAAGTTTACATTAGATCCGGAGATCCCAATCTTGGTTGCATCTCTTGCTAAGAAATCCACAATGGAATTCCCCTCTCTGAAAATGTGAGATATTTTCTAATTAATCCCGTCCAAATATGGTTTTAGGAAAGCCCAACATTGAGCTGCAAACCAGGGGATCTTCCGTGCTGTACCAGCATCACAACCGAAGAAGAGTCTTAAAGCCCAAGTCTCTAGCACGAATAGGACCTTCCATGAGCCCTTCCATCCCAGCGTGAAACACCCATGTAACCCCCATGAAGATTTTATATGATCCCAGAACTCTTTCCAGACAGTCTCTAAAAACTCCACTAGTACCTGCACGCCCTGGATTTCCCATCGAGCTGCCGTAAAAATTTAATTTGACCTAGTTTACTTGAGGCTTACACCAATGTACGTCTAAAATTGGTCTGACTAGAATTCCCTGCCCCATCAGCCCCAATTTCCTACAACACATCATATCAGCCATGGATCTAATCGCTCCTTTAGTATTTGGTTTGCACCTTTTTAACTCCTTAACAATAGAACGGCACACATACCTGGTGTATCTCCAACCTTCATCCTGCCTCCTCAGGTTTCTCTCTCCAGATACTGTCTGCCACAATAACAATCCCCATCACCTAAGCTTCCTTACAAAAGGCTTGATTTAGCGCTCTTTTCCACCATTGGAAAAGCATAGGAATGGATAATGGAGGCGACCATCCAATATTAAAGCACCCGCAGAAGAAGGACCAAATTTCATTTGCGAAAGGGCAACGAAGAAAAAGGTGGTTCAAGGATTCTTCGTCCACACCACATAAATTGCATTTAGGGGCAAGAGCGATGCCTTTCCTCCTCACCACCTCGTCTGAGGGCAACTTTCCATGGACCAACTTCCATCCAAAAATAGACATTCTAGGTTGCACATTTTTACACCAAACCAAAGATTCCCAAGGAACCTTAGGATTACGAGTCCTAATCTCCTCCCAAGTTGTCTTAACCGAGAAAGATCTGTCCAGCGAGCAGTTCCAGAAAACCTTGTCATCACAATCATACATAAGGATTCTAATATTTTTAATCAAATTAAAAATATCATTCATCTTAGCTGATTGAACAGGAGGCAATTTCCATTGGAAATTTTCAATAAATCTATCCGTCTTCCCCATAAAAATCGGATCATCACTGACCCCCACCTCAATTAGATACTGGACAGAGGAGCCATTTACCCATTTATTTTTTTAGAAATTTATTTTCCTGCCATTCCCTACCATCCAGCGCTCATTATCTGTGACAATTCTCCAAACCTTCCTATTACTAGGCCAGATGGAGGACGTCTTATATCCAGCCCTGGGAGAGCCATTTTTCTTCAAGAAGTGCGCCTTTAAAAAATTAAAAGCATTTGATTCATCAAGTTTTATCTTCCAAGCCAAGTTACAGAGCATGGATTTAATCATATCCCTCAACCTTCGCAGCCCTAGCCCACCTTCCTCCTTTGGCCTACAGCACATATCCCATTTAACAGTGGTTTTCTTTGAAGAATCGACCTCCCCTGTCCATATGAAATTTCGCATCCATCTCTCCATGGTATTGATCATAGAGGAGGGCCACCAATAAACACCAAAGCTATAGTTAGGCATCCCCAAAATAACCGAGCGAACAAGCTCCACTCTCCCAGCCATAGAGAGTAAATTTCATTTGCACCCTGCCAGACAGCCCTTAACCTTGTCCAGAATTTGCAGCAAGGACTCCTTTTTGACCCTACCTTTGAAGATTTCAACACCCAAGTACCGGGTAGGGAAGTTACACATAGGGATGCCTAAAACATCAACAATAGCCTATTTACACTAGGAAGGAACCGAACCTAAGAACAACTTAGGGCCCGTTTGGTAACGTTTCTGCCATTTCCGTTTCAAGAAACGGCAGAAACATAAATTTTCGTTTCTAGAAATAGAAACAGAATTGAAGGTGTTTGATAAGTCGTGTTTTTAGAAGTCGATGGTAACCAGTGAAAGAATTACCACAAGTCGTTTCCAGAAATTCACCTGGGTCGTTTCTTGAATCATAAATAAGTAAAAATTTCTATTTCTATTTCAAAAAATAAGTGAAACGGAACAGTTTTATCAAACGCTTTTTGCTCCGTTTATGCTGTTTCTGGAAACAGAAACGGCAGAAACGCGTTTCTTGAAACATTATCAAACGAGCCCTTACTCTTTTCGAGGTTTATTCGCTGACCAAAAAATTCTTCATATTTCGAAAGAAAAATCTTTAGATTCTTCACATACCTGATAGAGGCATTGGAGAAAATAAAGATGTCGTCCGTGAAAAGGCTATGGGCTAGAGTGACTACACCACATGTACCAGATAAGGATTTCATTTTCTTCTTAGCAACCAAATCAACCAACCCTCTACAGAGCACCTCCTCAGCAATGATGAACATCATGGGGGATATCAGATCACCCTGCCACAAACCCCTTTCCACACCAAAGTATCCCATCGACCCTCCATTCAAAAGGACTGAAATTTTTGCAGAATGCAACAACTGATAAATCCATGAAATCCATCTGTGGGAGAAACCAAACTTTCACATGACATGGAACAAGAAGTTCCAAGAAATGGTATCGTATGCCTTTTGGATATCAATCTTCAGCCCCATACCTCCCCTGCGCATAGAGGTGAACATCATATTTTCCAATTCTGATGCCAGACTAATATTGGACTGGATGATCTTCACTTTCTAGAAGGCGCCCTGCTCCTCAGAGATGATTCTAGGCGGCACCTTCGACAATCTCAAAGCCATAATTTTTGAAATAATTTTACATAAAAAATTCCCTATACATAAAGGGCAGAATTTGTCCAAGGAGTTTGCACCCTCCACTTTTGGGATCAACACCAAGAAATTGTTATTGATCTTGTAAGGCATATGATTATTTCTAAAAAAGAATATAACAGCCTTACAAACATCAACCTTAATAATATCCCAACATACTTGATAAAATGAGCTAGGGAATCCGTCCGGACCAAGGGCGCTTTCAGGGTCAAGCTCTCAAATTGCGGCTTTAATTTCAGGGTTCAATGGAACCTCATCAAGGAGGAGCCTGTCATCTTCCTCCAAGGTAGTAGGGATACATTCCAGCAGCTCCAAATGCTCATGTAAGGCCACGGTCTTATGAAAAGACTCGTAAGAGTCTGTCACGTGTGCTTCAATCTGGTCTTTATTAGAGATCACCACACCATCATCCTTTCTGAGCAGCCGAATTGAATTTTTAATTCTCCTCATTTTGTAAAAATATGGAAGAATTTAGAGCACATATCTCCCTACAACCTCCACTTGATGCAAGCTTTTTCAATCCATAATTTCTCATAATTTTCCAACGCCTTAAGATGCATGGTTTTACATCTGCTTCTAAAGCAAAAAGGATATCAGACATCCCATTCACTTCAATTTCATGTTGAACCTCCTCCAGGACCTTCTTGGCATCTTTCAATTCCACATTAAAATTAGGAAAACTGCTTTTAGCCCAGGAACGCAGCACCCCTTTCAACCTTTTAAGCTTCTGCACAAAGACAACCATAGGGGAGCCCCTAATGTCATTAGTCCACGATTCCTTTACAGTGTGCAGGAAGTCTTCATGCTCCGTCCAGAATCTCCGGAATTTAAACGGGTAATTTCTAGGTCTCTTAGAAGCCTCAGAAACCACCAAAATTGGAGAGTGATCAGATGTTACCCTTTGGAGCACGAACTGATGTGTTTCTTGAAAATTGGATATCCAAGCATCACTGCAGAAGCTACGGTCCAGCACTGCAGCAACATTCCCCCTTCTATTATTGGACCAAGTAAATTTTTTACCCCAGGAGAAGATTTACATTATTGAGCATGCATCCACCATCACCCCGAAATCCGCCGCAGATCCCTGATTGAAATCCCCTGGTCCTCTCTTTTCATGAGAAAATAGGGTCGCATTGAAGTCCCCAACTATCATCCAAGGCATGTTAGGTCCAGGGTATGCAGCCATCAACTCAACCCACAACTCTCTCCTAGCCGCTAGAAAGCAATTTGCATGAACAAGAGAGATGAAAACACTGGTCTGCATCCATCGAACAAACATAGTGATCTGTTGTTTCGAAGAAGCCCAAATCGCAGGTTTAGAAACACCCTTGCGCCAAACCACCCAGAGATTTGGGGCTCTACCATCTCTATCGTTGTAGATAAATTATGAGCCTAACCCCCGCTTGCTGAAGAATAAAGATGGAAAATCCTTCACCTTCATCATAGGCTCCACCACACACAAAATATCTGGCCTTTTATCCCTTAATAAGTTACACAAAGCCAACCTTGCAGCAGCCTTCTTCATCCCTCTAATATTCCAAAAGAGGGCCTTCACTTAGAACCTTTTTGATATGCAATACGGTCAGACTTCCTCAGAGTCTGCCTCATATTTTTCACATGTTTCCCCTTCTCCTGTCTCCCAGCCCTTTTTTCAATTTCTTCGCTTTCGTAGAGAGCTTTGTCAATCTGCTCCATATCATCATAATTCACCACTATAGCACCCCTTCAATCTGCAGAGGATTGAAGGAGGAAATAATATTATCATACCATTCCACGTGATTGTCATTTCTTCTCTGACCTCGGTGAGAAATGTCACCTCCACTAGCCAAGGCCATTAATTTCTACCTGCTGCCTCTACCCGTGCACCTAGCCATGGCCCAAACTCTTTCTCCATTGTGAGGAACGATCCCCTCTTTGGCACCCAAGTTCTTTGGACCACATTCTGACCTGTCAAAGGATCCATTCACTGATCCACCATCTGGGTCCATCAACCCATCCTTTGACTCAATGCCCTGGTCCGAATCAAACTCCTCCCCATCGTTATCCTCTTCCACGATCTGACTTGGAGAAATCCTAGTCCTACTTGGAATATTCCCTTCCATATTCTCATTATCTCCCAATGAAATGACAATATCAAAACTACCATTAACATTTGCAGAATTTGAAAACCTTCCAAAATCGTTTGGGCCAGAATTTGAATTGGCCGATCTAATTATAGAATGTGATCCTTCCTTTGGATGGGAAGAAATCATACCCGAATTGGACCCATTCACTAGAGCACTCCCCCCTGCGTACAGCATTCCAATCACCACCATTCTCGGCGTAAACCACACCAAGGATGGATCCCTCGGGGTGCTTCTCCTCCCTAGCTTCAAAAATTTTCCGATCTCTGCAAGAATGAACCAAGTGCCCCACCTTCTTGCAAAAGCAACATCTAGTCAAGCCATCCTCATAGATTATCACTTGTTTGAACCAGAAAATCTCGTCTGTACCTAGTTGCCATCTTTCCACCTGAATTTCATTAGTCCTACTCACTCCCACCTCGATCTCCACCTGAACATGAGCAAACGATCCCATAGCAGCAGAGCGAGTGCGCTTATCCAGTGCTACTGGTCTCCCAGTAGCCTTTGCCATGGTCAAGAGGATCTTCTCATGCCAGTACTCAAGAGGCAGATCAGGGAACCTGATCCAGAAAAGCTTTTTAGTGGGGTTCTTTCTATGTATGTCAAAATCGGGTTTCCATTACTGGAACCTGATCACTTGGCCAGAAACTCTAGTGAGACTACGCCTCCACATAGTCGTCATATCTCCTTTTTCATATTGGAAAAGTATGTATCCTTTTCCCATAGGAGCCAATTTCACACCACCTTTCAGGTTCTAGTTTTCACGTGCCTCCTTATGGATATCATCCATAGAGAGGAGTCTGAAATTTGCTCTTCCAATCAATGCATATCTGAAACCCTGAAGTCTTTCCTCATAGGCATCTTGAGGAACAATTATTTTTGTGCCTGCACTAGCGTAGATGGGGTCAGGCAAGCCATCCACGTCTGATAGGGCTCTCCCCGCCACTGCAGAATAAGATCTCCTCACCTCTTTCCTGATAACAGCATCTATTTGGTCCACATCAACTCTATCATGAGCACCAGGTCCTCCACCCTCTTAATTCCTAGGCTGAGAGTGCTACAACAATTCACCCTCCTTCTCCCGTGCTGAGGCCAGCAGCAAAAAATCCGTGATCAGAGCTTGTCTACCACTATTAGGAGGCTAGCCCCCTTTTGGGTCATGACCGGAATCAGTGACCTAAGTCACCTTCCCAAAGCTTCTTTCTCTTCCCATCGACTTTTTCTCCCTTTCCAAAGGGTCGGCCTGGCTCTCTCTAATAAAGACCATGCTAAGATCTAATTGAGGTGGGGTTCAATGATGATCCGATTTCTATGGGGGAAGACAGAAGATTTATTGAAAATTTCCAATGGAAATTGCCTCCTTCAGTCAGCTAAGATGAATGATATTTTTAATTTGATTAAAAATATTAGAATCCCTATGTATGATTGTGATGACAAGGTTTTCTGAAAGTGCTCACTGGAGGGATCTTTCTCTGTCAAGACAACTTAGGTGCAGCGGTTGGTCATGTTGATGAAAATATAAAATAGGGCATTCGAGATTAGTCTTACTGAATTTTTTATTGGCTCTTCTTAAAAACAGAAAAAAAATTCTTTTTTGTTGACTCTAAAAAACTGTATAATATGTATCAAAGGTGTGCCATATGTCTCATATATAGATGAGAATGATCAAAAAAAAAAAATTTTTGGCTAAAGGTCAACAAAGAATATATTAAAATCAAGAAAATAGAAAATTACAAAATAACCTTTGAGATCCTGTTCCACCTTTGGAAAATCAAAGCATAATCAACCTTGTACTAACTATTATTAAATATATATATATATATATATATAATTTACACTTTCAATGGTTGTATGGCTGGTAGGGTGGAGCTGGTTAAATTAGTGATTTCAAGCATCCCAATTCATAATTTCGGGATTTATTGGTGGCCAGGAAGCTCAATAAAATTAGTAGAAAAGTGGATGCGAAACTTCATATGGTCTGGTGACATGGAGACAGGGAAGAAGATAGTGGTGAAGTGGGATGAGGTATGTAAACCTACCAGGGAAGGCGGTCTTGGCATTAGGAGGTTGCGAGACGTTAATTTTGCATGCCTGTGCAAATTAGCATGGCAAATCAAACATGGAAATTCTCTAATGAGTGTTTTCTTTCGTGCCCGTTTTCTGAAGATTGATGGTTCGCTGAAAACTACCTACCTTTCCTCTTCGATATGGCCTGGTCTTAAAAAGGTGTGGCGGTGGGTACAGTCTCATGAGCAATGGATTGTTGGGAATGGTCAGAGGATAAATTTTTGGAAAGATAGCTGGCTGGGAAAGAAGCCTATTGAGGAGTTGTATGGTTTGCAGTTAGATATCTTTGATTCGATGTAGGCAAAGGTTTCCGATTTCATTTGCCAAGATGAGTGGAATTTTCCCCAGGTGAGTTCTGAATTTTTTCAAAATATCTTTAATCAGGCCAAGGATATCATAATTTCAGATCTGGATGATATTTGTCATTGGGAATTAAATTCATCTGGAGTTTTTACAATAAAATCGGCTTGGGAAAAAGTAAGGGAATCGCCAAAGGTGGGGTGGTATTCATTGATTTGGAATTCTCATCTTCAGCCTCGCCAATCGGTGTTTGGATGGAGAATGTTGAAAAACAAGCTAGCTACTGATGATAATGTGAAAAAGAGAGGGGTTCCATTGCCATCTCAGTGCACTCTCTGTGGCATAGCGGAAGAGTCTATAAATCATACCATGTATGAATGCTCTTTTGCAGCTTTCATGTGGCAGAAATTTTGTTGTTGTTTTGGGTTTAGGTGGCCTGGATTTGAAGGAGTTGAAAGATTGATAGCTTGGTGGAAAGATCAGGCCAAGAAGACCATCTTTAAAGGGGTGTGGCTGAAGGGTTTTGTTTTAATCCCTTACTTTACTTGGTTGGAGAGGAATGGAAGAAAATTCGAAGGAACCTCAAAATCAAAAGAGCATTGTTTTGGCCAAGTGAAGAGCGAAATTAGCTGCCAAGAGCTGGTTCATTCAGGGGCAGCCATCTCAATTTCGGATCTTGTCACTGCAAGAAGCTTGGGTATTTCAGGGGTGCGGAGAAGGCCTCGGGAAATCTTCAATATTTTCTGGTGCCCTCCTAATCCAGGTTGGATAAAAATCAATTCGGATGGTTGCTCTATTGGTAATCCAGGGAAGTCTGGAGTAGGGGGAATCCTTCGCAATGAAAAGGCAGAGGTAGTGGCAAACTTCAGAAAATTTCTAGGAACTCGCACAAATTTTGAGGCTGAATTTCTAGTGCTTATGATAGGGATTGAATTAGCTAAGCAGCACAATGTGAAACGGCTCTGGATAGAATGTGATTCAGTTGCAGTTGTGACTATTTTTCAGAAGAGACAAAGTCCATGGATAGCTCGGCAAAGATGGATAAATTGTATTTCTTATTTGGAGGATGTGGAATGGAAAATAACTCATTGCTATAGGGAAGCAAATTCAGTGGCGGATTTTTTGTCAAAGTCAGCTGCTCGTTTTGAAGTGTCAGAGCCGATTTCAATTTGGCCAACTCTGGTCCAGATGGAATTAGACATGGATGCATCGGGTCGGCCTAGGTTCAGATTCACCTAGGAATTTCTTCTTTTTCCAGATTTTTTGTTTTTGGTGGAGTTGGGTAGTTGCGTAATTCTGCTGATGGCAATGCCGAAGGTGGAATTTCTGCTTCTCCCTCTCTTCTTATTGTGAGTGTTGGGTATTTCTCCCTCCCTCATCTGATGTACTATATTTCTTTTTTCTTCTTTTTTCCATTTAATATACGTGACTTTTTAGCGAAAAAATGGTCTTAGATATTTTTCTAAAGCTTTGTTTTGATATTTGACCAAACAATCGGTTGAAAATTGGGATGTGAAAATTTTTTGATCTACATAATTACAGAATTTAGCCTATTCAATCTGGATTCTATTCAATCTGCCATGTGAATCCTGATAGATATAATCATGATATATATACATTCAAGTTCCATAATCACTGAAATGGAAAATGTATCAATCCGGTTGGAAGAACTTATCCAACTTGAGTTATTAGCAACGACAACCAAGATTTAATACTGTTTTGAACCGATTAAAGAAGCAAGAGATGAAGTACCAAATCCGGTGCTTCAATTGAGATCAGTTGAGGTATGGAAGAGGAAGGGCCTGTTTGAAGTTATTGATAATGCAGTAAATATAACAAGCATGTTGATCTAGGCTGTTGAAATTCTCGAGAGAGAATATTTGAAATATCAAGCATTTGGTAGAAAGACCGGTTTAACTGGGAGATGTGAGTTCCTAACATCTTCTCACTCTCGTAACTTGACATGGACCCATACCTCAGAAAGAAACTATATGTGAAATCAAATCTGGGGGTTCAAGCCCTTAATCAGAAATAACCTTCCTCCCCTCCCCTCCCCTCCCCTCCCCTCCGAGCTTCATTCTTTAATCAAAGTTAGGCTCCCCAATAGGTTCTAGGCCCTCAAATCCTCTATGGTGACTCCAAAGAATCATGTGTTCCCCATTCCCCTTGGCTCTGAAGAAAAACCCAGCAGTGTCAAAGGATTCGAAGTAAGATCGCCTTCCTGACAGAATGACAGGCAGGAGGAGGAGGGGTGAAAAACCCGGGGCCGAGAGGCCACACAAAGAGTTTTTTTGTTTAATGCTTACAAATCCCTAAACCCCCTTTCTATTGATCTCTACTCTGAGATGCTTTAGTATAATGTTTTAGAGTTCAAAGTTTCATATTGAAGGAGTTATTATATTTTTCATAAAAATTAGACAACAAAGTCCCCAGAGAAGACGGAGTATAACTATGGAAATCAATGGTTTCAATGGTCCTAGATTGCTCTCTCTATATACCTAATGAAGGGGCTATATCCATTTGTGAGTACGACTAATCACAACCTTCTATATAATTTTGTATTAATTTTTAACAAATTATATAAAAAATCATACAATGCAAGTGGGGGAATTTTTATTTTATTTAGGTGACAAATAAAATAAAAATTCCCCCACTTGCATTGTATGATTTTTTATATAATTTGAACAACAAGGTGGCGGCTATGGTGAAAAATTGAGATTGAGTGGGTAATGTTGTGACATAAAGGCAAACCAGCAACGCGAGATCTTGTAATTTTGGAAAGAGATCATTGCCCAGTCGTGTTGCCTCAACACTTGCACAGGGCCAATGAGAGTGTGAACCGGGGCATCAATACGGGTATTATTTTTTATTTCACAGTGGCGGGGCATTAACTTCATGCATTCTTGTGTCTAGGCATAGAAGCCACACAACTTTCTTTCTCCTTTATTTTTTTATATTTTTTGTAAACTCTATATTTCGTTTTGGAGTAAGTTTCTTGAGGCCACGGTGGATGGACATCAGTTTACCATGGCCCATCAAAAGTATGCAATGGAAGAGATAAGGAGAGTCACATCTTGACCATGTTTGGTGAAGGAAAACTTGATCTTTTCATACTCACAAAACTCCCTATCACTTTTCAAATGAACTTTCTGAATAGTTGACTTTGGCTTGTGAAATATCTGTTTTTACTTGCTTATTTTGCACCTACTCATTTTTTTTTTCAAATGAAACTTTCTGAATAGTTGACATTGGCTTCTATTTCTTCGCTATAGGATAATATTACTAAAATTCAAAGAAGCAAAAGAATTACAACGGCAAAGTTAGATGCTTCCGACCCAGTGAGAGTGTGGTCGCCTATGCTTTCCTTGGAGCTGGAAATAGATGCCAACAAGCATCCTAGATTCAAATTTATGTAATTGCCCATATTGTTTCTTTGTTAGGTTAGGTTTCTTAGAGTGTTTTTCCTACTAATGGCAATGCCGAAGGTGGGTTTCTCACTTCATGATTTTTTCCATTTTTTTTTTTTGGTTATCCTCCTTGTATCATATTTTTTTTCTTTCTCTTTAATAAAACAACATCTCTAGCGAAAAAAAAAAAAAAAGAATTACATAGAGAAATAAACACCTAGCACTACTAGAGAGCCCCCATCTTTGGCGTGGCCATCAGCAGGGGCCCAAGCCATGCTCTAATGAATCTTACAATGAGGTCTACCAGCAACATCTATAGCCAGTTGCTCAATAGTATGGGATGGAGAAATAGTATTTGATATTAAGACTCCAAACTTATCCACCTCTTTTGGAAGGTAGCCAGCAATGGAGTTTGCCTCCTTGTAGTTGTGGTTATCTTCTAGTTGATTGTCTCCAAATATGGACTGAGATGGATTCATCACTGAAGAGCAAACCATGGGATCTTCTTTTGTTGCGCTAAGGCCATCAGTGCCAATGAATCATATTCTATCCAATTCTATCCATAAGGAGTTTATTGCCATATATTTTTCCCGCATAAGAACCTCCAAAAGGCCTTCAAACTCTACTTCTAAGACCCATTTCAAACCTAGGTAAACTCTAAAAGAACACAAAATTCTTCCCATCTGATCATGTAGGACACCTCCTGCCCCTGTCTCCCTGGATTCCCTAGAGAGCTGCCATCGAAGTTGAGCTTGACCTAGCTTATCTGCAGCTTGCACCAAAAAACCTCCAAAATCGATTGATAGGTAGCATTTTCAATGTTCAACGCCAATTTTCTACAACACATCAAATCAAACATCGATCTTACCTCACCTTTTTTTTATTAAGATTGCTCCCCATATTTCCCCCTTAACCCTTTGGATCACATATCATGGCACTTTGTGTCGTCCATCATACCGATCGTTAGTTCTCTTCCTCCATATGTGTACCGCAATGGTGACCAACCCCATTGCCCAAGCCTCTTTAATACTAACATATTTTGACTTTGTCTTCCACTAGAGTAGAAACTCCTCTATAGTATCGTCTCTTCCAAGCAACATTAAGGGGGTGTTTGGTTCGGTAAATCTTTGGGATGACATTCTTTAGAATGATAATTCTTAATTTTAGGAGTTGTTTGGTTCCACTAGAATGACCCTCATATCCGAGCACCCTACTTCCCATGAATGACCATTTTACACAAGATGTGCTTCAAATCTGAGTTCACCTAAACTCAGATCTGATCAACGTTTTTTCGACCTAGTATAAAAGGAAAAATGGAAAAGACGTTCTGAAGCAACGTCTCAACCCGTAACCCCTCAAACGGCGACATACTTGCTCCGCGATCTCTCCAGTCCCGACCTGCGACCTGCATCCTGCGACTTGCGAGGAATCTTACTGAGAGTCCGCCATTGGCGACCTGTGACTTGCGAGGAATCTCACTGACCTCTCAAGTCCCGACCTGCGAGGAATCTCACCGACTTGCGAGGAATCTCATTGTTGGTGACCTGCGACTTGCGACTTGCGACTTGCGACTTGCGACTTGCGACTTGCGACTTGCGAGGGATCTCACCGACTTGCGAGGAATCTCACCGATCTCTCAAGTCCCGACCTGCGACCTGCGACTTGCGAGGAATCTCACTGAGAGTCCGCCGTTGGCGACTGGTAAGCCCTCTCTCTCTCTCTCTCTCTCTCTCTCTCTCTCTCTCTAGATTTCATGGAGTTTTAGGTTTAGGTTTTTAAAATCAAAACCTCTCTATTTCGATTCCATGGAGTTGTAGGGCTAGGTCTCTATTTCGATTTCATGGAGTTGTAGGGCTAGGTTTTAAAACCAGAAGTTCTATTATTTCATTAGTGGTGTCTCAGGACACTGTAAGAGAGGACAGAAGGTGATCATCAAGGTTATGTCACCCAACGATGATGACGATGAGTCTTCCCAATCCTCTGGAGGAGCTTCTATCCATGCCATCTCCACTTCTGGGCTTTCTGCACTTCTTCTCTTATCATTCACTGGGTTCTATCTTCTTTAGTTTCCCCGTTACAGTCTAGAGAGTCTGGGTTTAGGTGTATCAGTAAAAACTTATTTTTAATTGGTTTATGTTAGAATTTATTTATGATGATTTAAAATGGTTTAACTTGGGTTGGGTCTGTGAAGGCATTGAATGCTGAAATATGGTTTAGTTTTTAGAAATTATGGAATTAATTAGTTCTTTTTTATATTTTATAGCTCTATTTGTGTTCTCGATCCAGAATCTATTCTGATAATACATATCAAACATAATCTTAATTACTACAATTGCCAAATCAATTTCATCAGAAAGCTTTGGACATTTATTTTGATCACTTTGTTTCTTCATTGGGAAATAATAGAATTTCTTATACAAGCAAATGAGGCCTTCATTGTCTATTCATAGCTGTCATGATTCTAATTTTAATTATTGGACAAAGTTTTCTGTTCCTCACACTTGTGCTTGAACCAAAAAAGCTTGCTTATAAAATAAAGTATAGAAGCTCACCCGTTATACTTGAAACAAGGTTGTATGCTTTCATTGTAATCTCAGTGTTTTGGCCATCTAGAACACTCGTGTTAAGAGATCATTCAAATTTAAAAATTAATTCAGCAAATTCCTAAACCTCTCCTCCTCCTCTCTCCCTCTCTATGTTTGTCTTGCATTTTGGACTTTGTTCATGAGGATCAGTTAGTCAGGTCTGCTATCAGTTTTCATGAGGATCGGTTAATCAAGTCTACTATTAGTTTGTGAATTGCAAGTTACTACAAATTTTGTGCATATTATCTATCTTATTTTTAGTTTGAGATATTTGTTGACACATTACTTGTGGCATTTGAATGCCTCATCTTTCTTACAATATGTAGCACCCCAATAAAATAATAAATAGATACATCTAACAGTATTTGATATGGTAATTGGTAGAGCATTATTGTGGATAGAAATTAGTTTAGGGTATATCATGGAATAAAAATTTCAGGTTACATTTTGATTTGGCAGATTCAAAGAATGGTTTTGCAGAGATTTTTTTTTTTAGGTTCCTTGATCAATTTTGTCTTGATTGGTTGTTATGGTGAAGTAATGGAAGTTGTAGTTGTTGGTGGTAATGGACTTAGAGGGAATGCTTGTAGGAGTATAAGACAAAGGAAAATGGGTTTCTGTGTCTAAAACTTTCTACTGGAAATGAAGAGGAAGAGATTACTATTACCTGTGGATTACTTGTGAAAAGCCCCTTGTGAGACCAAGTTGTTGCCTGCCAATGGAAAGTTCTCTTGATCTTGATGACCTTATTATTGTTGATCCTCATTATGCTTCAGTTTTTAAGATACATCATCTATTATATTCAGAAGCATTTCATTTGAATTATTTTGTTTGAAAGCCTAAAATTTTTAATTCGTTCTTTCTTTCTTTTAATAGTTTTGATTTCTCCTTTTTGAATACATATAAATGCATTACTAGTTTTCTGAAGTGCTTGTTTAATTCTAAATTGTAGATTTACGTAAAAAACGGATAGTGATGATGAATATGATATGTATTATCAGAGGTGCAAGAAAGTAATAACATTTGCGGCTACTGCAGTTGTTATAGCAGTGGAACAGTATAAGAAACTGTTTCTATGTAAACAACCTTATCGTAATGAGACTCAACGTGGCTCCGTTGAGACACAATGAATCATTGGACATACTGACAAGACATGTCGAAACATGATAAGAATGAGTCGAAAGGCATTCTTTAACCTATGTCAGGTGATACATGCCAAGGGTCTTTTGTATGATACAAATAACGTTCAAGTGGAGGAACAAGTGGTTATTTTTTTATATGCAATCGGTCACAATGTTAAGAACCGCGTCCTCTTACATTTGTTTGGGCATTCAGGTGAAACTATCAGCCGGTATTTTAATCTTGTTTTGGGAGCAGTTCTCAAACTGGACCCGGTATTGTTGAAGCCTCCAAGTACCATAACACATAAGTGAATAGAAGGTAACCATAGGAGCTTTTACCTTTACTTCAAGGATTGCATTGGAGCCATAGATGGATCACATATCCCTGCATGGGTACCAATTGCTCAACATCGAACATTTCGTGATAGGAAGGGAAATATATCGCAAAATATCCTAGCAGTTTGTGATTTTGATATGAAGTTCACATATATACTTTCTGGTTGGGAAGGATCAGCATCTGATTCACGAATATTAGATGATGCCATTCACAGAGAAGGTGAGGCAAAACTAGCAGTTCCTAGAGGTAAATTCTATCTTGTAGATGCAGGGTTTGCAAACCAGAAGGGGTTCTTAAGACCCTATCGTAACATTCGATATCACTTGAAAGAGTGGAGAAATTCGAATGTTTCACCTGCCGACAAGAAAGAATTGTTCAACTTGCATCATTCAAGATTACGTAACATAATTGAGCGAGCTTTCGGACTATTGAAGTCAAGATTCAAGATTTTGAAAAGCCAACCAGAGTATCCTTTCAAGACTCAGGTTAGGATTGTACAAGCTTGTGTTATGATACACAACCATATCCTTACCCAAAATAGTATTCAAGAAGAAGAGGAATGGATTGAACAGGAGAATGCAGTTACAGGTGAGAATACTAATGAAGAAGCAGAAGACAATGATGAAAATAGTGATGAGGATTCTGACATTGATGATGAAGATGATAACTTTGATCAAGATCAATTCCGAGAGGAGATGGCTGATTATATGTGGAATGATTGGATGGCAGGAGATGATTCAGATGAAGAAATGCATGATTCTTCATATGAATCACAAGAAGATACAAACTGAATCCATTTATCTTTTGTTCTAACTACTTGAACTAGACTTGGTTTCGTTTTAAGATTTTGTAATTTGAACTACATGAACATTGTTTGTGTGTCTTGGCTTGTAATAACTTTTTTCAGTTCATGGTTTGACTATTAATATGCGTTCTTTGGAATATTATGCTTTTTTTGGATGGTTACAGTTATTTCCATGCTTTTTTTTTTGGGCTGAATATTTGATATCAAGATTCATTATAGCAAAGATAGCCGCAGTTGAGGGTACTAACTCAAAAATTGCTACATGGCCTTTTGAGATATCTCACTACTTTTTGGAGCGTCTTCTAAACCAACAACAAAGAGGAAGGAATGGAGATAACGGGTTGAAAAAAGAATAATTTCAAGTAGTCTCAACTGAATTATATGATAGATTTCATATGACATATGACTGGGGACAGTGCCACAATCACTACAGGATATGGAAAGCAAGGCTGAAGTCGTTTGTTGACTTGCAAAAAAATAGTGGAATGGGTTGGAATGACCATGAGAAGCGGTTTGATGCACCACAACACATGTGGAATGAATTCAAGGTTAATTAAATGTTTGATGCATTATTTCTAGATTGTTAGAAAGGTATACTAAAGGTAACATTAATAGTTTACTATTCTAACAATCCAAGAGTTAATTATATTTTTTTTTTTAGAAAAAAGAGCAAAGATTTTGGAAAGAGCATAGAGTGCTTCCTATTCACCTACAACTTATTGAATGGCTACGTAATGAAATTGCCACCGGGGCTGAATCTTCAAACCCATCTGATGCTGTCAATGAGGACTAGCCTTACAATCCAGTGCCAATTGATGAAGAAATTAGCTTGGACAATTATGATGCTATTGATGATAATGTTGGTGAAAGTGCCCATTATACTCCCAATGCAAGTAGTAGTCGTTCCCATGGTAGGCCTAGTTCTGGGGTAACAAGTAAAGAGAAGAAGAAGAAAGGAGGTGCAGAGAAGGTTAATAGTCCTTTGAAGGTGATAGCCAATGCAATTGTGGAGATGGCCAAGCAAGACCCCCGGAGGGAATTTGCAAAAAACTTATGTATTGAGATTAATGCACTTCCAGGAGTTGAGTTTGATAAAAAATTGCGTGCTAAACAATTCTTCATGCAACATAAGGAATTGGCTCCCATCTTCTTGAATGCCAATGAGGCAGATAAGCCTAAGGTGTTTGAACACTACATGAAGAATATCGAAGATGGTGGCAAAGATTGAGGAGGTGTCGCTTTATTTATTTATGATTAGTGTGTTGTTTCAAAACATGAGTAGATATTAACTAGACAATTTATGACCAACATTTGAAATACTTATTTTGGTGATGTAATATTGACTCGATTTTTGAACTCTCTCATTTAAACTGGTCAGCTGGTGATTGGTAAGCTTCTGTAAGAAGGTATTATGAGTTTTATTGGAAAGTAACATAGTTGGATGTCTGTTTATCTAGAATACTCATGGAAATATATGGTAAATTAGTTTTTGCCTTGGTGTGTGATCCTTCATGGGTCATCTGATTCTGAAGAGCAAAGCTGCAACAGTAAATTTAGGAGCATATTAACAATTTTTGTATGCAGGGTTTTGCTGTTGATCTTATGCTGAGTATTTCTTTCTTAGACTTGGCACATAATGCTTTGAATTCCATTGGCTTCTTGAAAGGAAATCTTTGGTAGGATAAACTTTCAGGGTGTTAATAATTAAATGGTTCACAGATGGGGCATTACTTTCAGGTTATGTGGATATGGCACATAATGCTTTGAATTCCATTGGCCTCTTTCTTTTTTATGGTGGATATGGCAGAATTCCTTTCTTAACTGTTAGATTCAGATCAAGCATTTTTTTTTTATGGTGGATATGGTTAATTAATATCTATGGATTAGGGCCATTAAATAAAACTTTTTCCAGGGATATTTTCTTGGCAACCCTGTAACAGATCCAGTTCTTGATATGCTCAGCCAATCGATGTGTCTTATATCAGTTGAACTTTATGGAGGGCTTTTTGCTCAGTTGTATATCTATCATTGATGTGCAGTTCATGTTTCAAGTAATGGTACTTGGCTGGTGTTTAGAGGTCAGCAATATGCATGCCTTCTCTTCCTTCTTGTTTTTGTTTTATTTGCACTTGTATCATCTTCTTGGCGTTTCACTTGTATTATCTATTCTTCTTCTTCTTATTCTTGTGTTCACCTTATTGTCATTTGTATAGAGGGAGAATTTGCACCCAAAACTTGTAGGAACTGTGCTTGCATGCTCTATACTTCTGTGGGGAAATAGGTGACTAACTATGTAATATATACTTTTTTTGTTATATTCTTTTAATGTGATTGACCCCTGCTAATGGATCTTTCCTGAGGTTTCATGACCTGCATTATTTTCAAGTTAGTTCCTATTTCCTGGATACCAAATGTGATACAAATGCAATGGAAATGTGCAATGGAAAGAGAATTTTTGTGATGTAAAGAAGTGGAAATGCTAATCTTGTATATAGAACTCCTTTCTAGAATCTGATGTAACCTAATCGAAAGCAATTTCATAACGCGTAAGAAGCTGACTCCAATGGAAATGTGCAATGGAAAGCAATTTTTGTGATGAATTTTTGCATCTTGATCTGTTTGATTCTCCAACATTCTCTATTTTGAAAATATCCAGATTCATTTTGAAAATTTTTTACTCTTTAATATTGGGGAGGGGCCTTTTGGTTGAGCATGTGACTCTGTGAATTGTGATAAATGGCCGTTGCAGACATACACTTGTATTATCTCATTATTTTTCCTGCCCTTTTTTCCAAGCCTATGATTCATATTCTGTTTGGGTTATTATGTTTAGATTTGATTGCCTGCCTTCTATATTCCTCTTGTTGATAAATCCATGTTAATATGCTGTGGTAACTTTTCTTTTGCTTGGATGGCTTTTTTAGTGAAGATTGTACTTTCTGTTTCTTAGTTTTATGTTTAATATTCTCTTTTTTCATATTTATCTAACACTAACATTTCTTGATTGGATTAATAATATTGGTGAAGTGAAATGTGTTTCTCATGGGTTCGGTAGGATTTAATCTTTGGAATGACTTGTGACTTGGATTTGTGAAAAAATTGCTTAGGGTGACAATGTTCCTGCTCCCTTCATGACTTTTGAAGCCACTGGTTTCCCTCCAGAGATACTCAGAGAGGTACATTTTAGTATTTTACTCCTGTAATCAAATGTTCTAAATTTTCAGGTTGGTCAGCCAATCTATATGGTTGACAACTTACATTTGTTTATTTATTTATTTTTTATTTTTTCTTATTGCACTTTTCCTTTTTTCACTCAACATTTATTGATGTTTAAACTCATCTATTTTCCGTTGTCGCAAGTGCGATATCTGCTCCAGTATTGGATTCTGACTTTACAAAAGCTTTAGACCTCAATGTGATTTTCAACAGGGAAAGGAGTCTTTGTTTTAGATTTTGATGGATGAAGAAGCAAAGGTTTTCTGAGCAGATATTATATGAAATCTATTTGATCCTGTTGCTGCTGTTCATATATTGCAAAATCCAGCTTCATAATAGTGATAGTGAGCTCAAAGTTGAGTCAACCTGGACTCTGTTCTAGTCAGGATCCTTCTGGACAAAGACAGCTGATAGATTGACATCACAGGTGGGAATCTTCATTTTCCTTTATGATCTTGCCCATGAAAGAATTCAAACTGTACACAGAACATCTTGAATAATCATGTTAGATACTACCCATGTTGGTGTTCCTTGAAATTCATATCTAACATTACTTTGATTGCATATTTAAAAAAAAAATGAAACATTTGTGTTTTTTGTTTTTTCCTAAACAAGGTTTTATTTGCATCCTTTTCTCTATCTGAGGGCTAACTGTTCCTAATTTTCTATATAGGATGGGCGTTGTCTTGGATTGACTAGCTCCAGTGAACCGCAATCTCTAACCTTACAGAACTCTGTAACTAGAAAGGCAGGTGGAAGAAAGGAAGTGGAGAAAGAAATGCAGGTATCAATCTTTCAAACTAGGTAATGACTTACACCCCCTTGCATTGATTACCACAATTCATTTTGGAGATTTCAAGTAGTGCAGGGAGGACTAGATTTGCAAGTAATTAAGGCTGTTTTTTAATGCCGCAACCACACCCCCTTAAAATTTGTGCTTTTTTAAAGGGGGCGGTGAGGGACGGAGAGAGTACCACTTTGCCTGAGTACACTCATCAATCCATTGAGCAGACTTTTATTGGGCCCTTTGGATCAATGTCTGAGCTTCTTCCCCCCCAGACTCGGGAAGGGGTGGGGTTGGGGCTTGGATCCTGGGTAAGCTCTGTTCAATATTAGTTTCTGTCATCTGGTCTTTAGCAGCACAATGCATTTTGTTGCATTCAACCTTTTGAACAAGGTTGGCAGAACTACCCGGTTTTCTTTTGAACCTAGTTTAGAGTTGATTTTTAATCAGGTTCTTCCTTGTCAACCGGATCAATTTGTAGCTTCAAATGGGTCTTTAATCTGATTATGTCCATCTGTTTGTTATTGTCTTCCCAACGCTGTTTCTCTTTATTTTGATTCGGATTTTAGCCTCTCTTTTCAGGGGAACTAGACTAGATTTATCTATATAACATTGAGTACAATGACAAGTACATACACGTAAGACCAAAGAGATAAAGTGAGATTAACTGAGGTATCACAGACTTAGTATTTGCGACCTCAGGATCAGCACAAAAATTAGCAGAAGTCAGCCTCTTTGTTATACTCTCTATAGACATGTTTTCACCTTCATTAATCAAAATTTCATCAGTCTGAATTTTAGTTTTGGATTTTAGAATTTGTATAGACTTTATTTTTCTGTTGGAGAAGCCCTCTTAATATGATTATGTGCCATTTTGTACTGTAGAGCCGAAAATTACAACACTACTGCTGTTGAGTTCCTGAGGCGGCTTCCGGGCGTGACGGACTCCAACTACAGGTCTCTGATGGATGGGTGTAATAGCTTAGTTGAACTTGCACTACTTCCTGTTGGGAAACTAGCTGAACTTATGGGTGGTCAGAGAGCAGCTCAGACCCTGCAGGACTTCATTGATGCAAAGTATCCAACCCTATTCTGAAACTAAATTAGTTTCTTTATAAATTGTAATTGTTGAACATTGATCCTGCAATTTGATTACAGTGTATTGCAATAAAGTTCTCCTTTACCTGATCTTTAAATTGTTGGGCGCTTTGGACAAGCAGTGGTGCAACACCACTTAGTTTTTGTTTTCTAAAGGGAGAAAGAACCCTTTGCATCTTGTGTAGGCAATATTAGGGGGTGGGGCCAACGGGAGGGTGTGTGGGAGCATCTTCAGTATGGTATTTTCACGCTAACCTTTTTGGGATAGGTGACACTAGATTGGTTGAGTTCTTTCTTCCCTTTTCTTTTTTTTAAATAAGGTCAGGGCTAGGGATTCAGGTCTTCTCACATGAAATATTTTGTTTATTATTTATAAGAAAGAAAAAAGCGATAAAAATTTTCATGAGAAGCAGTTCAGAGGACCTTTTTCCCTTCATAATAATAACACTAATTAAGATAAGGGTAATTTACAACACCACTCCTTGGAGTGTAGAACAAGTGATAATATTGGTTGACTGGGTTTGAAAGGTGGTTTAGGGCATTGAGGCTTCTGCGAATCTTCCGTGCCCAAACGGTGGGGACGAATCGAAGAAGACAAGAGGGAGAAAGAGGGTCGGAAATGAGAGTGCAGATGAAAGCAACACAAAATAGAAATAAAGAAATTGAGAGAGAAAATGCAAAGGTTTGACTCTATAGCCCATAGTCTTCATCGAGAGAGAGAGAGAGAGAGAGACGTAAAACAGTGACAAAAGGGAAGGTGTGGAGTCACAACCACCCAATCATCCAGTCCAAGTCTCCACCAAACAAAAATCTTTCAAAATCTCATATTTTATTAATATGAAATAAATAAATAACAAATTTTAAACATCTGATTGGCTAATTCTCTCAATGTTAGATTTTTTTCCCCTCAGAGTTTGGGCACTATTTTAAAAATGAGAAATGAATTGGTTTCCGTTTTGATTGAATACTAAGGCTATGTTTGGTTGCAAGAGAAATTTAAAGGGAAGGAAAGTCAAATTTTCATACTTAAGAAGAAAACTTTTTTCCTCCTAAATACATAATTTGAGCCATACTGTGTAGGCAATATTAGGGGGTGGGGCCAATGGGAGGGTGCGTGGGAGCATCTTCAGTATGGTATTTTCACTCTAACCTTTTTGGCATAGGTTACACCAGATTGGTTGGGTTCTTTCTTCCCTTTTTTTTTTTTTTTTTTAAATAAGGTCAGGGCTAGGTCTTCTCACATGAAATATTTTGTTTATTATTTATAAGAAAGAAAAAAGCGATAAAAATTTTCATGGGAAGCAGTTCAGAGGACCTTTTTCCCTTCATAATAATAACACTAATTAAGATAAGGGTAATTTACAACACCACTCCTTGGAGTGTAGAACGAGTGATAATATTGGTTGACTGGGTTTGAAAGGTGGTTTAGGGCATTGAGGCTTCTCCGAATCTTCCGTGCCCAAACGGTGGGGACGAATCGAAGAACACAAGAGGGAGAAAGAGGGTCGGAAACGAGAGTGCAGATGAAAGCAACACAAAATAGAAGTAAAGAAATTGAGAGAGAAAATGTGAAGGTTTGACTCTATAGCCCATAGTCTTCATCGAGAGAGAGAGAGAGAGAGAGAGAGAGAGAGAGAGAGAGAGACGTAAAACAGTGACGAAAGGGAAGGTGTGGAGTCACCACCACCCAATCATCCAGTCTAAGTCTCCACCAAACAAAAATCTTTCAAAATCTCCTATTTTATTAATATGAAATAAATAAATAACAAATTTTAAACATCTGATTGGCTGATTCTCTCAATGTTAGATTTTTTCCCCTCAGATTTTGGGCACTATTTTAAAAATGAGAAATGAATTGGTTCCCATTTTGATTGAATACTAAGGCTATGTTTGGTTGCAAGAGAAATTTAAAGGGAAGGAAAGTCAAATTTTCAAACTTAAGAAGAAAACTTTTTTCCTCCTGAATACATAATTTGAGCCATACTGCAAATTATGTTTCAATGCAAAATTGTGGGGTGATTTTTTTTTTTTAATGGAAAAACCATATATTTTTTAAGATAAATTACTTTTAAATTATTTAAAAATATAAATTTTAGAAATAAATAAAAAATAATAAAAAAATGTTATAGTTTTTCACTTCACCACTCTTATGTTTAACTAAACAATTTAATAGGAAGAATCACTACACATGATTAGGGTAACCAAACAGTTTTACAGTAAGAATCACTACACAGATTTAGGATAACCAAACAGTTTTACAGTAAGAATCACTATACAGATTTAGAGTAACCAAACAGTTTTCAGACAAGAAACATGTACCAGACTCAGGGCAACCAAACGATTTTTCAACAAGAAACACGATTCAGAAGAATGTCCATAAAAAAATTAACATCCATATCCAATACATACACCATTTGATTTACTGAACCAAACACCCCCTAAGGAAATCACAAATGTTCCTCTATATCTCTTTCAAAAGGGGGCAATGAAGGATTGTGTGATCCACAGACTCCATGGTCGCACCATACATGTCATATCTAGAAATAAATGGCACCCCTCTCGTCATCACGGCATCATCAGTTGGCAGCTTACAATGAGCAAGGACGATCCAAAATTAGACAGTTGCGGCTGCATCGTCTTACACTATATTAGCAATTCCCAAGAAACTTTTGGACATCACTTCCTATTCTCCTCCCACGCAAAGTTGGTTTTGAAGTTTCCTTAAAGCGTAAGACTCCATATACACTGGTCTTTACAACTATAGGACGGGAGAGTGATGGATTCATCTGACCAAAAAATTCTTGAAGCATTCTCGATTGGACTTGAGGCACTCTTCACTTAAAGTTTCCTGTAAACCTGTAGACCTTACAATTAAAATGAGAAAAGAGACTCATCCAAATCAGCTAGCTCTTCTAGTATTAGAGCTTAACCACTTATCTTTCCAAAAATTGATTTTGCATCCATTACCAACGACCCATTTTTCTTTAGAGGGAACAAAGTTCCACATTCTATGAATATCAGGCTATATTGAAGAGGCTTTGTAACCCATCTTGAATGAGTCGTTCCCTCTTAAAATTACTCTCAGAATCTACTACATGTAGAGTCTTCATGCTTGATTTTTCACCCATCTTGCAAAGTATAGCCTTATTAACATCCTTAAGTTTGCATAGCCCTAAATTGCCCTCATATTTTGATTTGCAGTACTGGTCCCATCCCACAATTATAGTCTTGGGAGTATCCGGCCACATCCCCTGTTTAAATAAAATTCCTTATCCACTTCTCCATAGTGAAGAGGCGAGGGCTACCAATAAACAGCGTAAATCAACTCCACTTTACATGCCATAAATAAGATTTTTCCATCCAACAAGTCGACCCTTTACTTTTTCCATAATCACAAGAAGTGCTTCCTTCTTGACTTTTCCCTTAAGGCAATAGACATAATTACTACAATTTACGCTCACAGTTCAAGAAATATTGGTTATCCATCTCAATGCTCGCTTATCATTCCAACTCCAAATCCATGTGTTAAACAGTTATTGCATGCCAGAAATACCAACACAAGGAAGCTAAAGGTCACATTTTTTAAAGCACAATCAATTGAGAGGTTTATCCATCACATGTGACCCAACCGTCGTAAGTGAAAAATCCATTTTGAATGGTGGCTGTGATTTACAACGAATCACATTCTCATTTCAACTGGTAAAGATAAAACATAATGGATTTCTTTCAGGAAAACGAGAACTACAATTGTCTTGTCCTAAACCTCATTGCTAGTCTACTAAAGACTTCATATTACCGGTATGTAGTTTTACTGTGGACCCCAACCCGCATCTACAAATTTCTTCCTCATGTACCAGGAACACTGAAATCCTTTCTCTATTCAATAAGTAGGGCAAACCAAAGTTCATGAAAGTTCCCGATATGTAAAAGAGAGATTCTCTTGTCATTGCAAGATAACCTCAACATGATTTGTTCTATTGGTAAATAGAGTTGCAAGTAATCAAGATACATTCAGTATTAATCTTATACCAACAGTTTGAGATCATGCTTTATAACTCAAATCAATCATGCCTAATAACTCAAATCAGATTCTAATTTTCAGACCTTAAGATTGTTAGAAATAAGGTACCCGATGTTGAGAATCACAAGACTGATATTGTTGAGATACATTCTTTAGTTCAAACAAGATTCGTACATGGCCTCGTGATATGTATAAGTACATGGTTTGGGTACGTGAACTTCACTAGGCACTAACTCCAACTCATTTGGCCAACCCGAATTTAGAGTCACCCTTGCCACTATGCTCCATAAAGTACCCACCATGGCTCGCTCGGGTTCAGGTCTTCCGACACCAAACTAAACCAACCGGATAATTAAACCGGGTTTAGAAAGTAATATCACACCTAATCTTGCCGCTGAGTTCGTCAAGAAATCTACAATAGAGTTTGCCTCACGGAAGTAGTGAGAAATTTTCCAATTAGTGGACTCCAAATAAGGCTGCAGCCCTTTCCATCTTTGGAAGACGAACCAAGGGACTAATCCTCTTGAGAGAAGGGTCACCACTGCCCCTAAATCAACTTCATTCCAAAGTTTCCGATTATCACTTGCTCTAGCATATTCTATGCCCGAGATCACTGCGAAAAATTCTGCCTCAAAGTTGGATTTAATCCCGATTGCTTCCCTAAAATTTGAAATTACATTCACTTCATTATTTTTGAAGATCCCTCCTATACCAGCCTTGCCTAGGTTGCCTAAGGAGCAACTAGCAGTGTTCAACTTGGTCCAACCTAGATGAGGAGGGCACCAAAACACTTCCAAATGCTCTCTTCTTTTATGAAAGATTCTTAGAATGCCTAGACGCCTGGCACACATCAGATCAGATATGTAGAGGATTTTTTCAGATTAAACTAAGGAAAGCAATCTGATTTTTCTTTGAAATATGGCGAAGTAATGCTGACTTTGGAGATGAGCCCCATCATGCCGTCTAGAATTTCTTTCCATCCATAGGAAATAGGGGATCAGGATGACCCCACAATTCCAGACATCTTTAAATGTTAACATCTTAGCTTTCCTCTTCCACCATTGAAAAAGCTCTTCAATCCCATTGAAAGATGGCTAATGCAGACCAAAGAGATCATAGAAATTCTGCCATAAAAAAGAGGCATAGCTACATGATAAGAAAAGGTGGATAGTTGATTCTTCAGCAGAACCATAGAGATCACACCTTGAGGACATCTGCATACCATGTTTACGACCTTCATCATCTGTTGCTAATCTCTTGTGAGTAAAACGCCATCCAAAGGTTGCCTAACAAGGTTGGATTTTTTATTTCTAGACTAAGGAGAACCAGGCCACCTTGGGATTTTTCTTCCTTATTTCCTCCCATGCTAAGAAAATAAAGAAAGTCCCTAATGGAGAAAGTGTTTAGTTGCATACATCTTCTGAGCCAGAAACATGAATCTGAGAAGCCTTGGTGAATGATTTATTAAGATAAGAGGAAGTAACTAGAGGGAAGCACCACCTGTGATCAAGGATGAAATTAGCCACCTTTAAATTAGTTCCTTTGAACATGTTCAAGTCTAGACTAGATCCATCAGCCAGAGATTTTTCTTCCAGCCACCTATCAAGCCAGAAATTAATACTCGTCCCATCTCCAACTGACCACCTTTCAAAATCAGATACAAACTGCCCAACCTTCTTTAACCAAGAAAGATTGAGGAAGACTTGTCACCAAGTTTCAGAGAGCCATCAGCATTAAAAAAGTTGCTCATGATGGAATCTTCATGCTTTATTTTCTAGCCAAGCTTGCATAAGCAAGCTTTATTAACATCTCGCATTCTTCTAATTCCCAGACCACCCTCTTGCTTGGGTTTGCAAATGGACTCTCACTTGACAATAATCTTCTACTACTTCTCTACATCTGCAGACCAAATAAAATTCCTCATCCATCTCTCAGTAGTCTTGATGGAAGATTGAGGCCACTAATAAACTGCAAAGTTATGGATGGGAATGCTGGAGATAACTGATCTGACTAATTCCACCCGACCTACCAGAAAGAGAAGCTTTCCTTTCCAACCAGCTAACTTGGACTTGATTCTATCCATCAAGGGCAGAAGATGATTCTTTGTGACTCTGCCTTTAAATATCTCAACTCCCAAGTGTTTAATTGGAAGCCTTGAGATTGGGATACCTAAGGTATCAGAGATGTATTGTTTTCTATGAGTAGCCACTTTGCCAAAGAACAACGTGCTTTTATCCAGGTTAATTTGCTGCCCAGAAAAATCCTGATTCCTGAATAGAAACCTTTGAAGATTTCTAACATATGAAGCAGAGGCATTCATAAATACAAAAATATCATCAGCAAACAAGAGGTGGGAGGGAATAATGGTTCCTCTGGGACCAGGCTAAGCCTTCATTTTTTCTGAAATAGATAAATGTCTGAGACCTCTACAGAGGACCTCTTCAGCCAGAATAAAAATGATAGGAGAGATCGGGTCTCCCTGACGAAGGCCATGACCTACTCCGAAGAACCCAACAGGACCACCATTTACTAGAATTGAAATTCTAAAAGATAAGAGGATTTCATGAATCTAAGAGATCCAATGATCTGAGAAGCCAAACTTTCATATGGTAGCAAAGAGGAAGTCCCAAGAAAGAGAATCGAAGGCTTTTTGAACATCGAGTTTGATGCCCATCCCCCCTCCTCTCATAGTGGTGTGAATTAAGTTAGCCAACTTAGAAGCAAGACTAATATTGGAAGAAATAACTTTCCCCTGCTGAAAGGTACCTTGTTCCTCAGAGATGAGGCGTGGAAGAAGGAGAGAAACTCTGGAAGCTACAATTTTTGATAGGACTTTGTAGAAAAAATTCCCCATACAAATAGGCCGAAGATTTTTAAGGGAGTGGGCCCCTAAAGCTTTGGTCGAAAATTTTTAAATGGAAGAATAATTCTAGGACTTGACCAAATCTTGTGAAGAATGCTTCCTTAAACTGACTTAAAGAAAGGACAATCAAAAAACAAGTGGTCAAGGCTTTGAAAGGAATTCCAACATAGGCAACAATTAGGGAAAGAAACATTTCTATGCATAAGAAAGTCTTGAGTGGGAAGACAATTGGTCATAGCTCTCCAGATTGAGAATGAATGCCTTAGAGTAGCAAAGGAGTGCCAAACAATTTTGTACCATGGGACAACTGGGGCAATAGAACGAACCAAATTCCAAGCAGAGATTGAGGTAAAGCAACAAGAGGAATTAGCCATCCACTGGATTATATCGCCACTACACTTAGGTCTCAACTTAATACTTGGTCATTTATTCCACAGCTTAATCAAAGCATTTGAAGTACCAGGACTAGGGTCCCAGATGCCATCTCGAAGAATGGAAGACACCTTAGCCAACCTATCTATTCCCATATCATATCTAATTCTATCACCATATTTAACAGTTAGAACCCCATCAGGGTGCCAATTATTAAGCCAAAGGTAACTCATAGAACCATCAACAATGGAAGATTTTATGTGATCAGAGATAAGGTAGTGGTATTTCAGTATTTTCTTCCATGACATCCGTAGAGTATGTGGTAGTCCAAATAGACTCACTTTTAAAGTATCTTGAATAAACCCAATCTACCCAAATGTTCTTCTTGTTTGAAGCCACTTTCCAGATAAGTTTAACAATACCAGCAATATTGGCGTCTTTAACTCTACGTAGACCTAAACTTCTCTCCTTCTTGAGAAGACAAACCTTGGCCCAACTCAAAGGATGAAGAAAGTTGGTGCTATCCTTACCCTTCCAAAGAAAATATAACATAAGGGACGCAATCCTAGAAGAGATAGCAATAGGGAGCCCAAAAATCCCAGACCAGTAGATATAAAAGCTTCGCATGACAAATTTAATAAGCTCCAAACCACCCGCAAAAGAGAGAATCCTGCTCTTCTAGAGTTAGAGTCTCTTATGGAGCCTATCAAGAATGGGAGTGCAATGATGAGTAGAAAGCAATGAAGCAATTAAAGGCAAACCCAGATATTTAACAGGAAACCCATGCTCACCAGGAGGTCTCAAGTTTGAACCTCCTGGCTGTTATCTACTTCCCTCCCTACCTATAAAAAAAAAACTGACCTTCGGGGAACCCTAAGATGCTACTTAATTGAGCCTTAAAAGACTCCAAAACACCCCTCCAAAGAAAGAGAGAGATTTTTGAGGATTAATATGGAGACCAAACATTGCAGAGAAGAGCAAAGGGCTTCAAAGATGCTGGTCATTGATTGAAGGTTTGCCTTTGCAAAAATCATAAGGTCATCAGAAAAGGAGAGATGGGTAATCTTTAAAGCATTACACTTCAAGATGGGTTAAATGGAATCGTCCTCAGTTTTAGATGCAAGGACTTCTGAGAGACCTTCCATCGCAATGGAGAAAAGCAAGGAAGAGATGGGACAACCCTGATGAATACCAACTTTAAAGTTGAAGAAGCCATGAGGGGACCCATTGACAAGAATAAAGAAGCGAGGGGAAGAGATGCAACAACGAATCCAATTAATGAAATTAGGAGGAAATTCCATTCTCTCAAGGATCTAATAAATATAGCCCCATCTGATTGAATCAAAGGCCTTATGAATGTCCAACTTAAGGAGAACAGAAGGATGATGACTTTTTCTATCAACTCCTCTAATAATTTCATGACAAAGAAGGATATTGTTTGCAATGTTCCTTCCAGAGATAAAAGCTGTCTGATTATAGCTCACAAGATCATCAATAACTACCTTAAGCCTATTAGCAATGATTTTTTAAATAAACTTGTAAAGGAGGTTAGCAAGAGAGATGGGACGAAAGGAGGAATCATGATCGGCCCCCTCAATCTTGGAATAAGGAAAAGGAAAGTCTGGTTGATACAACTAATCTTCTGAGGATTGAAAAATAACCTATGCATATCTTTGACAAGATCCTCCCTAATAATGTCCCAAGTAGCAAGGAAGAAACCAAAATTGAAACTATCAGGACCTGGAGCTTTCTCAGACCTTTGGGAATTGATGGCCAAAAGAATTTCATCATCAAAAGGGATTGTGGAAAGCACTCTTCTGCAGTCTGTAGTGACCTTGGAGAATTGTAGATTCTTCGGAATTGGAGCAAGGGGAGGGAGAAATGATTGGTTGAACAAACTAGATAAATGACTGATATATGTCGATATAATCTCATCTGGGTTGGACGAAAGATCACCCTCAGAATTTCTCAACTGATAAACCTTAATCTATATCGATTCCTCTAAGAATTGACCTATATCGTGATTAATGGTTTAACCAAACTGTAAAATATAACTTGACTTTCTAAACGATGATAACCCTGACCTAACTAATTATGGTAATCCTGACTCTTCTTTAGTGGTACTTGACCATAAGCTTGACCGTGAACATTAGAATGATTATATTTATTTGATTTTGGGATAAAGAAACCTGAAAGGTAGTGTGGCCCATGTGCCCAGACACAAGGGATAGCGAAATGATTGCCCCCTTATGAAATTGGAAATCCCACCCCTATTAATGCTTCTGCAAGTGCTCCCATTGAACCCCACACTGATGCAGAGGCAATGCTGCCTTTTAGAAAATCCTCTCCCATTTTTTTTTTTTTAAATCAAGTCTAGAAGGTTTATAAATCTTGTGTATATGACTAGGCGTGTTGGCCAAGTCATCCACTTGAAATCTAGCCACAACTTGGACTAAATTAATCACAATCTTTTATACATGCAGAAGAACCTTGGGGTTGACCATGGGATGGCCAAGTTCGATGTCAACCACGCATATAGTAGAAATCCTTGAAAGCTTGTTTGAGAAAATATTAATTTGTAAAAGTCATCGTTGTGATTAATCTGAGTATCCGAAGGCCATTGTTATGGGGAATGTATTTTATTTTTATATCTATCCTATATTAGATGTTTTATTGTTTGGTGCTTCATTTGCTTATATGTCTATAGAGGCGTTTGCAATTGTGAGTTTTTTATTATTATTATTATTATTATTATTATTATTATTATTATTATTATTATTATTATTATTATTATTATTATTATTATTATTATTTATGGAAAAGAAAAAATTACTATTTCAATATAAGGAGAGTACATATATGTACATATTAGGTGGGGGAGGTGGTGGAATGTTTTATCACAAAAAATAACAGCTAAATATTTGACAAAAAGCACCACGTCGTTACTAGGCCTGAGCTGGAACAAAATGGAGAGGAGAGCAAAATAAACATCTAAGAAAATGGATATTGCACTCAAAGGCCACAAAATGGTGCTTAGTTCTAATTTGTAATTGTGAGCTGAAAAACTCAAACATCACTTTGTGAAAATGTGAGGGGCTAATCCACCAAGAAATTAGTGAGTCGAAGTTGTGATCCTGGAAAATAGCTCCATGAAGGGATTTGAGTATTATCCTGTAAAAACACTTTGGTTGGGTATGAAGCCATGGAAAAAAAAATGTGTAACGTTTTATTGGAACCAGTTTTTTTTGTGGAAGTTTTATTGGAACCATTAGACCAATAAAGTTTGTGAAATCCTTGGTAATGGACATAGGTCAACAGGACCGAAGCACTTTAAAATATTGTGTCTTCTTTGTGGTTTGTGTTGTTATCAGACTCTTTTCTTTTTTCAGTGTTGAATGAAAAGAGTACGAAAAAGTAAGCAATATCACCAAATCCAATTCACCTTCAAGAAGAAGAAGATGAAGAAAGAAAGAAAGAAAGAAAGAAAGAAAGAAAGAAGAAATAATGAGTGTACAGAATTTCTTCTTAGAAGATGCGCTATCTAGACTACGGTTCAGGTTTGGATTGTGTTTTTCCATTTGTTATTTTTCTCTTCTTGCACCTTTTCTTCTTCTCCTGCTAATGGCAATGTTGAAGGTGGGAGGGGAGGTTAAGTTCAAGGTTGGTTATGTGTTATTGGTAAATCCAAACTGCAAATCTATTTTTTTATATTTTTAATACAAATGATCATTAGAGAAAAAAAAAGAAGAAAGAAAGAAAGAAAAAGAAGGTATCATTCTCGAAAGGCCAAAAAAGTAAAATTACAACTTTTTCCACAACTTGGTTACAAGCTTACAACAAGATCTTCTCTTCGTGTAATATAATTAGTATACTTTTCTATTCTTCCCAACTTATTTGTTCCTCTCATTCTTTTTTTAATGCAAATACGGTCTTTAGAAATTTTTCATAGTCTTGAGTCAAGTCTGAACTTGAACAAAAGAATTTAATTTTGCACTTTTATTGTTTTTTCTACTAAATTTTAGCCTCTATTTGATTGCAAAGGAAATTAAAGAGAAAGACGATGAAAATTTTCAATCCTCAAAAAGAAAACTTTTGTAATCATAACATGATTGTATGAATTGTTTACCTTTTTTTACCATATTTAGTAATGATACTTTTAAAATTTTTTTTTTTTTTTGATAAATTTATTTTATTTTTCATATTAAAGAGATTTGGATACAGAGTAAATTGAAATTTAATCTTGATGGAATAACTACAAAAATTTCTCTTCTAGGTTTGTTTGAAAATTTCACCTCTACCCTTTACTTTCCCTCACAAACGGAACGAATCCGAAGGAAAGTAGGCTTGTCCACAACCCAACCCTAAATGAGACTTCGCATGGTCCAATCTATTAACTCCAAGCCCACTCCAGTCATATGGGCCGGATATACAGAACCATCCTATATCTAAATCTAAACTGGGGCTAGGCTGGAGAGTTTTGAGTGGGCTGGGCTGCCAATTGCCACACCCCAAGTTTTACAGGTTGTAAATGTGGTCAAACAAGGCAACACCATGATTAAAGATCTTTGAATTTTGGAAAAGGGTAGGTGTCATCCTTTCCCAGACAGTCAAAAAAGAAGTGGTGGTGGGTCCGTGTGGATGACGAATCAACGGTCCACAATTGAAGTAGTCACCATCTAGTTGTTTCAATTGGCTAAAATCATCAACGAGGAAGCGTGGAATCTAAACAGTTAAACATGAGTATGTGGCCGCTACTTCATGCTTCCTCAGTGTACATCTAAAAAAAAAAAAAACAGTGCATTGAATAGAAGCAAAACTCAGCTGAGACCTGACTGTTTGATGCCTGGCCTCTTTTAGGGTTTGATCCGATTGTTTTCAGGGAATAGTTTTTTCTGATATTTTGTAAAAAGAAAAAAAATAAACTTCCGTCTCTTTTTTTTTTTCTTTTTTTTTTTAAAGAGAGAGTTTTCTATAAGATAATGTCACCTCTGTGTTAACACGAAGACTAATGAGAGTACATGTGGAAGCATCTATAGGTTACTGACAGGATTTCCAGCTTTCATGGGTGGCAGAGAGGTCATTCTACCCCACCTCCTCAGTGTTTGGGTGCAGAGGCCACGCTAACTTTCAGGCTTCTTTTTTTTTTTTTTTTTTTTTTTTTTTAAATACCCTGATTATTCATTAAATGACATTTTTCACTATTTTTTTCACTTCAAATTTTAAGTCACCTCTTAAATTTGTATTGAGATGACCTAATTAGGTATTGCTTGACTTAATTAGGTATTGCATAATTATTGATATATCCATCTAATGTTTATATATAATTTTAACGTGAAAAAAATTTTGGGGAGCATGGCCCCTATGCCCAAACATATGGGGCGAAATGACCGATTTGTCCCTCGTGAAATGGAAAATGACATCTCAATGGATGCATCCTTGTGCGTTTCATTGACCATCTAGCACGCGTATGATCCACACTCCCCCAAAGGAAAAAACTTCCGCTTAATTTTAATTTCCACATAAACATCCTAAATCATATGATACATATTCTCTAAGATTTCTTAAGAAATTAATGCACTAATTGGAGCTTCAATTAATAACTCTATTATGTGCTTCGAGTAAATTAATACGTAGATAGAAGATGTACTATAACATTGGAAAGTCTGTGTTACATTATTTTCATTCCTTATTAGTTTTGGGATGCCCATGTACGTGTTAGATTGAATTATAAACATTAGAAAGATAATACAACATTAAGAATTATGTAATATGCAGTAAGCCCGTTTTAATATTTATTTATGAGGTAAAATTAAGGCTCCATTTGGTTGCAATGAAAATTTAAAGGGAAGGGAAGTGAAATTTTCATACTTTAGAAAGAAATGTTTATAATTATTACCCCATGTGATTGTATAAACAACTTTATTTTTTTTTCCATATTTATGAATGATATATTTTAGATGTAACTTTTATTTTATATATTATATCAAAGGGTTTTGGATGCGAACTAAAGTGAAATTTTATAACCAAATATAGAATAATTTGAAATTAATGGTGAAGTCACATGGGTAATCATTACATATATTTCTTTTTTAAGTATGAAAATTTCACTTTACTTCGCTTTAATTCCCCTTACAACCAAACATAGCCTAAAAGAAAAGTGAAAACAATGAAAATGCCATTGAAGGGTAATCTATGTATTTTAAAAAGTTGTGGGAGAAGGAGAGGCGAAATTTTTTCATAGGGGAGGGGGATTCAGGATAAAAAAGGTATTCCATTGAGAAGTTTTGGTAAATATATTTTAAGTTTAGGGGGATAGACAAATTCAATTTATTAAATTGTCATTTGAGCTTAAACTTATCACTCAACTAAATATAGACATATTTCAAGTTGCTCACTATGTCTTAAAAAGTCTTTTATTTTGGAAAAATATATATTTTAAGAAGGTTGTTGTTAATGCATTAATCACCAACATTATCCGTACTAGTTTGGCATAAGAATATAAGTAAACAATAAATGTGCGAATTAAATAGGGGCATAATGGAATCTAACAAAACCTCTTGGTTTATAAAAGGAGTTGACATTTTGGGCGTGAGAACAATAAAGTACCTCAGATAAGACTATCGTTGCAGAATGGAGGGAATATTAAGCACTCTATGGCTTTCAAGTTATATTTTTTGGTAAATATAACTTTTAAATTATATAATGGTTTTATGCATCAAGAGATAGACATCTAAGAAAAGCATTCTTTCTTTATAGGGCAAGAGAACACTACTCGCTTGTGCAGATGCTGCACCAATCTATAGACGAATGGGAGGCCGCAAGGATGCATCTATAGTACATAGGGTGGGGGGGGCAACGGAATCTTTTTCTGCCCACTTATGTCTAGGCGTAGTAGATACACATAAGGGGGTAGCTTTCTTTTTTCATTACTCAAATTATAGCGAGAAACTCAATGAATCCTCCTATAAGGTTTTTGCTTCTTTTTTTTTTTCACTAAATGGTCATTTGTATTAAATTAGATAAATGAAAAAAGAATAAGACAACAAAAATTGGAAAAATCCAGAATAGACAGACTACACACCCACACTAGCCCCAACCCCACCGCAACATAATAAAACTACCAACAACCCCAGAAACACCTAATACATTCTGAAGCAAGGTCTACTATTAGCATCATAAAAAAGACTATCCAAAATCGGAGTAGGCCACTCCAACGGTATGTCACAAGTCTCCTATTTCGCCGCAAAATTTGCTAAATAATTAGCTACCTGGTTTGCTTCCAGGTAGCAATGAGAGATTTTCCATGTGATTGAATCTAAGAAAACCTGAATTACGATCCACATCTGCCTCACAAACCATGGAACCATACCCTTCTGAACCATAAAAACAACAACTGATGAATCACTCTTTACCCATAAGTTCGAGCACTACATACTTATCACATACTCCAACCCCAGGACCAGAGCACGGAACTCAGCTGCAAAGTTAGTAGAGATCCCAAGGAAGGACCGAAAGTTGCATATAATCCTCGCATTGTGGTCTCTTATCACTCCACTTGCACTTGCCTTACTTGGGTTACCCAACGAACACCCATCAATATTAAGATTCCTCCACCCAACCTCAGGACACCAATGCGCTTCTAGAAATCGCCTGGGCTTCACCACTGGGACTGACAAACCCAGCTTACAAGCATAAAATAAATTCATCACTGTTTTCACTTGACCCTTAAGACCAGCCTCCAGAACCTCCCCTTTAATGGCTGAGGAAAAAATGTTTATTAGACATATCCACCCCATTAAACCTTCTTGAATTCCTATCCCACCAAACAAAATAAGGGATCAAAATAAATCCCGCTCTCCAAGCATCCTTAAGACCAAAAAATACGAGATTTTTATCTCCACTATTTGCAATAATCTTCGACCTTCTGAAGCTGAACCTACCAAATCACTCCAAAACATTCAACAAAGGAATTCCATAGAGTTTTTGTAAACTCACAGTGAAAGAAAAGATGAATTATAGACTCCTCCTCCCTCCTACATAACTCACATCTGGAACCAAGAGAAATCCTTTTGCTCTTCACTTTATCATCGCATGCTAATTTACCATTCAACATCTTCTAACCAAAAATTGAATGACGAGGCTGAAGGTAAGGACCCCAAACAATCTTAAACCAACTCACAACCTGATTCTGATTGCGTAAACCTTCCCAAGTCGATTTGGCAATGAACAAACCAAGGGGAGATAGCTTCCAACAGCATAAATTCTCCTGCCATAAAGCAATTGGAATCTCTTTTATTTTCTCAAAAATACCTTTCAAGAAAACCGATGACGTATTTGGCAAATTCCATTGCCCTTCTTCAATAAGGTCAGCCACTACCATCTCACATCCCTGAAACGTAGACCGAGGGAGAGGGGAGATCTCCCCTAATGGGTCAAACCCCAGCCACCTATCACGCCAGAATTGGATTTTGCAACCATTCCCTACCACCTACCTTTCATTTGAAGATACAAAATCCCACATTTTCCTTATGCACTTCCAAATAAAAGAAGATTTATAACAAGTTTTCAATTAACCATCCTTGTTAATAAACCTCGCACTCAAAAAGGAACTCAAAACTGAGTTGTCATGCTTCAATTGCCATACAAACTTGCTAAAACAAGCACAATTCACGTCCCTCAATCTATGAATACCTAGGCTGCCTTCTGACTCAGGCTTGCAGACTTCCTCCCACTTAACACAAATTCTTTTAAAGGATTCCACTTCCCTTGTCCATATATAATTTCGAATCCATCTCTCTAGCATTCTAACAACAGAATCCGGCCACTAATAGATAGAGAAATTATAGATACACATTCCAGCTATAACTAGACAAACCAACTCAACCCGACCAGCCATAGAAAGCAATTTTGCCCTGTATCCCTACAACCGCCCCTTGATTTTATCCATCGAATGGAGCATCATATCCTTACCAACCCAGCCTTTAAAGATCTCAACCCCTAGGTACCTTGTTGGGAGGGAGCAAGCAGCGATTCCCAAAGTTTCTTATATGAATCTTTTCTTGTGAGAGGCCACTTTACCAAAAAATATTTTGCTCTTTTCCAAATTAATTTTTGCCCCGAAAATTCCTGAAACTTAAGGAAAAATCTATTTAAATTCCTAACATACTTGGCAGAGGCATTCATAAAAATGAAAATATCATCCGCGAAGAGCAGCTGGCTATGAACCACAACACCTCTTGGGCCAGGAAGAGCTTTCAGCTGACCCTCGCTAAGCAATAGCTTTAAACCCCTACACAAAACCTCTTCATCCATAATAAAAAGCATGGGAGAGATGAGGTCTTCCTATCTCAATCCTCTTTCTACCCCCAAAGAAACCCACCGGGCCACCTTTTAAAAGAATTGAGATTTTTGAAGTAACCAAAATCTGATGAAGCAATCCCATTCACTTATTAGAGAAACCAAACTTCCTTAGCACTGCAAATAGAAGATCTCATGACAGAGAGTCATAGGCTTTCTGCACATCCACTTTTATGCCCATCCCCCCACCCCTCACAGCAACAGATAATAGTTTGGCCAACTCTAAAGCCAAACCAATGTTGGATGAGATCCCCTTCCCCTTCTGAAACGCCCCTTGATCCTCTGAGACCAACCGAGGCAATAACATAGCCAATCACTCTGCCATCACTTTCGAGATCACCTTACAGAAGAACTTCGCCATGCAAATGGGACGAAACTTCTCCAAAGTGATCGCACCTTCTACTGTAGGAATTAAGGTAGTAAAGCTGTTGTTAACACCCCTAGGAATCTTTCCTGAGTAGAAAAAAGATCTGACAGACTTAGAGAAATCCCCACCCACAATATCCCATCACTTTTTGAAGAAACCACCCAAGAACCCATCCAGACATGAAGAACTGTCAGGATCCAACCCCTAGACCACCTGTTTAATCTCCTAACAATAGATGGAAACGCCTCCAAGGCCACTCGGTCATCACTCTTGATCTCCTCTGGGATAATGTCCGACAGCTCCCAAAGGAGCTGCTTGGGGAGTAGACTTATGGAACCTTTCATAGAAATTTGAAACATACTCTGACAATTGGTAATGCTTCGAGACAACTACTCCATCTTCTCATTTAAGAGATCGGATTTGGTTTCCAACATGACAAACTTTTACCGACTAGTGAAAGAACTTGGAGTTCCAATCCCCCAATTTAGCCCACTTTATTCTTGTGTTCTCTTTCCAAAGCTTTTCATGACCCTCCACTGCTTTCACCCAATGGGTTTTAGCATCCACCTCCTTCGCAAACAGCTCATCATTTAACCCTTATTGCTCAATCAGCTCCTGCACCCCATCAAGCTCAGCTTTGGCAGCTTGAAGCTCCATATCAATATTTGGGAAATTTTCCTTAGACCATTGTCTAAGAAATTTTTTTAATCTCTTAAGATTTTGAGACAAAGCAAAAATGGGACAACACCTAACCTCCTCCACGCAAACATTCTAAACCACTTTAAAAAAGTTAATATATTCCATCCAAAATCTCTGAAACTGAAAAGGAACATTTGATGGTCTAGGTATCGCCTTTGAGCTGACCTGCAGAAGAGTATGATCAGAAGCCGATCGAAGGAGCACACGTTGACCACAATCCACAAAGAGCTCCAACCATCTCTCATTATAGAAGCTTCTGTCAAAAACAACCGCTAAATTCCCCCTTCTTCGGTTATTAGACCAAGTGAACTTCTTCCCCCGTGAACGAGCCAATATAAGGTCACCAGCATCTACCATAGCCTGGAAGTCCACAGCAGAGCCAATATTGAAGCCACCGGACCCCTCTTCTCATGAGATTGTAAGGTAGAGTTGAAATCACCTACCACAACCCATAGAAGAAATAACCACTAAATCAGACCAAAGCTGTTTGCAATTTGCTCTAAAATAATTCGCATGAATAAAAGACGTCAACACCTTTTGACCATTCCAATCCAAGACCATGGAGATGAGCTGATCCGACTGCTGCACCATCCTGGGACTAACCAAACAAGACTTCCACACTACCCAAATATTCGGATGTTTCCCAGCCCAATCATTATGAAAATAATCCACGAAATATCCCAGCTTGTTAAAGCATAAAGATGGGAAATCCAAAGGAGCTACCATTGGCTCTACGATGCAAACAATAGTAGTCCCTTAATTGTAATTGTAGGGCCCTAACCGCCACTACCTTCTTGATACCTCAGATGTTCCAGAAGAAAATCCGCAAGTCAACTATGATTTTTTTAGCCCCAGTGGGAGACCACATTATCTGACTGCCTGCCCTACCCCTTGTAACATTACCTTGCCACTTCCATGTTCCACTCATGGCTTGATCAAAACCCATTATTTCAAAGAGAACTACGCTAATGCGCCCTTCACTGGCTGGGACCTCAGACCCAGGATGGTCAACACCCACCATTCCCTTCCCTTTTCTACTCGTTCTTGACACACCTCTAGCTAGACCACCTAGCCCAGCACCCCCTCTTGCCGCAGCACAAGTGAGCATGCCATCTTCCCTAGGTCGTATCTGCGATGACAGATTTGAATCTCCCCCGCCTCGACCCAGCGCTGCAGTAGAAAGCTCGCCACATGCAATCGATCCTCCTCAATACTCACAGATGCCAAATTGAAGCCTCCCTCGGGTTGACTATGAACCACTAATTGTGACGGCTTGACCCGCCCTGAATCCGTTTCCACTCCAAACTACCTTACCAAGCTGGACATGAGCTGCCTATCCACGTGACCCAAATCTTCCTCCCCTATCACTGAATTTCCCAAAATAGAAGGTAATCATGGGATATTATCCCTTCCCAAAAAGGAGATTGGATCCCTACCTTCCACAATAGGGTTGAAGAGATAGAGACGTTATCTCCTCCCCAATTTGGGAAGGAGGAGATGTGTCCTGCTCCTTACCTAACATGTCTGAGTTTCCCTCTGTACCAGCGTTTGTATCGGGCTGAGTCACACCCAAACCAGGCGAGTTGACTCTGTCTTATCCAGCATACGTAGCCCCAGGAACACCCACAGCATGATCTGTGATCGGCTAACGAGCCTGATCTTGCTTTCTCAAACGGCAATCCATCACCTGATGACCCAGTTTTTTGCAATAGCCACACTTTACCATCCCACCCTCATATGCGATGGTTTTCCGAAAGCAAAACTCCTTGTTCGTACCCGGTTCTCTACGCTCCACCTAAATCTCCTCCACACGGAAGCAGATTCAGATGCATCAAACTCCACTAGCACCCTGGCATAATGCCCCATTAATCCTTGGTGCGTCCTCTTGTCCAATGCCACTGGCCGACCCACCGCCTTTTCCATTTTCCATAGAAAGCAATACGTTTTCATGCCAGTACTCTAGAGGCAACTCTGGAAAACAAACCCAGACAAGCTTTATTTGAAACTGCTTCTCATGAATACTAAAGTCCGGCTTCCATGGCTGAAATCAAATCAGCTGACACCAAAGCGAATTGGACTTCTCCACAGCACTAACATATCACCATCCAAATCAAACTGGAAGATCACGAAACCCTCCTCCAGAGGATCCATCAGCACCCTATGATTCAAATTCCATTTCTCAACAACCTCTTTACGTAAATTGTCTAATGAAGCCAACCTGAAATTTACACGTCCGATAATGGCAAAACGAAAGTTCTGCCTACCACTTTCATAGTCATTTTGAGAAATGATCACTTTGGTAGTTCCTGCTTGAATCGGATCAGGAAGGGTGTCAATATCTGGCCAAGAAACCTGCCCTCCAACTGCCCTAGTATATGACTTTCTTGGCAAAGGAGCCTCAACCCCCACCTCCTGATTCACATGCACTGAATCCACCGCCGCTACCACCGGCTCCTCTAAAGGGCCTCGATCAATGGCTTCCCTAGCACCCCACATCACCTTCATCCTCACCCTCCCTCGCTCCTAAGAAACCTTCACTCATCGCTCCCTCAAGGAATCTAGTTTAATATAAGTCAGGAATTGGTCATCTTCAAGTTGAAAGAATCTCATGTACTAAGAGATTCACAAGGTTTGAGCATGACTGATGTAATATTTGTATAAATGTGCTAGAGAGCTTCATCACTTATGTCAATATAGTTTCGTAAATAAATGGCTGAAGTGCATAACACATTCTTTAATTTTGTCTATTTTCAGTCATATGTCATGAGAAGAATGAGGCTTTTGTATATTAAGACGCACTATGGATAACCTACTTCCTGAATGTAACGTCCGCAGTAGAGCGAAGATGGGGAACAAAGTCTTTTCTACTTTCCAGTTTTTGTGTATCATCCAGGTATACTTTGACGCTAATCCAAAATGTACATATCATTATATTAATTCATATTTTGCTGACTATTAGCAAAAATAAGTGTTAGAGGAAAAAACATCAAGGTTTTGTCTAGTTGCAAGCCAAATAGTGTAAAGGGAAGTGAAATCAAATAAAAAATTTTAAAAAGTTTATATAATCATTATGTAACATGATTGTATAATTAATTACAAAATATTTTAAATATAGTTTTTAGATTAGGTGAGGATTGGTCAAGTCATCTACTTGTTGTAAGGTAGCGGACATGCACCAGTGGGAGTGAGGACACACAAGAGCGTGGGGTTATCTCCATAAGGGGAGAGAGATAAACATAGGTTTAGGCACCCCGGCTTTGTTCGCAGACTTTTCCTTGATTTTAGGAGAAAAAAAGCTCTCTCTCTCTCTCACCTCACTACCTCTAATGTTGCTTGCCCTAAAAACCCTCTCCTTAAATTTTAAGATATGTTTATTATATCTTGTAAGAGTTTAAGGTATTACATTAGTTTCTATTTTCGGTTTTAGATTTATTTAATTTTCCTTTCTTTCTTTTCTTGTCATTTAGACGGATGCCAATGGTTATCTTAATATGCATTGGATGGGGATCCCTTTCTATTTCCGTTTGGAATAGGGTCGTTAGTTCCATAATGGGGTATAATGGTGTTGCATTAGTTCCATAATGGAGTATAATGTTATTGTATCGATATGCCAAATTACAAGTTACTTCACTACAACAAAGGAGGCCTATAACTGCGGTTTTTTTCATAGTAAAAGTTCTAAAAATCTGCAACAAGAGCCTATTGCTACGGATTACCTACAGTTTTCTATCAACATCTACAAGTGCAGTCGCTAAGTCTGTTGCTGCAGATTTGACACCGCAGGGACAGAGTACTTTATAGTTGTGGATATTTAACTGTGAATGTTTCCGCAGCAAATCAATTGCTATGGATATTTAACTGCGGATGTTTTCGTTGTAAATCTATTACTATGGATTATTAACTACACTTTTTTTTCACAGCAAATCTATAGTTGTGGATTTTAGATGCGAATGTTTCTGCAGTAAATCTATTGTTGCGGATTAGTAACCGTGTTTTTTTTTCACAACAAATCTATAGGTGCGGATTTTAGCTGTGAATGTTTCCGTCGTAAATCTATTGCTACGTATCTCTAACTGCGCTATTTTTTCAAAGAAAATCTATATCTGCAGATTTTAGCTGCGAACTTTTACACCCGAAAACTTATAATTGCGTTTTTGTAGTGACATATTTTTTGCGCAGCAAAATCTATAACTACGAATTTTAGCTGCAGAATTTTGTGCTCCAAAATTTGTAACTGCGATTCCATAGTGCTGAAATTCTTTGTGCAGCAAAATCTATAACTATGGAATTCAAAGGCGTAAATTTTCACCTCAATTTATAATTGCACTTTTGTAATGACGAATATTTTGTCTAAAAAAGTCTATAGCTTTGAATTTTAATTTCGATTATTTTGTTATGAAGACATAAATACGTGATTTTTGAGTGGTGACAATATATAATATAAATATTTTTATTTTTATATGTTTTTATACAAATATACATATTTCTTGAACCTATATAATCCATTCAATGCACAATCCATAATAACTTATATATAAAAAAAAATATACATAAATGCATAAATCCTGCTTATCATCCAAATCATTTAAATAAAAAAAGAATAAATTCATTATCATTATCCCAATCAATTGTATCCACAATAACTAATTCTACAATCCTATCTAAAAAAATTAAACTCCATCATACTCCAAAAATTTAAATTGTACAGTAAAAATAAAAATATTAAACTCCACTAGTTTTTAAGTGCTTTGTTCAGGTCCAAGCCTCCCAAGCTCTATATTTGAGTTTTTGAGTTATTTCCTATAATAAAAAATATTATTTTATAATCAAATTATAAATATTCATAACAAAATCATTAATTATACATCATTTTACCTTGTTGTGGTGACTTAATTTGACCATTAGAAGTGCCAGATACCTATCACACACATATAGATAACAATGGATTATCATTAAAAAAAATGTTAACTATAAAGATCACTAAATTTTAAGTAGTTTAATATGAAGCTTCAAATATTTATATTACTTGCTCCATCGATTGTGAATGAGAGAGTATACAATCTTCCATGTCAAACTCAGGACGTGAATCTTGAATGGTTGATAAAAGCTTAGTAATTAAGGTTTGCATCGTATCAACCTTATTTTTCAATGAAAGCATCATTTTATCACGTTTATATGTGAGGGTGTCAATTGGTCAGGCAGGTTGATCTTGGTCAGGCCTAATCAGGCTAGTCATTTTGAAGCGCTACACTGTGACCAACGGTTTATCTAATCAAGTTTATATTAGGTGGGCAATATGGTGTATATTCGATCGATTAGGCTCAGGCAGTCAGGCTTTAATTGAGCTAAATGCCTATTTAACTGTAAATGGGTTGTGAATAAAAACATATCTATTTGACAAATCCTCTAACCCCCAACCACTTGGCTGAAGGTAGGTTCAATTAACCTATCTTTTTCCCCCTTTTTATATTAAAAGCATGTCTTGACTTACCTATCTTTAGTTTATGGGGGTTGGGGGTAAAATGAGAATTTTATGTAGTTATTAAAGCCTCGGGCTAGGTTGGCTAAAGGTCGAGCTTAGGCAAGCCTATAATTAGTCAAATTGGTGAACAATTAATGAATAAGGGTTTTGCATCGAAACGATTGTTTATAATTTGGCTGGACTTGAGCCCAATACATTTATTAATCAGGCTATGCTGGTTTGAACTTTAAATGGTCGGGCTCAGTCGTGCCTATTAGGTCAGGCCTGAAATTGACACCCCTAGTTACGGGTGTGTGTCAATCCTGAGCCCGCACCTGTAGGCCCGATCGAGCCCGACTTGCTTAAGGCTTGACTAGCCTATTGGGCACCCGACCAACTCGGCTCACATAAAAGGCCCGCATGAACCGAGCCATTTAGCCCGACCAACTTGACCCCCTTCAAAATGCCAAAATACCTATTTTACCATTACTAATAAAAAAAAAAATAGTAAAGACTATACAGTAGTCACCCTTTATAGTAAGAGATGTTGCATTTTAAAAAACAATATAACAGTAAAGACTTACACCATTCAAAATAACAGTAAAGACTTACACCGTTCAAAATAACAGTAAAGACTTAACAGTAAGTCGCCCATGCTTTTTCTAAGTCTCTGTTCATCCATACACCATGTAGTCTTTACTTATTTTGGCATACATGTTAATACTTTTGTAGAAAAGATGTTTTCCAACAGGTTTTTAAAGGGATATTTGATTGATAAGTTGATGGTAGATGAACTGTGGAGGGTTTTTTGATAAATTTTGGATGTTCTTGTCGCTAAATATGTGGATTGTGCCAAGTATCATGTGGATGAAATAGGATTTGATTTTTTTACTCTATGCGTTGTGATATGATTTGGTTTAATTATGCTATATTTTGTAAGTTGCAATTGTCATAATCTCTCTCTCTCTCTCTCTCTCTCTCTCTCTCGTCTTCTCCTTCTCTCTCTTCCTCTATCTTCTCTGCTCTCTCATGTCTCTCTTCTCTCTTTCTTCTTTTCTTTCTTTCTTTTTTTTTTTCTTTTTTTTTCTTTTTTTGTATAAGAAACAACCATGATCTCATATATGATTGAATTGTGGAGGATTTTTGGATGACTTTTACTATGTTCAAACGGAAAATTTATGGACATTTAATCCACTTAAAGATTTTAGGGTTGGCACATTTAGAACCCAATTAGAGCCCGTTTAGACTTAAGTAGGTCCATAGCCCAATTAAAGCCAGACATCGACCGACCCGATTACAAACTGTACCATGCCCCCCAAACATTGGCCCTTTTACTTAAACGGGCATTCACAGTGCAAGGGTTTCAAATGGGCAAGCTTGATTAGGCCTGATCAAGATCGGCCCAGCCCAGCCAGTCGACACCCCTGCTGAAATAACCTAGAGGGGGTGAATAAGTTATACTAGTGAAATTTGAATCTTTTTGAAACTATGGATCCCAAATGTGATTGTAGATAAAAATATGGAATAAATAAAAAGATTACAATCACACAACACAAGTGGTTCGACTCAACCTGAGTCTAGTCCACTCCCTACAAGATCCTCTTATAAGGTATTCCACAAGCTCTTCCCTTTCAGTACAATAGGTAGGGAGGAAAATCTTTACACAATCTTTTAAGGATAAGAGTATCCGTACAATCCTCTTTTCAGGTAGAGAGGTACCTTACAATCTCCTTTAAGGTAGAGAGATACCTTACACTCTTCTAAGGATAAGAGGATCCTTACAATCTCTTTCAAAGATGAGAGCATCTTTCAAAATCTCTTAAGAATGAGAGAGGGTCTTTACACAAGCCTAAGTACAATCTAGACTTAATGTAAAATAGAAAAGAGAGAAGTGGAACAAAAGAAATTTACTTCTTGTGTGGTGCGTGAATGAAATATGCAATGATGATAGAATGCACCTTTGAAATCTTCTTAATGCTTGCAATGCAAATACCAAGATGTAGATAAAGACTTGTAGATAATCTTGAGTTCCTCTTGAATGAAAAATGAAGAACTTGAACTCAAGAGATGGTATAGATCAATCTCACTTCTAATGCTCAAATAATGCTCCTCCAAAGTTAGGATTGATTGTTAATTAATAAGTAACATTAGAGGTATTTATAGTTGAGATTAGGAGGTCATTTTAGGCAGCAAATCATACTCAAACGGTCATATTTTGGGTCTAGGGGTCGACCCACAAGAGCCGTTGGAGTAAAAAACTAGCCATTAGAATTCATCCAGGCAGGCAGGAGTCGACCTCCACTTTTACGGGGTAGACCTCCTAAGGCCTCGGACAGTGCGGGTCGACCTCCTCTTTCAGTGAGTCGACCTCCTACAATTCTGTCCATATTTTGATAGACTACTGTCATACTAACCAATGGTTAGTTTTTTGGCCGTAACATTCTGGTTCAACCTTGGTTTGACTTGATTCTAGTTCCGTTGAAATCGTGACTCGATTTTCTACAACTTTCATGAAGGTTCCATTTTTTTATACCAAATTTAAGTTTACCTAAGATACCCTTGATTCAGGTTAAGGTGGTTTTCACCAAATTTCAGTAGAACATATTTTTCTTAATATGTTCCATACCACTTAGGGACTTTCATACTTGGTCAAAGTATGTCCTAAGGTCATTCTAGTATGGTGCAATGAAAATGCATGAGGTGCGTGCATGCATATATTTTGGAAGGTTACATATTATATAAAAGACTATTCTACCCTAGAAGATCTTTATTGAGCTTCTCCACTTAGATCTTCCACTTCTTGGCACTTCTTCTTTAATCAATTCATTTGTAAGTCCTTATCTTGAGAGATGAGCATCATGTCTTGATTTCTTGAAGCTTGATACCATCTGATACCTTCTACAAGTATTGATACTAGCTTGTTGATACTCTTCATTTGATGACTTCAATATTCATTTCTTCATTTCATTCATCAAATTTGATCTTTGATATGAAGTCGCTACAAAACAATACTTGAAGACAAATTGTGAAATCTTTCATATGTTTTTTATCATAAAAAATAACTATAGGAGTGTGGGAAAATCCCTAACACCTACCCCTAGTTAGATGTTCTCTTTTCTGATAAGTGGGGTTTGGCCATGCTAAATTGCTAGCACTCACTTTGGGACCAAATCGAAAACTGCCTTGGAACCGACTTGTCCTCTTGCTAGCAAACTAAGCCCTACTAGCTAACATGCAATGACCCTACTACAACATAAAGTACATCTTTGTTTGTTTGTTAAACATCCTTAACATGCGTTGAAATGCGGTAAGCTACAATGAGCATCCAACGGCTGAGGTGCATGGCCGAGCACCTCAGCTGTTGGATGCTCATTGTACTTCATCGCTCACTGCAGACAATTTGGACTCCTTTAACACTGTATTCACGAAGGCCATTTCAACTTGTATGGCTCTTATCACTTTGCTGGCACTATGGAGTTGCTTGGTTGTCTAAAGTTATACGTTGTTGCTGCTACAAAAAAAATGCAATAGCCTATAATAGACTTCCAACCATCTTGGCTCCCTTCCTTGTCAGTGTCAGCATATGCTAATAATCGAAATGAAGATGTGGAGGAAAGGAGACCCAGCGCCATGCAACTGGCTATTGATCAATTAAAATAATAGTTACTAAATGAGATGCATTTAGGAGCTGATTTTGGAACCGCTTAATAAATGGTATGGGTTTTCTAATGAGTCTAGACTCAAAACTAAGAAATCGGGCAGAATTGGAACTTTTAGGACTTGTGTAAGATATATATATATATATATATATCTGATGATTATTATTTTGAAATTGTTTCAAGGGAAAAAGAACACTACTAGACATAGAAGAGTGTGAAATGATAGCCCCGCCCTGTGAAATACAAAATAGCCACCTCTTGTTGACGACTGTATCACTACAAGAAAAGTGGTCTATGATGGCGTATAAAAACGTCTCCATAGAGTATGAAAATACCGCTATATGCCTATAGCGGTGTTTTCTAACACAAAATAGCCACCTCTTGTTGATGACTCTATATATATGGGTCCACGCACCCAGATAGCATTTTTTTTACCTGGTGCATGAGGCTCTTGCATGTGCGACATCTGGGGGGCGAGAACTATGCAAATGTAGGTGCCTCATGCACCAGATGAAATAAATAAATAAATAAATAAAAGGTGACGAATCGGAACCAGATTGTCCTGTGTTGGGTGGTCGGCTTGGTTCATTTTTGGTCAGGTTGAATCGGTTTTGGTTTAGGAATGAAGGAGACAAAAACCAATCCATTAAAGAACTTCGGTTTTTGGTCCCATTAAAGAACTTCGGTTTTTGGTCAATCTTAGTTTCGGTCTGGTTTGGTTTCAATTTATTTCAGTTTTTCAATATCGAGCTTCAACTATAATGAAATCTTACATTCATAATCTAAAGTGACGAAAGATTTGGCGAATACACTTTAAATTTGTAACAAAATTATGGTATATCATTTTGAGGAAAAGATAACTAATATTGAAACCAATGGATACCTAATTACTAAGAAAACAACTAACATTGAAATCAAAAAATGAACCCTAACTATCCAATCATTCATTTAATTATTCAACAAATTTTGTATAATGACAAAGAGATTAATGGAAGCATTGTTACAATTGAAAGCCACCCAGTTGTAGGACAATCTATGGGTCAAATGGAGGTGTAGAAAAAAATTGTGATAAAATGGGAGGACAGTTGTAAGCCCAAGGACGAGGGAGGCTTGGGTATCAGAAAATTGAGAGATGTGAATAAAGCTTGTTTAAGCAAGCTCACCCAGTGTTATCAATTCGGCCGAATAATTCGTGAATTATTCGGCCGAACCGAATTTTTCCGAATTTTATCAAAAATTCTGACCGAATCCGAATTAAAAATAAAATTCGGTAAAATTCACGATTTTTTCAAAAGTAAATATAAAACGCGAATAATTCGGACCGAATCCGAATTAAACCGAATTATTCGGTCCACTTAAACATTATTTAAAAAAAAAACCAAAAAAAAAAATTAAAACAAAAAAAAAACAATTAAAAAAAAAAACCCAATAAGCTTTTTTGACCGAATCCTTAAATTAATCAATCGAATTATTCCGAATTATTCCCCGCCTGAATAATTCCCGAATCCGAATTTGCTAACTATGAGCTCACCTGGCAAATTAAACATGAAGACAATATTATGAGCAAATTTTTTAGAGCAAGGTTTGTTCAGAAAGACGGCTCTCTTAGGAAGGGATACAAATCCTCCTCCATTTTTCCAGGACTGAAGAGGGTGTGGCAATTTGTGTCGGACATGGAAAGATGGACGGTGGAAAATGGGGAAAAAATCATGTTCTGGATAGATAAATGGTTAGAAATATCTTCTCTAGTAGAGTCTTCTAATTTGGAGTAGGAAATGTTCATAGGGAGGAATCTGTGCTTGGCAAATTTTAATCGAAATGGTGAGTGGTGCTTCCCAAATGCCTCTTCGAAATTTCTTGCCAATACCTTTTCGAAGGCTAAAAGAATTTCTTTATCGCATATGGAGGATATGTGTCATTGGAAGTTATCAAATTCTGGAGCTTTTTCTTTGAGCTCAGCATGGGAGGAGATAAGGGGGAAAAATCCAAAAATTCCTTGGTTTTCTATTATATGAAAATCCAAGATTTAGCCTCGACAAGCTGTGTTTGGTTGGAGGCTTGCTCACAGTCGGTTACCAACGGATGAGGAGGTGCGCAGAAGGGGTGTGGTGATGCCTTCTAGGTGCGGTTTGTGTGGTCAAGCAGAAGATTCTATCCCTCACCTATTTATTCATTGTGAATACACCCAGGCCCTGTGGAACTCTTTCTGTGATTTATTTGGTATCAAGTGGCACGCTCTTGATAGGATGGCGGACATTTTAGCATGGTGGAAACGAAAAGCTAAGTCCATAACTTTTTCAAAAGTGTGGCTCTGTGGTTTTCTTCTTATTCCATATTCTGTCTGGATGGAGAGAAACACTAGACATCACGATGGTGTAGCTCTTCATTATAAGCATATTTTTGCGAGGGTGAAAAGAGAATTTGGTATGATTTCCAATGTACATCTTGGGCAGCCCCTTTCCATCTCGGATCTGTTATGTGCTAGAAGAATGAGAATTCCTCGGGTAACATGCACACGTAGAGAGATTGTAGAAATGTGCTGATGTCTCCCATTTCCAAGATGGATCAAGCTAAACACTGATGGATGCTCCTTGGGTAATCCAGGGAAGGCCGGAGCAGGCGGCATTTGTAGAAATGAGAAGGGGGAGAGCCTCTTGACCTACAAAGAATATGTCGGTATCAGAACAAATTTTGAAGAGGAATTCTTGGCAGTGATTGCTGGTCTTGGACAGGCAAAAATACATGGTTTTTAGAACTTTTGGATTGAATGCGACTCTACTGCAGTGGTGATCCTTATTTCTAAAGGTTTGGTTCCATGGTTTGCTCAGCAACAATGGAGGGGTCTTTTACCTTTCATGAATTCAATAAATTGGAAGGTGATGCATTGTTACCTGGAGGCAAATGTGATTGCCGATTTCTTGTCTAAATCATCAGCCAGATTTGAAGTGTCGTATCCAGTGGAAGCATGGGCTCTGTTGATTTCAATGGAATTGGACTTGGATGCTATCCAGCTTCCAAGATTTCGATTCTTGAACTTTTTCGATTTGCGTTAGACTAAGTTTTTAGGGGGCCTTCTCCTGCTGATGGCAAGGCCGAAGGTGGGGTTGGTCTATTTTTTTCTTAGTCTATTTTTGTATATTGGTGGTGCTAGTTTTTTTTTATACATTCTTTCTTTCTTCTTAATCCAATGAATTTTTAGCCAAAAAAAAAAACATCGTTACAATTTACAGATCAATTTCCTTTTTCATTGATTTGTAACAATTTCCCTTACAAGAAAAAATATTCTCACTAATATTGTAAAAATGGATTATCAATTCACCTATTTATCACCTCATAATCACTTATTTTTTATTGGTTTCATTCAGTTTAATGATTATTCGGTTTGATTTTATCCGGTTTTCAATCGATCCCGACATACCTCAGTCCAAAATCCATCCAATAAGGATCAATTTGGTTCAATCCAAGATTTTTTGGTCGGTTTTGATTGATTTTATCGGTTCAGGTTAGGTTTTGACACCCTTACTTCTAGGGGTGAAATAGGGCTAGGTTTCTTAAAACCCTAACCCAACCCTAGGTTCTCAAAATTCAACCTAGGCCCAACCCAACCCAACAACCCAGCCCTAATTGACCCTATTAGGGCCGGGTTGGGTTGGGTTGGGTTGGCCTGGGTTGGGTTGACCTTGGCTTCTATAATGATTGGATTAACCTTGATTGACATGTTTTTTTCCATTCATGTCTTATATATTAAAAAATTATAGAAAAATAAAATACCTATTGGAGCCCTAATTTCTATTATAAAGATGCAAGGTTAAATTTCGGACCAAGTTGGGTCGGGTTGGGCCAGGTTGAGACCTCAACCCTAAGCCAGCCCAACCCTCCCTCAGGGTCAAAAACCTTGGCCCAAACCCCATTCGGGCTCAGGGCAGGCCAGGGCAGGTTTGGGTTGTCAGGGCCAAACTTTTGCCCCTACCTACTTCTGTTATTGAGCTGGATTGGATCCCAAATTTTGGAACAATTCAATAGATGGGTGTGATTTGTGAGCAAAAATACAATGGAAGGAGTCCGAATCCTCTAAACGTAATTTGAGAGCATGAAGCTTGAAATTTGAACTTATGAGACCTAAAATATTTCATAATTTGGAACTTGAAAGCTTAAATTATGGATCTTAAGACCAGACTCATGTTTTACCCCCCCCCCCAAAAAAAAAAAAAGACTCATGAACAACCCTAAAACCTAAATCCTATAACCTACAATTAAAAACCATATATTATTCTAAAAGTATTGTTCAATTGATGAAAAATTAAACTTTTAGCTTCTCTATATTTTGGCTTTTGATTTGTTTTTACTAGGCTCTGCTTTTTCGTTGCAGTCATCGATTGCAAAGCCAAAGGCTCCTGCTGTCCTGTTCTTCATCTAATGAAATCTTCTTTCTCTTAAAAAGAAAAAAAAAAATTGACCCCATGATACTCCTGCCACTTCCTCTTTTTTCTTAGTAACATTTTTTACCCTTGGAAAAGAAACCTATTCAAGATGGAGGTTGCATCTTAATGTAATCACACAACTATCCATTGGTCTTGTTGTGGGTAAAAATTAGTCACAAGGCAACTAAGATAGTTCTACATCGGTGAATAAAGGGAAGACTGTGATCCATATTAAGATAGGATTCTTCACTCCCACGTGCAACCTTTTAAAACCATAAGTGGAACATTAAGCTAGCTCCAGAAAGCAGCTCAGAGCAGACAATATCTTGAGACGTATTCTCCAACCTCATCAAGTTTGATCATCCAGTGATTGTAATCTATCTTGCTAAACAAATCGTGATGAAAATGATTTCCAAGTGCGTTGCCATATTTAATCATTGAATAGCCATATTTGTATTAGAAATTAGATGGAAAGCAATTTATAAAATGTATTGGTGGATGACAATGTAGCAAAAGTTTCAACTACTTACATGATTGTTGTCTACTAAAAATTCATTCCCCATAATCAGTTCATTTGTAAGCTCGTTTCATCATGTTATGGGCCCTCAGAATCCACTATACTCATCTTAAGTTTCTTAACTACTATTTAAGATATAAAGCAGAAATATATATATATATATATATATATTTATTTATATTGTAAAAACTATATGGGAAAAAGAAGCCATAATGCAGACAAGCAAGGCCGAAATTACCGCCCAACCTTCATGAAAGGTGAAAATTCCATCATTGTTGATGCTTTCGCACATGTTCCCATTGAACCCCATGTTGGTGCAAGAGTTGTGTTGTCTTTCAGAAAACCCTCTCCCCTACTATATACATCAAGCCAAAAGATTAAGTGCACAATCGTACATGGTGCATGATCATGCACACAACCGTCGAATGGAATTGACCGGATGCACTATAAACCCTCGTCCCCTATCTAACAGCTTTATACATAGTCATGCACTATACACACGAACGTGCACAAAACCCATCCCCATACATTTAATAAGAAAAAAAAAATAGTTCTAAGACTCAAGAAGCATATATGTGCATATCCTAAAAGTTTGAAAATATTCAAATACTACTGGATTCATGGGGTATCCAAAACATGGACCTGTACCTAACCCTATAATTTGTTCTATAATCGATTAGGTATCTAGAGTTGGACCCAGACCCCACTGACCAAGGTCAGCTCCATATCGGATGATTCGGAATCCATTGATAGCAGCTCCTTTCCATTTGCATACTTTTTTTGCCAAAAGGGATTGAAGCCATTGGTTCTACTGAATAGAAACTTAAATACTAAATGAAATCTTACTTCAACTCTTTGGGATATCAACTAGATAACATATTATAACAGAGAGCAATAGAGCACCACCATCTAAGTCAGCATAAAAAAATTGATAGGAAAGTCCATCCCTGTATCCATAAACTTTTCCCTTTTGTTGTTTTGGAAGGGAAAGAAAACCAGTACTGAAAGGGAATAATTAAAGAAGACCCTTAGACTTTGAGAAGAGTCAAATATTAAACTCCAAGTCTTTCCAAGAACCACCACTACCACAGAATGTGAAAAAGGAAAGGAAAAGAAAGTTTTTTTGGGGTTTTCTTCTTGTTAGTGCTATCTCTTCAGATAGATTTGTGGTTAAGACTGTCATCCATTACACCCAACAAATCACTTTACGTGCACACTTGTGCCCACTTTCCATTGCACGACGAGACAATCTCTTTTGGCCATGCGATCATGCTCGTGACCTCTTTTTCTCTTTTTCTTTTCTTTTCTCTTATTTTCTGTTCTTCTGGTCTCTTTGTTACTTTTCAGGGAAAAGAAAATTCACCTGGAGAAACCAAACAGAACCAAAACCAAAAACGAAAGTGATCTTTGCCTCTTCATCACCTAGGCTAGACAAAGATACCCTCCCACCCCAGCTGGATATGGAGAATAAATATCGATCCTTATAATGATGCCTAGCTACATACACATTGGCTTTGTTTTGGAATCATGATTAAGATAGCGTCACTAATCAATCCTTTTTCCATCTTTTTCCAAGCTTAAAAAGGTTTCCAACTAGAATGAAAACGAGAGGATGAAATAAAGCTATGGGGGAAAGGTCATTGACGAATGACGATCTTCCAATCCATCTCTCTACTTTACCGCTAGTGGGCTCTTTCACGTTAAGAGTCTCTCTTTGCACTTTTACTAATTATTGGATATATTTCTGTTAAGTTGAATTTAATGTTTTTAGTTTCCAAATATCTTCTTTTTTATTTTTATTTTTTTGTGTGAAGATGGTGTGGGTGTGAGTGTGGGTTTACATCTATATAAGGGTGTACAAGCATACTTGTATGTGTATGGGGACACTTATATACATACAGATATTATTTTTATATGAACAGATACACTCATATGTGTAAAGGTCCTACATTGTGTATATATATATATATATATATATATTGTAGACGGTCTAAAAATTTTACAAGGCATTAACAACATTACAGAGAATGTTTCTGTTCTTCTCAACTCTCTGTTCTTTTTGAGTCACTAAATATCTAGTATTTTGAGTTTCTTTCTGTATCAGTGTTTTGAGTTTATGAGGAATTAGTATAGCTTGCAGACTCCCTGTGAAATTGCATTTAGGAATGCACCTTATGTGATTAGGAAGTACTTTTGTCTTGAAGATATAAACGTATCAATCAACTTAGTTGCATAGTTAGGAGCATTTAAAAACCTTAAGGATAGTAATGACTCCAATTTCGTCTGTTCTTGATTCAAAGAGAAGAATAACTACTATGGTAGTGTGAATTCCTACATCATTCAGGACAAATACATTTTGTGATACACTACTATTGCAATTTATTTCCGTTAAATCTTATTCAATACCCGTCATTATTCTCCTACACTAGTAGACCACCACCACTATAACAAGTTGCATAGCATATGTCCATTCCTCTTTATTCTTTTGAGTTACTATATATCCAGTATTTTGAGTCTCTCTGTATGTTCAGTTTTCTGAGTGTCCGAGGAATAGGTATAACTTTCATTATCCCTACATAATCGGATTTAGAAGTGCACCTTATGTGATTAAGGAGTATTTTTATCTAGAAGATATAAATGTATTGATCTACCCAATTTTTTTTTTCTTTTTTGCTAAAAAATCATGTGTATTAATAAAAGAAAAAAAGGAAAAATAGGAGACACAAGCTGGGTCTAAAGAGACACCAGATACAAGACTACATAGGATCGAGGAGATTGGGATCTCAGGGTCTTCTCCTCACCTTCGGCATGGCCATCAGCAAAGAAGAAGATCCTCAACTCCACAAAATAAAATTAAGAAAATATATATCTTGGTCTACCTTCTGCATCCCTTCTGATCTCATCCAGCATTGAATGAGGAAAGGAGGGACAAAAGACACTAGATCCACTTCTAGCCACACTTTTTTCTAAGTAATCTGCAATTGGATTTGCTTCTCGATAACAATGAGATAATTTCCATTGAATGCTGGAAAGATATGGATAAAGAGAACGCCAATCCTGCAAAACGCACCATGGGAATTTTTTTGAGTAAACTGCTAGCGATACTGCCAGTGAGTCTGTTTCAATCCATAATCTTTCAATCCCCAACTGCTTTGCTAGTTGAATACCATGTATCAGGCCTTGAAACTCTGCTACATAGCTAGTTATAACTCCCAAATAGGATGCAAATGAGGAAATTACCCTACCACTTGAATCTCTGATAAGTCCACCCACAGCTGCCCTTCCCGGGTTCCCGAGAGAGCACCCATCAATGTTTAGTTTTTTTCACAATGAGGGAGGAGCACACCAAAATACTTCGAGAATTCCTGGGACTTTATTTTTTCCCAGCAAAATACCTATCATTCGAGCACAAATCAGATCTTCCACTGTAATTCTCTTATTTGAAGAGATTGGAAAGAGATCTCTAATAACAGTAAGAACTTGGTGCAAAATAAGCTCAGCTCTTATCCCTTGACTATCAAATCCTCTCGTGTTCCGCTGCTGCCAAAGGAAATAGGGAACAAGAAGTACAAATATATCTAGAATATATAAATGTATTGATCTACCCGATTGAACAACTAGAAGCATTTAAAAACCTTACGGATAGTAGTATTATGATATGACTTGACTCACATTTCGTCTGTTCTTGATTCAAGAAGAAGAATAATTACTATAGTGTTGTGAATTTCTACATCATCTAGTACAAATATATCTTATGATATACTACTATTGCACTATATTTTAGTTAAGTCTTATAGACTATCCGTCATTATTTTCCTACACTAATAGACCACCACCAAGTGTATCGAGTTGCATAGAGTAAATTCGTGCCTCTCTGTCTCTCTCTACTCTCATAATAGCAGACATATATGTCATTTCATGGGAGGGAGAAGAGAGATAAACACAGGGAGGTACTAGCATATGCTACACATCTTGGCAGCATTCTTTCTCCCATTTAGTAATTAGCTTGATGTTTTCTGTTCGAGATTGTCGCTTCTATGTTCCAGCATGAAAAAGAGTTTGGGGTGTCTACATTGTGGATTGAATGTGACTCAGCTGCAGTGGCACCTTCATTGAAAAATAAAAAGAACTCATAGTTTTTTTTTTTTTTTTTTTTTTTTTTTGTAAAAGGGTAATTTTATTAAGAAGGAAAAATACATCCAAAGAGGAGAAAAAAAAAATACGGCTGAAGCCACTAGGCCAACTTGCTGTCTCCACCTTCGGCAAAGCCATCAGCAGAGAAAGCAAGCGAGCAACCTAGTAGAATCTGAACATGTGCCTATTCACACCATCATTCTCAAGCTCTGCTACGATGCGATTAGGAAATACCACCGAAATCTCAGACAATCCAGCCTTAGAGGCCTTTTTAGCTAAAAAATCTGCAATGGGCTTAGCTTCCCGAAAGCAGTGAGTTATTTTCCAAGAAATGGATTCCAAATAATGAAGAGAAGAAATCTATTTTTAGAGAGCAAACCAGGGGATCTGCTTTCATTGAATCGCAGACACCACAGACGCCGAGTTTGATTCTATCCACACTCGTGTAGCATTATGAGCCTACGCCATTGAAATCCCTTCCAAGACCGCTTCAAACTCAGCCTCATATATCTTCTTAATACCCAGGAAAATGCTAAAGGAGTCACAAACCTGGCCTTCACTGTTTCGCAACACACCACCTGCTCCAGCTTTACCAGGGTTACCCAAGGAACTGCCATCCACATTGATCTTTATCCAGCCAGGGGGCGGTCTACACCAGTGCACCTCAAGAGGTGGAGAAGAATTTGAGGAACTAATCGATAAACTCAGTTTCTTGCAGCACATAACATCCGAAACTGCCTTTTTGCATGAACCACCATGACAGAGAATCAGCTCCTGTCTGATGGATTCAAAAATAAATTTAGCCTGTCTTGCCTTAGCCTCATGCCTTCTTTTATTTCTCTCCCACCATAGATGATAAGTAATTATCAGAACTCCCATCTTCCGTGGCTTTTTAACGTTGAGGCCAGTAGCTCTTCTCTTCCACCTTAGCAAGAAGCTAGCAATGGACACCTAGTTTTTCCACTGAATCCCAAAACAATTAAAAAAAATTTCCCATATAGAAATAGAGAAGGGGCACTGAAGAAAAATATGATCGATATTTTCTTTGGCCATCCCACAGAGATGACAGCAAGAGGCCAAGTAGACACCTTTGCTTTTAATGATCTCGTCTGTAGGAAGCTTACAGTGAACCAGATGCCATCCAAAAATAGAGTATCTAGGGGGTAAGTCCTTTTTCCAAATTAACGAGGCCCAGGGCACCTTAGGCGACTCCTTTCTGATGTCCTCCCAAGCTGATGCCATGGAAAAATTCCCCATAGGCGTTAAAGACCTAACGCTTACATCTTCTGTCTGCACACAGGGAATTTTAATCTCTTTTATCTGATTAAAAATCTGCTTAAGCAAATGAGCGTTTACCTCTGGAAGATGCCATTGTCCCTCTCTAATAAAATCTCCCACTGTAGCAGAAGTGATTAGAGAACTGGAATTATCTAAGTTGATCTCCTCCAATATAGATCTCTGTCCCCACCATTTATCCTTCCAAAAATTAGCAAGATGACCATTACCAATAATCCATCTTTCCTTGTCGTCCACAAAGCTCCACATTTTTTTTATTCCTAAGGCAATTGAGGAGGGGCGACAGCCTCTAAGAGTTCTTCCATCTTTCTTGACAAACCTACCTCTGAGAAAAGAAGTAGCAACATATTTCTTCTTTCTCATTCTCCAAACAAGTTTGTAGAGCATGGCCTTGTTAGAATCTCTTAGCCTCCTTATTCCCAGACCCCCTTCCACCTTTGGCTTGCACAAGGTGTCCCACTTGACAGTGATCGACCTCACCGTGTCAATCTCCCCTGTCCATATAAAATTCCTCATCCATCTCTCCATCAGAGAAATGAGGGATGTAGGCAACTAGTATACTGAGAAACTATGGGTAGGCATTCCAGAGATAACCGTTTTTACCAATTCCACCCTCCCCGCCATTGACAAGAGTTTGCCTTTCCAACCTGCCACTACTCGTAATCTTGTCTATGATCGAAAACAAGGCCTTCTTTATTCTTCCCTTGAAAATTTCCACTCCAAGGTATTTTGTAGGGAAATTACACACCGGGATACCCAGAATGTCAGAGATGCACTGCTTCCTGGCAAGAGGGATTTTCCCCAAGAAGAGTTTTTTTTTTTTCTAAGCTCATACATTGGCCTAAAAATTCCTGATATTTAAGAAAAAATTCTTTTAAATTCCTAACATACCTCATGGTGGCATTGGTGAAGATAAATATGTCATCTGCGAAGAGGATATGACTAGGGGTAGGGACGCCTCTTAGACCTTGAAGCGGCTTCAATTTATTCATGTGAATCAAGGACTTAAGCCCTCTGGACAAAACTTCTTCCGCAATACTAAAGAGTAAAGGAGAGATAGGGTCCCCTTGTCTTAAGCCTCTCTCCACATCAAAGTACCCCTACGGGCCCCCATTGACCATAATTGATATCTTAGTCGATATCAATATCTGATGCAGCCACATAACCCATTTCTCAGAGAAGCCAAACTTATGAAGCACCAGAAATAGGAAATGCCACGAAATAGTGTCATAAGTTTTTTTAATGTCAATTTTAAGGCCAAGACCACCCCCTCTTGTAGAAGCAAACATCATATTAGCAAGCTCTGATGCCAGACTGATGTCGAGTGAATTAACTTCCCTTTTTGAAAAGCCCTTGTTCTTATGAAATCAGACGTGGAAGGAATTTTTCAAGTCTCATAGCCATCAGTTTTGATATGATCTTGCAAAAAAAATTCCCCATGCATAAGGGGCGGAATTTGTCCAGAGAGGAAGCACCTTCCACTTTAGGTATCAGCACCAAAAAATTGTTGTTTATCCCTCTAGGCATATGACTAGAGCTAAAGAAATGGTGAGTTGCAGAACATACCTCCCTTTCAACAATATTCCAGCATCTCCTAAAAAAAACTCCTGTAAAGCCATCTGGTCCTGGAGAGCTGTCCGGGTCGAGCTCCCATATTGCCTTCTTTATCTCTTCATCACCCGGGATAGAATCTAGGAAAAAAATGTTGTTTTGTTGAATAACCGTGGGAATGGAGTCAAGAAGGTCCACATGATCTACAGTTGGGGTGGCTTTATGGAAATCCTCATAAAATTGCACAATGTAGTCTCCCAGCTGGTCGCGGCCTTCCACAATGGTCCCATCTTGTTTCTTGAGGCATCTAATGGTATTTATAATTCTTCTCATTTTTGCAGACAAATGGAAGAATCTAGAATTCCTATCCCCCTGCTTCGTCCATCTAATTTTAGCCTTTTCCGTCCATAGCTTTTCATGCAAATCCAAGGCTTTAATCAATGAAGTTTTTGTATCAGATTCCATAGCAAAAGAATGGTCATCTAACCCGTTGGCTTCAATGTCTAACTGCACCTGCTTTAAGTTTTTCTTTGCATCTTCAAGAGATCTATCAATGTTTGGAAAGGAGGTCCTAGCCCAATTTTTCAAATCTTCTTTTAATTTTTTCAGCTTGAGCATGAGGACAAAGATAGGGTTCCCTGAAATCCATTCACTCCAAGATGAGTTAACCACATTCTCAAAATCTGTATGATCTATCCAAAATTTGTGAAATCGAAAAGGGGCATTAGTCGGTCTCTGAGACATGACTGAAGTGACTATAATAGGGGCGTGATCCGAGGTAATTCTATCAAGGATCATTTGAGCACAATCCTGAAATCGAGATATCCATTCGTCATTGCAGAAGCTTCTATCCAACAATGCACAAACATTACCTCTGTGACGGTTGTTGGACCAAGTAAACTTCATTCCAGAAGAAGGCACTTGAGCCATTGCTCAAGCATCAACCATGGCTCCAAATTCAGCTGCCGACCCCATACCAAAGTTGCCTGGCCCTCTCTTCTCATGAGATTGCAAGGTTGCATTAAAGTCACCAACTATTGCCCATGGAGTAGGAGACTGAGGTGAATCAGCCATCAAATTCATCCACAAAGATCTTCTTTCAGCTCGAAAGCTACTCGCATGAACGAAAGAGATCTGAGCAGTTATTGAGTCCCAAGTAATAGTAACCGAAATATGCTGCTCTGACTCAGCAATAATTGTAGGAATATTTAAATTCCTCTTCCAAACTATCCATAAATTTGGGACCTTTCTGACCCGATTATTATGAATAAAATTGCAACAGAATCCCAATCTATTAAAGAATAAATTAGGGAAATTAGTTACCTCGATCATTGGCTCTGCAATGCAAAGAATATTAGGATCCTTCTCTTTCACAAGGACACGTAAGGCGTTCTTTCCAGAAGCCTTCTTCATACCTCTGATATTCCAGAAGAACAGCTTCATAATGTCACTTTTGGATATGGGTCTGATGAGCCGACTTAGCTGTCTGCTCCTTTTCCATAATAGCTTTTCCCTTCCTAGCTACCGTCTCCTCTGCGCGGTTTAATGCATTATCAATAGCAGCAACCTCTGGATGGTGAACAATAGCACGACCTCCCACCAGTTGGGTGGGTGAAATGCCCATTACGATATGCTCTGACACCACCCCTTCCTCACCTCTACCGCCTTTGCCACCTCTAGTTGCTCCACGACTAGCACGACCTCCATGGTAGTTAACTTTATGCCGAGGCCTTAAGTTCCAAGCTGCAAGAGATTCCTCCAAGTGGGATTCAGCCCTTGGAGTAGCAGCGTCCTCTCCTTGCTCATTTCCTTCCAAAGATTCTATAGATTCCCCTTCGGATACCATATTGATATGGTCCGACCCATATTCACCTTCGCCCAATGGATTATCCACCATAATCGGCTCCATATCCACCCTGTGCTGATTAGTGTCTGAATTCGGCCCTCCCAAATCCTTTGAAAGAATATTCCCATAATTGGAACTATTCTCTAGGTCTAAATCAACCACAAGATCTCCCTCCATAAGGTAATTCGTATCCCCATTCAAAGTTCCCATAACCGTAGGAGAGAGATATTCTCCTACCAATTTGGGACTCCTCACACGACTAGGGCTGGCAGCTTTTACAGTAGACCCTTCTCTCCCAACTCCGACGAAGCTAGCATGCACTTGGTCATCTCCGACAAAGCTGCCATTATTCTAGGCATTGGACCTTCTTTCGTCCCTCTTATCTCGGCATTGATTGGACAAATGGCCCAGTTTCTTACATAAGGTGCATCTTAAGAGATCGTTCTCATACATCACTCGCTGTTTAAACCAGAAAATGATGTATGTACCAGGTTTCCTTCGTTCCACTTGGATCTCCTCCACCCTGGATCCGACCAACTCGACCTCGATGAGGACTCTGGCATAGTTTCCCATGGTGCCATTCAATGTCTTGCGATCCAGGGCCACAGGCCTCCCTGCTGCTTTGGCCATTGTCAGAAGGATTTTTTCATGCCAGTACTCCATCGGGAGCTCAGGGAAACGAGCCCATACTAGTTTAGTTTGGGTGTGATTATCATGGATACTAAATTCTGGCCTCCACCTCTAAAATTTGGTCACTTGTTTCCCAACTTTTATGGGTCCACGCCTCCATACCGATGACATATCCCCCTCCCTCTCAAAGCGGAAGAGAATGAAACCCTTCCCTAGAGGAGTAAGGTTAACCTTCCCCTTCAAGTTCCATAACTTTTTCAAGTCACGACGGATATCATACATGGAGATGAACCTGAAATTCGCCCTTCCGATCAGGGAAAAAGAGAACGTTTGAAGCTTCTCTTCATAGGCCTCTTGTGGTACCACCACCTTGGTCAAAGGCCCAGCGCGGATAGGCTCTGGAAGGTCATCCACATCTGGCAGCACCTTCTTTGACACAGCAGCATAAGATCTAAGACCTTCAGCCTCGCCTCAAGGTCGTTGTGCCCCCATTGCTGCACCCTCCAGAGGCCTGAACTCCTCAGGCACTCTTTCTCTAGGTTTCGTAACCCTATCAGTCTTCTCGACAAGCGCATATCCATGGTTGGGAGCAGGGCTCCAGAACTCGGTGATCAGCCGTTGTTTACTTCTATCCGGCGGTCGGCCTCTGGCAGGGTCAAAAAATTCCAACCCAGTTTCCAATCTCTTCTCTTCCTCTCTCATCAAAGTCACCTCAGGTCCTCCGTATCAATTTTTTCTAAGCATATAATGACATCCACATAATAATGCTACTTCGCAGGCAAGGGAGATTTCATAGATTCTTGTCTATCTAAAGAGGGAGAGAATTTATTTTTTAGATCAATGTGCATAGCATGCTTATCACCATGTAAGAGGAAGGAAAAAATCTCCATTCTATGGCTATCGAAAGGCAAAAGTATGATGATTTGCTTCAAAAGAACTCATGGTTTGCAATGCAAGAGAGGGTGATTTTGAACCCATACCTGTCATCAATTACCTAAAAAATCTCCCACTATTACAGAGAAGCCAATCTGATTGCAAACTCCCTTGCAAATTCGGTGCCGAAGATGGGAGCTTCGGAGGATATGGTTAACCTTCCAATGCACGTCAAGGAATTGAAGCTAATTCTATACCTAGATTTCGTTCTATAAGTTCTTGTTGATGGCAATGCCGAAGGTGGGTTGACTAACTATAGAAAAACTATAGGCTTTGTTTGCAATGGAAATTTAAAAGGAAGGTATGTGAAAATTTTTAAGTTAAAAGAAACTTTTACTATCATGTGATCCCATGTGATTGTATAAAACACTTAAATTTTTCTCATATTTGTTGTGAATGTAATTAAGCAACTGATGGAACTTACCCCAGCAAACTATATGCAAATGAATTATTATGTATTAGTAGTTAGAACTGACCTTAGAACAATTAGAACTGATCTTAGGCATCCTTGCTTTCATAGCTCAGTTGGTTAGAGCACCAGTTTAGGAAGGGAAGAGGAAAGGAAGAAAGTATGAGCACTGAAGGAGAAAATGTTTTAGATGAGGAGGCTGGTGATTCGAGATTTCTTGATTCTCATGAGAGACATGGGGACAGTTTCTTTGATTCGTTCTTGGAGGCAGAAATATCTTCAACCTAGTTATGGGCCAAACAAGTTAATGGGTAAGGGTTACACTCTTTGTCAATTTAAAATCGAGGGTGACATGTCATCTGTATGAAAGAGGAACATCATCAATGTTAATGGCCAGCACGTACGTTTCCAGCGGTGGAAGTAGGATTTCAATATTCATGGTAAACTGGGTATCGCAAATTCTTTCTTCTTCAAAAATCTCAATCTTTCTCCCTCAAAAATCTCAATCTTTCTTAATGGGGGACCTGTGGGATATTTTGGGGGTGGAGAGAGGCCTTAGACAAGGGGACCCAATTTCGCCATTCTCATTATTCTGGCTGAGGAGGTTCTATGTAGGGGCTTGAAAAGATTAGTCTCTGAGAAGAAAATCAGATCACTGAAAGGGCCTAGATGGGTGGTTGGTCCTATACACCTGATGTTTGCAGATGACTTATTTATATTCATGGATGCCTCAATCAGATTTGTGCAAAACCTGAATATTTTCTTAAAGCAATACCAGGATTACTCAGGTCAGTGTATTTCTAGACAAGAGTAAGATTTTCATGGGAAGAATTTCAGCAGAGCGGAACCAAAGAATTTCTGTAGAGCTTGGTATCCAAATTTGTAATTTTCCAACAAAATATCTTGGAGTTCAAATATTTAAAGGCAGAGTTAAAAAGCAGGCCTTGATGGCAATCATGGTCGAAGTAAGGGAAAGGATGTCAGGTTGGAAAGGGAAGATTCTTTCAATGGTAGGAAGAGTACAACTTATGAGATCTGTCATTCCAAGTATACCAGTGCATAGTTTATCTGTATATTAGTGGCCAACCTTGATAAATATGATAGAGTGATGGATGAGAAACTTCATCTGGACAAGAGACATGAAAGGCGCAAAAAGTGACACTGAAATGGGACATAGTCTGCAAACCTAAGGAAGAAGGTGATCTAGGGATTCGAAAGCTTCGTGATGTCAACAATGCTTTGCTCTATAGACAAGTGAAATTTTAAGCATGGCTGCTCTAGAATGAGTTGCTTCCTCAAAGCTAGATACATAAAAAATGGCTCTCTCAGGAAGAATTTTAATTCTCCTCTATTTGGCTTGGGATTCGAAAAATGTTGTCCTTCGTTTTGAGTAAGGAAAATTGGATAGTTGGGAATGGAAAATCCATAAGGCTTTGGAGTGATAAATGGTTGGGGGGGGGAGTCTATAGATGAGTTATGCAACATAGACGCCTCAATAGTTGAAAACTCTTCCTTCAAAATAACATATTTTATTTCAAATTACAAATGGAAAATCCCTCAAGTAGCATCCAAAACTCTGAGGAATTGTTTTGACCATGCTATAACCATAAAGCTTGTGGGGTATGAAATGGAGAATAGGTGTATTTGGAGTTGCACAACACCAGGAACCTTCAGCACTGCATCAACTTGGAATGAGATAAGGAAAAGGAACCTAAAAGTTCCATGGCATTTGATTATATAAGGGAAAAGCTTGCAACCAAGGCAGTCCACCTTTCGATGGTGTTCGATGCATGGGAAGCCACCAATAGATGAGAGGATAGTTCGAAAAGGTATTCCTCTACTATCCAAATGTAATTTATACAATGCTATAGGAGAGACAATACATCACTGATGAGCACATTTATGTGTGAAATCTAGGATAGTAAAACATGCATTTTACATATTCATAATGGAGCTACCTTGGGTTTTACTCTCTTCGCAAGTTTTATATTTTCAAGGCCTTAAGGACTATCGGGCGCTATATCTCCAATTTTACACATAAAGAGGTCCTTTTTTTTTTCATGGTTGCTAAGAGGACGAAATTCTGAGCAAGATGGACATGTTCAATTAAAATTACACATTCATTTGGTCACCCGTATAAGTGATTATTCTTTTCGGGCCAGAAAAAGAATAATGGATCAGAATTGAACCGAGATGCAGAACCAGCTAGTTTGCAATTGTCTCAGAGGTACAACGAATACTCCAAATGTCAACAAGGATCGATGGACCATATCCTTAAGTGATTGAAGATTCATTTTTGGTAATAACAACTACCTAGTGTAGTTGGTGAGTTGTGGTATACAAAATCCCTTACTTATTAGGAGGTCTCAAGTTTAAACCTCTTACCTGCCATTTTGTTGAGGTTTTTTTTTTTAAATGTTTTCTCTCTCCTACTCATTTTTTTTTAGGTTTTTTTTTAAATGTTTTCTCTCTCCTACTCATCACTCAAAGGAGGTCGGCCAAGATAGTTGTAAGCAAGTTTGAAGAAGAGAGAGAAAAAATAAGAGAAAAAATAGGAAAAAAGAAAAAAAAAGAAAAGAAAAGACAAGGGCATGGATGGAATTTCTCATTAAAATAGAATATTATCAAAATCCAAGCAAGGAAAATCGGCCAAGGGGGGTTTCTTGGGTAAGAAGAGAGAGAAAAATAGAAAAAGGGAGAAAAAATAGGAAAAAAAATAAGAAAAATCATGGGAGATCTCTCTCCACATGTTTTCTCTCTTCTCCCTCCTCCACCTCATCAATAAGATAAAAAAATCTTTTTTTTAGAAGATAAAATCATTAGCTTCCCTCCCCCATTCTCTATATAATAGAATCAATACAAGGGGAGGAGGCACTTCATTCTTCTTCTAGGGTTTTTTTTTTTAGTTTCTATCTCTTTCTCTAGTTTTCTCTTTCTCTAGCTCTATTTCTAGGTTTATGCTTTAAACACTTTTGTAAGTTATTTTTATTCAATTAATGCAAGTACTTTTATTTTTGTTCAGTCTTTTATTTTTATTGTTTAAGCAATTGAAGTTGTAATTTTCAAGTTCTAGTTCTAGGCTTAGTTCTAGGTGACAAGAACAAGCTATGAAGCATGTCTTTCAAGTTCCATTTTTTTCTTCAAATTTGTTTTCTCTAGTACGAGAAATTTCAGATTTGGTTTATTTCAGATCTGGTTTTAATATTGGTAGTATTTCAAATCGATCAAGTTTTCAGTTCAATGGTTGAAGTTCAAGTAAGTAGGCTCCCTCAGTAGTCTTCTCTCCCCCCTCTCATTCCCTCTTATGACTACCTTTTATTTCTTAATTTAGGATTTTAATTTCAGTTGTTATATTATTGTTTTCCCTTTCCCCCAAGGTTCATGGCTAGTTATGTGTTGGCTTTACCCCTCCTAGCCATAGAACCATCATTTTATTATTTTTATTATAATTGACTCCCTTTTCCTAAAGCTAAGTAGAGTAACCCTTGTAAGAGTGACACTCTGGTCAAGTAGGGAAGCTCATATTATGATGCATCCCTCGGGTTAAGTAGAGAAACCTACTTATGATTATCTCTCTAGCTTTATCCCCTTTCTTTTACTTTATTTTTATTTCAGTTATTTATTTATTTAATTTTAATTGCGTGGCTTACGTCTTTAAATTCTTAAGTGACGAATGGCTAGGATGTTATTTTAGATACATATGTTTAGGACGGTAATTAGAATTAGATCACAACCATTAATCAGTTCACTTTCGTATTATTAAAAGAAGTAAAAAAATAAAGTGGCTGTTCTCCCTGTGTTTGACCCGTAGCTATACTGATCCCTACGCTTGCGGTTACATTTTAAATCCCAACAAGTTTTTGGTGTCGTTGTCGGGGAGACAGTTCTATGTTATTTTTTTACTTTCTCTTGGTAAATCGGAGTGCTTTGTTTGCTTTGTTTTGTTTTGTTTTTTCTTTTCTTTTATTGAATTCCTAAGAAGATCAACTTACAATAATAGTTGTATCAGTGGAGGTCGTCATGCCTCACGGTATGATAAAGACAGGTTTCGCCCTGTAGCAGTACCTTAGGAATTGGCCTGAGCAACCACGGATCCCTACCGGTAAGCTCCTAAAAAGCTAAAAAAATCATAAAAATCATAAAAAAAAAAAAAAGTTTTGCTATCCATTATTTTGTGCTTGTCTTACTCTAGTTGTGGGTAGTTTTCTGTTGCATGAGTGTTAGGTGGGTACGTAATACTAAGAATCGATTAAAAAGAAGAGATCCAACAAGTAGTGACCCTATACATTTGCTCTCTTTAAAACCCTTCAATATGGGAGACCAACAGTAAAACCCTTCACCTAAATCTCTGAAAGATATCTACCTTGCTAGAACAACCCAAACTTCCTGCATAGTTCTACCACAAGCCCAGGGCAATAATTTTGAACTCAAATTTCAATATATCACTATGTTGCCCTACTTTCATGGGTTGACCTCTAAGGATGCATACCTATTTCTAAGGGAATTTGAAGAGGTATGTGTTCTAATTAAAATCCAACAACTTTTTGATGATGCTATTAAGCTTAGGTTTATCACTTTTACATTGAAAGACCAAGCTAAGAAGTGGTTGTATGGATTACCCATAAATTCCATTACCTCATGGGAACAGTTCACAGTTATCTTTCTTAAGAAGTTTTTCCCAACTCACAAGACCAATAAGCTTAGAAGTGATATCCTTCAGTTTAGGCAAAAGCCTAGTGAGTCATTTTCTAAACTTATGGAGAGATTCAAGGATCTACTCCAAGAATTCCCTCACCATGGTCTAGACCTATGGTATTTATGTCAAATAATTTATGAGGGTATTGATTACCCAACTAAACAAATGATATAGTCTATGTGCCCTGAGGGATTCACATCCTTTACAGATGAAGGAAAGGCATGGGAATTCTTACTTGACTTAACTGACAAAACCCGTGAGTGAGAATCAACCCAAGAGAGTGAAAGAACCATAGGAGGAAAATGATATTTTGTGGATGGGATAGTAGCCAAGGAAGCCCATTTGGATAGCTTAATCAAGAGGATTGAGGCTATTGTTCCTAGAGAGCCATCATCAATTAATTTGGTTAAGATTTGTGCCTGGTGCCAGTCCCCTGGACATGTCATAGAAGAATGCCCTAACACCTCTGGGGGCACTTCTAATGATAGTGTTAATGCCTTATACCAGAATAATCCATATAGTAACACCTACAATCCAGGATGGAGAAATCACCCAAATTTCTCCTGGAATCAGGGCAACCAAGCAGGGCCTTCCAATTTCTATAGTCAAGGTCAACCTGGAACCCAAAGGCCTCCCTTTGCACACCAATCTTTTTTCCAAAATACTTTTCCTTGGTTAAATGTAGGACCTCAGGCTAGTTTTCCTAGGGCCCCTCTCCTATCATCTTATCAGTAACCCCCTGGGTTTACCAACATTGGAGAGGCAAGTAGAATAAGTGACTTGAAAAAAAATATGGCCCTCCTCGTGACAAGCCATCAAAATCTTACGAGAGAACTTGCCCAAGTTGCCTCAATTATACATGAGAAGGAAAAGAGAACTTTATCCGGTCAACCAGAGCCTAACCCTAGGCATCATCAGTCTGTTAGTTTACAAGGATTAACTAATGCACCACTGAATATAGTACAAGATCAGACCCAACAAGGGCCCTATAACCAATATAATGTTGTTTATGCCCTTAGGAGTGGTAGAGAGTACTAATAGAGCATTCCTAAATCTTCCTCATCTATTACTCCTATTAACTCTCCTTTAGTTGAGGACATAAGTGTGCCTCTTGTTTCAGATTCAGACAAACCTAAAGATTTTTCTAAAACTAAAGATGATTTGGTTGAGGAAACCAAAAATGATTCTTCTGAACAGGGGCAAATCCCTAACAGTCCTTATGTTCATCCTGTCCCATTTCCTAATCGCTTGGTAAACAAAAGGAAGACTGCTTCTATGGACAAAATTTTAGAAGTCTTCAAAAAGGTAGAAGTGAACATCCCTCTTTTGGATGCCATATCTCAGATCCCCACCTATGCAAAAGTACTGAAAGATTTGTGTACCCACAAACATATCACTAGTGTGTCCAAAAAGGCATTCTTGGCAAGTAACATTAGTTCCATAATTACTCAGCCTATAACAGCCAAGTATAAGGGTCCAGGGAGCCCTACCATAGCTTGTGTCATAGGTAACACCTACATTGAGCATGCCTTACTTGACCTTGACATAAGTGTGAATCTTTTACCTTACCATATGTACAAGCAACTAGAATTAGGAGAATTGAAAGCCACTGGAACTACTCTTCAGTTGGCAGATAGGTCTGTTAAGATTCCTAAAGGGATGGTTGAGGATGTCTTACTAAAGGTGGGGGAATTTATTTTCCCTGTTGATTTCATTGTGTTAGATACCAAGCCCTTCTCAACTAAGGATGAGATCCCAATAATTCTAGGAAGATCACTCTTGGCTACCAGTAATGCATTAATCAATTGTCAGAATGGTTTCCTAAGGTTATCTTTTGGCAACCAAACTATTGAGTATAACATGTTTAGAATAGGCAAGCAACCACATATGGAAGAAAAGATCAATATGATTGAGGATTTTCTAGATTTTTCTGATGATTTAATTACCAACTTTTATATTAATTTTGATTCAGAATTCCAAGAGTTTATGGATGAGTTGGATGATGATAGTGAAAATTTCTTTTCTAAAGTCTTGAGTCTTCACACACCTGTGGAGCCTTAGGACCCCTTTCCAATTCCATTCCCAAACCTTCCATAGTTGAGCCCCCTAAGCTAGATCTTAAGGAGTTACCATCTAATTTGAGGTATGCTTTCCTAGGGCCTGACCAGACTCTTCCTATAATAATTTCTTCAAATTTAACTTCTAGCTAGGAAGATGAGTTACTTAAAATGTTAAAAGATAATAAGGAAGCCCTAAGTTGGACCATGACTGATATCAAGGGTATAAGCCCTTCTATTGTGCAATATCATATACATCTTATGGAGGATTCCAAACCATCCACGGAACCCCAAAGAAGAGCTAACATAATGATGATGGAAGCCATTAAGAAAGAGATCCTAAAGTGCTTGGTTCATGGAATAATTTATCCTATTTCTAACAGTCAATGGGTAAGCCCAGTTCATGTAGTGCCTAAGAAGTCTGGTATGACTATAGTTCACAATGCCAATAATGAACTAATTCTAATCTGTGTTCAATCTGGGTGGAGAGTATGCATAGACTACAGGAAACTTAATGTGGCAACCTGGAAGGACCACTTGTCATTGCCATTCATTGACCAAATGTTAGAGAGGTTAGCTGGACATGAATACTATTGTTTTCTTGATGGATATTCCAGCTATAACTAGATTCCAATTGCTTTAGAGGACCAACATAAGACCACTTTTACATGCTTAAATGGAACATTTGCTTATAGGCGTATGCCCTTTGGGCTTTACAATGCCCCTGCTACGTTCCAACGATGCATGATGAGCATCTTTTCTGACAAGGTCAAAAAATTCTTAAAAGTATTTATGGATGACTTTTCAATTCATGGGAATTCCTATTCTGAATGTCTTCATCATCTTTCTCTAGTTTTAAAAATGTACATATCTAAAAAATTTGGTTTTGAATTGGGAGAAATGTCATTTCATGGTTAAATCTGGTATTGTTTTAGGCCATGTAATATCCAATGAGGGAATTAAAGTAGATAGAGCCAAAGTGGATTTAATTGATAATTTGTCACATCTTCAATCCGTTAAGGATGTTTGGTCTTTTCTAGGGCATACAGGCTTCTACAGAAGGTTTATTAAGAACTTTAGTCAATTAGCCCGACCTGTCACTTCATCACTTGCCAAAGATCAAACTTTTGATTTTTCTAAAAAATGCCTAGAATTCTTCAAGCAACTTAAGAAGGAGTTGACCAATGCACCCATTATTCAATCACCTGTTTGGACTGAACCTTTTGAACTGATGTGTGATGCTTCGGATTTTGTCATAGGAGCGGTTTTGGGTCAAAGGATTAATAAGTTATTCACTGTCATTTACTATGCTAGTAGGACCTTATATGATGCACAACTCAATTATACAATCACTGAAAAAGAATTTTTAGCTGTTGTGTTTGCATTAGAAAAGTTTTGATCCTACTTAGTTGGTTCACATGTGGTGGTGTATACTGATCATTCTGCTCTTAAATACCTAGTTCAGAAGAAGGATGCTAAAGCCCGTCTCATTAGCTGGGTTTTACTTTTGCAAGAGTTTGATTTAGAAATTAAGGATAAGAAAGGAGTTGAAACCTAGTTGCAGACCATTTATCCCGACTTCCAAATTCCTTGACTGTCGATTATCCAGTCAACGAGAACTTTCTAGATGAAATAGTTATTTGCAGTGTCTAGTGAACCATGGTTTGCTGACATTGTCAACTTCTTAGTTTCAAGTGTGACTCTGGATCACTGGTCCACCCAAGATAAGTATATGTTTCATTCCCAAGTTAAGCACTTTTTCTGGGATGATCATTATTTGTTTAAGATATATCCGGATCAGATTATCCGACGATGTGTTCCTGATCATGAGTAATATTCCATTCTCTCTTTTTGTCATGATCATGCATGTGGTGGACACTTTGGACCTAAGAAGACTGTCGCAAAGGTTCTTCAATTCGGATTTTATTGGCCCACTCTTTTTAGAGATGCTTTTGATTTTTGCAAGGCTTGTCCCTTCTGCCAGTCTCTTGGCTATATTAAGAAGAGAAACATGATACCGCTCACCCCTATTTTGGTAGTTGAGATCTTTGATGTAGGGGCATCGATTTTATGGGACCATTCCCTAATTCCTTTGGGAATCTGTACATACTTTTGGCTGTTGATTATGTTTCTAAATGGATAGAGGTCATACCTTGTAAATCTAATGACCACAAAGTGGTGATCCAGTTTCTCAAAGAGAATGTTTTTTCCCACTTTGGTGCGTCACGTGCAATAATTAGTGATAGGGGTACTCATTTTTATAATCGGCCTTTTGAGGCCTTAATGAAAAAGTATGGGATCACCCATAAGTTATCTACCTCTTATCACCCCCAAACTAATGGCTAAATGGAGGTGTCTAATAGGCAGATCAAACAAATCTTGGAGAAAACTGTTAACCCCAATAGTAAGGATTGGTCCCTTAGGGTCATTGATGCCTTGTGGGCCCATCGAACTGCATTCAAGATCGATCTTGGTCAGTCTCCCTATCGTTTGGTGTACGAGAAAGCCTATCACTTACCAGTTGAGCTGGAGCATAAGGCCTTTTGGGCCATTAAGAAGCTCAACTTTGATTTGTCTGATACGGGAATTCATCGTAGGCTCCAACTATCTGAGTTGGAGGAACTTAGGAATAAAGCCTATGAAAATTCTAAGATTTACAAGGAAAAGACCAAAGCTTTCCATGACAAGCACATTCTGCGTAAATCTTTTGTAATTGATGATAAGGTCTTATTGTACAACTCTCAATTGTATCTTTTCCCTGGTAAGCTTAGATCCCGATGGGATGGCCCATTTGTTATCCATAATATATATCCCCATGGGGTTGTGGAGATTCTGAATCCAGGAACAAGGGTAATTTCTAAGGTTAATGATCAGTGTTTAAAACCATTCCTCGAGTTTCCTAATACTGGTAGTGAAGAGGTCATGGATCTCCATGAACCTCTTTATATTGATGACTAACTTTTAATCAGGTATGACCCCCTTGCATTGTCTTCACTTTTAATTTTTTCCATGTATTGAGGACATTGCATGACTTAAGTGTGGGGGAGAAAAACCAGATTTTGCTTTTTTCACTTTGTTTTATTTGTTTTTCTTTTTGTTTTTTTGAGCTTGCTAAAGGATGAAGTCCTACTTTGGCTTTTGGCTAATGATCATACCATTCGATTGTTTGATATATGAAAATAAATGTTTTGATTAAGGTACCCATTTTGAATGTATAAAAACCCTATTGAGAAGAAAGAAACAAGCTTGTGTCTTGAGATGAGACTTTCTTTTGAAAAATAAGGGACCCCTGTTTTATAGTGTTAGACCATATGTAAGTCTGTGGGTTCCTTGTACTTTTGATTTGGAGTTGAGACCTTCTGTTTATTATGGCATGGGTTGACAAATGCACAATTTTAAATGAAATGTAAAATGTGGTATAAAAAAAAATAAGAGTTGATTCCCTTAGAACTAAACAGGGCATTGCGCCTCAGGAAGCGTGGTGTCTTGATCAAAATTCATTGGGAGAAAACTTATAAAGGAACTCTAGCATCACTGTCTTTGTGGGCGTATACAAAAAAGCGAAGCTATATAGTAACTTAGGTGTCTGGTGTTTGCTCCACCATGTCATTCAAGTAAAAAGTAGTGGAGTAGAATAGAGTTTATTAAAAAACAAAAAAAGAGAAAAAAAATGTGCAAATGTCATTAATGCTTGGTAACATGTTTGGTAAAAAATACTCCAACGCCTTAGTCATTGGCTCCCTATTTCTTCACAAGTGGTTTTGCCTTAAGATAAGGATATTTTAGAAGAGACGAGGTGAGTTCCAAATTAAGAAATATGCTAGTGCTTGGAATTGATAAAGGGTAATAAAAGTTCAAGTGTGGGGGTCCCTTGTAAGAGAAATTATCTTTGCTCTGAATCGGTATGGCCCTTACCTTTAGCCAAGGTTGGGATTTGTTTATTCTGAATTTTAGGTGTATATTCACTATAAACACTCACGAGACACAACTCATCCACTAAGGGTGATCTAGGGGTTTAAAGGCTTGTTGCACATGCTAAGTGCAACCGTGATTCTTATGAAAGTGAATTATGATCTTTGTTTTCATTCTTTTTCTTTTTGTTTTGCTCGAGGATTAGCAAAGTCTAAGTGTAGGAGAATTCTGATGAACATATTTATGTGTGAAATCTAGGGTAGTAAAACATGCATTTTATATATTTAGAATGGAGCTACCTTGGGTTTTACTCTCTTTTTGTAGGTTTTATATTTTCAAAGCCTTAAGGACTATCAGACGCTATATCACCAATTTTACACATAAAGAGGTCCTATTTCTTTTTATGGTTGCGAAGAGGATGAAATTCTGAGCAAGATGGACGTGTTCAATTAAAAGTACACATTCGTTTGGTCATTTGTATAAGTGATTATTCTTTTTGGGCCAGAAAAAGAATAATGGATCAGAATTGAACCGAGATGCAGAACCAGTCAGTTTGCAATTGTCTCAGAGGTACAAGGAATACTCCAAATGCCAACAAGGATCGATGGACCACATCCTTAAGTGATTGAAGATTTTTTTTTGGTAACAATAACTACCTAACATAGTTGGTGAGTTGTGGTGTGCAAAATCCCTTCCTTATTAGGAGGTCTCAAGTTTGAACCTCTTACTTACCATTTTGTTGAGATTTTTTTAGAATGTTTTCTCTCTCCTACTCATCACTCAAAGGAGGTCGGCCGAAATAGTTGTACGCAAGTTTGAAGAAGAGAGAGAGAAAATAAGAGAAAAAATAGGAAAAAAGAAAAAAAGAAAAGGTTGAGGTTTTTTTAGAATGTTTTCTCTCTCCTACTCATCACTCAAAGGAGGTCGGCCGAGATAGTTGTACGTAAGTTTGAAGAAGAGAGAGAGAAAATAAGAGAAAAAATAGGAAAAAAGAAAAAAAGAAAAGAAAAGATAAGGGCATGGATGGAATTTCCCATTAAAATAGAATATTGTCCAAATCCAAGCAAGGAAAATCGGCCAAGGGGGGTTTCTTGCTTAAGAAGAGAAAAAAAATAGAAAAATAGAGAAAAAAAATAGAAAAATGGAGAAAAAATAGGAAAAAAAAGGTAAGAAAAATCGTGGGAGATCTCTCTCCACACGTTTTCTCTCTTCTCTCTCCTCCACCTCATCAACAAGATAAAAAAATCTTTTTTTTTAGAAGCTAAAATCATTAGCTTCCCTCCCTCATTCTCTATATAATAGAATTAACACAAGGGGAGGAGGCACTTCATTCTTTTTCTAGGGTTTTTTTTTTTAGTTGTTCTATCTCTTTCTCTAGTTTTCTCTCTCTCTAGCTCTAATCTAGGTTTATGCTTTAAACACTTTTGTAAGTTCTTTTTATTCAATTAATGCAAGCACTTTTGTTTTTTGTTCAGCCTTTTATTTTTATTGTTTAAGCAATTGAAGTTGTAATTTCCAAGTTCTAGTTCTAGGCTTAATTCTAGGTGACAAGAACAAGCTATGAAGCATGTCTTTCAAGTTCTATTTTTTTTCTTCAGATTTGTTTTCTCTAGTACTAGAAATTTCAGATTTGATTTATTCCAGATCGAGTTTTTAGTATTGGTAGTATCTCAAATCGATCAAGTTTTCAGTTCAAGGGTTGAAGTTCAAGTAAGTAGGCACCCTCAGTAGTCTTCTCTCCCCCCTCTCATTCCCTCTTCTGACTACCCTTTATTTCTTAAATTAGGATTTTAATTTCAGTTGTTATATTATTGCTTTCCCTTTCCCCCAAGGTTCATGCCTATTGTATGTGTTGGCTTTGCCCCTCTTAGCCATAGAATCGTCATCTTATTATTTTTATCGTAATTATCTCCCTTTCCCTAAAGCCAAATAGAGTAACCCTTGTAAGAGTGACTCTCTGGTCAAGTAGGGAAGCTCATATTATGATACATCCTTTGGGTTAAGTAGAGAAACCTACTTCTGAGTCTTTCTCTAGCTTTATTCCCTTTCTTTTACTTTATTTTTATTTCAGCATTTTTTTCCTTTTTTTTTTTTTTTTTTAATTGCGTGGGTTGTTTATTTTCAATTATTTATTTATTTAATTTTAATTGCGTGGCTTGCGTCTTTAAATTCTTAGATGACGAATGGTTAGGACGTTATTTTAGATACATATGTTTAGGACGGTAATTAGAATTAGATCACAACCATTAATCGGTTCACTTTCGCATTATTAAAAGAAGTAAAAAAATAAAGTGGCTGCTCTCCCTGTGTTTGACCCGTAACTACACAGATCCATACGCTTGCCGTTACATTTTAAATCCCAACAATCACCTTTTTATATCTTGTCCCTTTTGTGTGGCATTATTGGGTAAATTCATGGACTGTTTGGGGTTGGTGAGGCCGAATTTGATTGAATTAGAGGAATGGGCTGACCGGTGGATCAGAAATAGAAGAATATTGTCAATGAAGGAGGTTTGGTCAGCGGGGTTGATTATTATTCCAGATAATCTTTGGAGAGAGAAAGAAACAACAGATGGCAAGAAGGGATTTATAGAACTGAACTACAAATTTTTGAAAGAATCAAGGAGCTGCAGGAGGTAAGTAAAATATTGCCACAGAAAATCTATTACCAAAGTGATCTAATATGTTGTCAGCGGTTGGGGTTGAAGTCTGCTTCTATTCCTCTAAATCACCAAATTCTATAAGTTTACTAGTGTAAAGCTTTTAGAGGGCGGATAAAGCTTATGGTAGATGGGTGTGCTCTAGGAAATCCAGGACGTGCTGGAGCAGCAGGAGTTCTTAGAGATCATTTGGGGAAGATTATATCCTTATTCAAGATTCATATTGGCACAACTACTAATCATATGACAGAATTCAAAGGCTTAATGAAAGGTCTAAAAGGGCAATGGGAAGAAGAGTGGAATCTTTATGGATAGAGTCTAACTCAATGGCTGTAGTAATCTCAGTTCAAGCAAAGGTTGTTCCATGGTACGTGATGCAGGGTTGACTGGCGCTTCAGCCTTTCTTGAATGCAATAAATTGGAAAATTACACATTGCTTCAGGGAGGCAAACTCAATATCGGACTATCTTGCAAAAGAAGCAGGTAAATCAAGAATTTCAGAATCGGATATATCTTTCCCTTCATTCATTAATGAAGAGATTGCATTTGAGGCTGCAGGAAGGCCAAGATATCGGTTCACATAAATCATAGTAGGTGTTTCTGAGTTTCCCTGCTGACGACAATGCCAAGGTGGGGAGCTCTGAATCACATTTTCCTGTACTTGGTGTTTGTTTATTTTTTTGTCAATATTTTTAATAAAATTTCAGAAACTCTAGCAAAGAATGCCGAAGGTGGGTTCCCTTTTTCCATCATATGTTATTTATGACTAGGCTTATACTCAACTTTCATTTTGTACATTTCAATTTTTTTAATGTAATATAATTTTGATCTTTAGCAAATAGGAAAAAAAGAGCGTAGCTTTCATGCCTAGATGATACCCACAGTGTTTTCTTTTTTGACTCAATCTAAGGGAAGCAGGGAATTTATTTCATAGGGAAAAGGATAGAGACAAGACACAACCACCAGCATATGCTACAACCCCCCCCCCCTCTTTCTCTCTCATAGTATGAAGCCTACAATACTCTCCCATACTATTCCTGATACTTTCAACATTATCGAAACTTCTCGGTCTCCCTTGACCGTGGTTGGAGGAAAACCATTGTTATGCAACTAAATGCGAAATCTACAGATTTTGTGGAAATTTTTTTACTTAAACTGATTGGTCCACCACACTTTAGGACATAAAGCTGATGCGGAGAATCTAGACAATCACTTATTAAATATGGAAGTTAGCTTTGAAAACATTATCAAGCTTATTACATTGACGATTTTTCATTTTTGTCAATATTAGCTACTTTTTCCACATGGTATTTGATTAATGTTCTAATTTTGAGGACATATTGTTTGTGGACAATCTGCATAATCACTTTAGTTTCTCTGTGCATAAGTCAAAGTTTTTGCCATCTGACAGAATAATTTTTTTAAATTTTATTTGATAGTCAAATTTTCTTTTCAAAAAATTTTAAAAATCAAATATATTAAAGATAAGAAAAGCTTTATACAAGATTGGCCATACAATTTAAGTACCTAGAAGAAAGGATTAATATATCTTTGCTTTGTAGTTAACGAATCTTTCTATATTGTGGGGGAGAAAAAGTCCTAGGCCAACCTTGTGCATGGGTAAGTGTCTCAAGTCAAGGTTGAACCGACCTGACATTCACCTATAACTTATATGCACCAAAGGGCTCCTCACTTTTTATTTGGGGCCTGTTTGATTTTGTTTTTAAAAACGGTTTTTTCATTTTCTGTGCTCAAAAATGGAAAAACTCCTCAAAAAATGTTTGATTTTTCTGTTTCATTTCACTTGATTTTAGAAACAGAAATAAAAATTTATGTCTATTTCTGTGTCTTGAAGTAGGAATGGAGAAACAAGTTAGATTTATTTTTCTTTTTCCAAAAATAAGTGGAAGCAAAAAAAATTATGAAAAGCCCAATACTTCACTTTACCTACCCAAACCCCAATCCATTGTTGAAACATTTCACTATCCAGATGTGGTGATTCCAACCTGATTGTGCGAAGCTCACAGTTTCGGATTGCCTTCATCCTTTTTAAGCTCATTACCATGAAGTATACTTACAATTCCAACATCAAGCTTTCACTCGTGAGTTGCTTTCTTACAACATCGTGCCTTCACTCATGTCTTGAACTCGACTACACTGTTGAAAACGTTTTGAGAAATAGAAAAAATCGAATACCTTTTTGCAATTCTAAAAATCGTCTCTTAGTACAGAAACGGCAAAAATCGTTTTTGCTATTTCTAGACATAGAAATAGGAGAAACAAAACCAAATGGGACCTTAGTTTTAGTTTTTCCATCCAAATAAATACTACGTAAAAGTGAATTTAAGGAAACAAAAACATATCAAAGACAAATTGGTAGGGCTTGGACATAAAAACTTGTAAAAATTTAAAACAAAAAGGGACTATCTAATGACCCCATCGATGTATTTAGATCTTGACATCTTTTAACTGTCATTTCTTGTATTCCTAAAAGTTTTAAGTTAGGGGTACAGGACGGTTTTCAAAAATAATTTAAAAGTGACTTGTCATTCTGTTATTATAAAAAATTGTCATTGTGTAGATACTTAGTTTTGTTCTCCCCCCCTCGACAATGATGAAGTACAAATGAGGACGAAGCTTGTACTCTCTCTCTCTCTCTCTCTCTCTCTCTCTCTCTCTCTCTCTCTCTAAGGAGGATCCGGCAGTTCTCAGGAATAACCCAATACCCCTTAGCATACCCAAACCTTTGAATCTATGAAGCATGTTGGCATGTCATTGATTGATATTTCTAGCCGAGTATTAGCCAATGACACAAGAATGATCTGGAAGGTGGTAGTCAATCCCTCCCTCTGTCAGAGTACAACAAAATCACGTGTTTCACATTTTTCATTAAGTCAATAATGAGCTCGATTCCAACACAATTGGATAGTACTCATCGAGATGATTCCATCAATATAATACATATTGAAATCGGACGTTCAATAGCCTGTGTTGCCTCCCGGAAGTCCTAAAAAACGTGACCAACTTATCAAATCCCCCACCCCCAGAATTGAGCTGACTTACCCCATTTTTGGAGGATCCGCCTAGATCTCCAGGCGAATCAGCCTAGGGCCTTGTGTGGGTCTGCCCAAAATAAATAAATAATCCCTTAAATGTCTTGACCTTGGCCCCCTTTTAATAGGAAATTGTTATCTTGTAAATTCACTAAGAAAAATTTAGAAAAATTAAAATAATCCCAAAAATTCCAAGGAAAATTATTTTTTTCTAGAAAAAAAAGAAGATTTGCAAAAATCTGGAAATTGTATCAAAATCTCAAACTTCAGCAGAAATTCTGCAACAAGAAAAAAAATTCAAAAACCATAGAAACACCAAAATTTTCCGCAGAAATTCCCAAAGAATCCCAAAAAGTGTCAAACCTCTATAGAAATCCTGGAAATCATCAAAATCCCAAAAGTTCCACTGAAATCCTAGAAAGTTGATTCCTCCAAGGAAGAGAGAAGGCCATGCCCATGCCCATGCCCCTGACTCAGGGAACTTGTTGAAAGTATGCATTCGGAGGAGAGGAGGCTCCTCCTTTCCAATAGTCATTAGAGACAGAACTAAGCCCTCCAATCTCAGTAGGCGTAATGTAGAACTCATTTATGCCATATGCTAGGCTATGATAATATGTGTAAGGGGGACGGATTTGGATCAGATGGAGAGAGAGAGAAGGGGGTTACCCTCCCCCCTTTTCTCCTTCATTCCCTACTAGGGTATTCTGTAGAATATTTCCTATTATCTTTTTTCTCACTTATTTCCTCTCACCTATCTGCCTTATAGGGTGATGTCTCCAAACATGTCTGGCGACTATGGGGGATGGAAAAACATGATTTTTTGGAGTCGCCATTTAGGATTCAGGGCCTAGAACCCTATTGTGGAGCCCAATTCCGATCGAGTGATTGAGCTCAAGTAGGGGGTTGGATTCCTATGAAATGATGGAACCCTCAAATTTGACTTCTTATTTTAGTATGTTCCAGAGATAAGGGTCCATGTCAGGTTATGAGTGTGGGAAGGTGTTAGGCATCGACCTCATCCAGAATTTCCGATCTTTCTACCAGATGCTTGGATTTCGAATATTCTCCCCCCGAGAATTTTAATAGCCTAAGTCAACATAGAAGCTTTATCACATGAAATAATGTAACACATATATAGAATTACATGAAATAATTGCAAAAATATTAAAACATCACATGGAATAATACATAATCTATATTAAAATCACGTAAAATGATAGAAATGCAACTAACTTATTTACATATATGTACGATGACTCATGAATGATGATTATGATTGTTATTTTATGTGAGGAACACATATGATAACACATAGAATGATGAAATAGACTATCATTTAATGTACAAACGTATAAATTAATGCATTGAATGATAAAAAGAAGTTATTTTATGCGGTGAACATATAAGATAATGCATGCGGAGATGGGGTATGTATCATGCGCACAAATAGAATTATAATCTAATATTTACATGAAACAACTGATAGCAATAATGAAATTTTTGGTAATTCTCCCCGACTCAGGAGCAAAGATTCGACTTACTTCTCACTTTCTTGGAGAATTAAAACTTACAGCACTTGGGCAAGAAATCTAATAGGACTTCCATGCTATGGTTTAGAAATGTATTCCTTTGGGAATTTAGGCAGCGCTTCCGCACTACATCCCCAGAATAGGAATCAGCAGTGGAAATATGAGCAGAGCTTCCATACTATATTCCTAGAACAAGAATCAGCTATGGGAATATTAATAAGGCTTCAATGAACTGTGGAAATACGGGCAAGGCTTCCACGCTATATTCCTAGAATAGGAATTAGTTGTGGGAATAAGGGCAATGCTTCCACACTATATTCCTAGAATAGAAATTAGCTATAGGAATATGGGCAGGGCTTCTGCATTATTTAAAAAAAATATCAAAATTAACTACAAAAATTTCAGCAATGCTTCTGTACTAACTTGAAATGGATGAAAAAGGCTTCAGAAACTAGGGCATGGCTTCCATAATAGGGCGTCGACTTCAGAGAGCTTTGGATGATTGGATTCGAAATTTTCCAAACTCTCTCTCTCTCTCTCTCTCTCTCTCTTTCTACGGTGACCCCAGGTTACTTATTTATAGTAAAAGTGAGGATATGTGTGAAAATCCTTACAGAAAGATGGTAAGGCTTACCATCTCTGTGTAAGAGCTTACACGGAGATTGTAAGACATGGAAGCCCATTCTTAAGTGGATAGCATCCGTGGAATTCTTAAAGGGAGATGATAAGCTTACCATCTTGTGGAAGCTATCTTTTATAAAGATAAGCATCCGTGAAAGGTAATAAGGTGGGCGGCTATAGACTTGGGTAGTTGCGGTTGATTCTTATCAGCTAAGGGGAAGGCAGGTAAGTTTGGTTTGATTCGGGTTGGTCTGATTTAGTTCGAGTTTGGTCTGGTTCGGGTTTGTTCTAGTTTAACGGGTTCAAAGTTTTGGTAGACAATACAGCACATCTGAATATCTATTTTTTCCATGCAAGATATCAACGGGATCGTACTTTTGAATAATCTCCAATGATACAAGAATCGAGCACATGCTAGGCTCGATTGTCGTATTCTGGAAAAAGGTATTAATGACCACTTTTGGTCACCCTCCCCACATCATAAAAATATCGAGTTGAATTTCTGGCCGGTCTTACACTCCATTATACTCTGCAAGTTCTTGCATGACAGGTTTAGGTTGGGATAACTAGGATTAGTCGAGGAAGTCAGGACTTGTGCCGAAAACTCGATTTCTTTGTGAAATAGAGAGTACGTGTTTCATCATCTTCCATAGGTCATCATTGTCAATGGGGGGACAAAATTTTGTGTCTACAAAATGCATGTCTTTATATTTTTGCATGAAGCATGCTAGTATGGGTGAGGGGATCCCCCATCCAATAGTTGTGGGCATGGGCACGCATCATGCATAGCCATGCATGAAACCTTCTCTCTCTCTCTCTCTCTCTCTCTCTCTCTCTCTCTCTCTCTCTCTCTCTCTCTCTCTCTCTCTCTCTCTCTCTTGTTTTGCTTTACATGTTATGGTACTGAGGAGTGGGGTCGACTGTAGGATAGAGGTTAGTTGTGTTATAGTAGGGGCTAGGCAAGGACTCCACACAAGGTCTGCATAGGTGAGGGGAGGGGAGGGGAGGGGTGTGGGAGTGCAGAGTTGTGTGCTAGAGCTGGGGGTGAATTGCTACAGGGCACACAAATGCAAGGGTGGTTGGTCGGGTTTTTGCAAGAGCAAGGGTATGGGGTGCACAAGGACAAGGGGCATGGGTGTGAAGGGTGGGTGTGCCCAGGGGCTAGAAGCGGGGATGTGCAAGTGTGAAGGCAATGAAGGGCTTGCAGGGGCAAGGGGCAAGGGGCATGGGTGCAAGGGATGGGAGGTGTGGGCTTGCAAAGGGTAGGACTGTGGGTTTGGGTGTGGGTGCGAGAGGTGGGGGTGGGGGTGCAGGCACGCATAGGTGTGTTGGGAATAGCTAATAGTGGTAGGTTGCGAGGTAGGTTTTTTTTAATTAAAATGTTCACATTTAATAAACTGGTGCTAAATGTATGAGTGGATATATAGGGTGAGAGGATGCTATGCGATAACACATGTACACACTAGTGCCCGTGGTCAATGGGAGGATGCACACAAGCATCTTTAGCGGGGTCAGTACGGTCTTTTTGCACCCATTGTGTCTTAGTATAGGTACACGCTACTGGGTAGGATTCTTTCTTCCTATCTGTATATGTAAAGTAATATTTAAAAATGGTTAGTAAATCCCAGATGCAAAGATATTTCACAACAACAACAACAACAACCATAACCTTATCCCAACTTGATGGGCTCGACTACAAGGATCCGATAAGGTCCAAGATGCATGTAAGCATAAGAATAGACGTTCTTAAAAGGAAAAGAAAAAAAAAAAAAAAGAGGTAAAAATAAAAATTTTAAGCAGTAGTCAAAGCAGCTTCCTTGGAACACCCCCTATATGGGGTCGGCTACACGGGTCTTTGTTCTCCACTTACCTCTATCTGCGGTCATACTAGGATCGTCGATCCCTACCAGTTGCATATCTTTTCTTACCACTTCGTTAATGGTCAATTTAGGTCTGCCTCTCCTTTCAGCTCCATGTAATTGAAACTGGTCATACTTCCTTACTGGCTTATCCATGGGTTTCTGTTGAACATGGCCATACCATCTCAATCGGCTCTCGCAGAGCTTGTCCTAGATTAGATCCACCCCTAACTCTTTTCTAATATAATCATTCCTTACTCTGTCTCTTCGGGTCTTTCCGCACATCCCTCTCAATATCCTCATCTCTGTTACACCCAATTTATTCAAATTACTCTTCTTGATTACCCAACACTCCACCTCATACATCATTGTTGGTCGTATTATTGTATTGTAGGATTTTCCCTTAAATTTAATAGGCATGCATTTGTCATATAGCACTCCCGAGGCACTTCTCCACTTCATCCATCTAACTTTAATTCTGTGGGAGACATCATTTTCTATATCATCCTCTTTGCTAATGATTGACTCCATATATTTAAAATAGTCATTTTGTGGTAGTTCTCGCCCCTCAAGTTTTGCCACTTCCTCACTTCTCATAGTCTGGCTAAATGGGCACATCATATATTCTGTCTCTGTTCTGCTTATCCTAAAACCTCTTGATTCTAATATTGATCTCCATAACTCTATTTTAATATTAATCCCTTCCACAGTCTCATCTATCAAAACAATATCATCAGCGAATAGCATACCCACAGGACCTGGTCTTGGATGTGCTTGGTTAGATCATCTATGATGAGAGCAAACAGATACGGACTCAAAACTGATCCTTGGTGTAACCCAATTGTAATTGGAAACTTGTTACTTTGACCTTCTGTAGTTTTGACACTTGTCACCACTCCCTCATACATATCCTTAACTATAGCCACATAATTTAAAGAACCCATCACCTTCCCTAAGACATGCCAAATAAGATCTCTAGGTACTTTGTCATACGCTTTCTCAAGGTCAATAAAAACCATACGGAGGTCTTTTTTGTGAGCTCTAAATACTTCCACAAGTCTTCTAAGGAGGCAGATAGTTTCTGTTGTGCAAAGATATTTCACAATGATAGAAAATATATAAGTCACAGTTATATACAAGTGCTTCTTAGGCGTCCAGACAAATTACTTTGCTGAACTCAAAGCTTTATCAAAAGGCATCCTCCTTGCAAAGCAATTAAACGCGACTGGATTGTGGATTGAATCAGATTCTGCTGCGGCTGTTTTGGCAGTTCAGCGGTACTCTATCCCTTGGCATATCCGTCAGGATTGGATCACATGCCTTATCTTCCTGGAATCCATCAGCTAGAAAATATCCCACTGTTTTCGAGAAGCAAATGTTGTTGCTGACTATCTTGCCCATGGTTTTAAGTATCTTCGATACAGATACGATACCCTCCCATACGTATCTTAAATTTAGTCGGCCGATACGATACACACCGATACGATACATTGAAATTTTTAAATCATTTCGTATCGATATATATCATACAATACATACCGATATGCATCAATACACCACTAATACACATCGATACGATACTGCATGCCTCGATACGACTATGAAAAATATAAAATTGAGGTAAAATGTACGTTTCGGTATGTATTGGTACGTATCGGTGAGTATCGGTATGTATCGATCGGTACGTATCGGTATATATCAGCACGTATCGGTGAGTATCGATATATATATATCGGTACGTATCGGTGAGTATCGATACGTATCGGTGCTACGGTCATATAATGGCCAATATGGGTAATTTTTCAGAAAAAAATGATTTTTTGAAGGGTTTTTGTTCTAAAGTTGTTGTCAGCCATATTTCCCTCTAACTAAAGTGGAAATCAAGGTTGGGAACAAGGATTTTACATTTATGGGACAACTACAGACCTTGAATTCTTAGTACGATACTCTCAATTTAGTGTTTATGCATAATACATATTATCAATAGCTTTTTTTTAACAAATTATTTATGCAAAAGTGTTTAAAAAAATGTTTCCTATCCATTTATGTGTGTATCTTTAGCGTATCTTAGTGTATCTCCGATACGATACGATACCCTTCGATACGTATCTTAATTTTGGCCGACCGATACGATGACCGATACCGACACTTTAATCCTTGATCTTGCCAGAGATGCGGCAAAGTTTGAAAACTTTAGTTGTCTTGCTTCTTTCCTGGCTCACATTAGCTCTGAAATTGCTTTTAATGCAATCTTTCGTCTGAGATTTCACTTTATGTAGTTTTGGGATTTTTCTTCCCCTGCTTATGGCCATGCTGAAGGTGGGGGATTAAATTTCCTAGTCTTTGTATTTTATTTTTCCTATTTTTAATAAATTCTCTGATTCTTTGGCAAAATATATATATATATATATATATATATATAACACCATGAAAAATAAAAAATATATACATAGAGAGAAAATTCCTAATGTAAACATATGTTTTTTTGTTGTGGTTTTATAAAACTGCCGTGCAAAAAGAATATGCACATGTGGACTTAAAAACTATGATCAATGACTAATTTCCAAATAGGATGGTCGATTTAGTAGCAAATGGGATGCGGTTTACAGACCACAATCGTATGTCTATTGCCAAAGTTTAAAAACCATGGTCATATGTCTACGATCGCGGTTTTTGTTGCACGACTGTGAAAAAAAAAAATATCACATAAGGTGAAATTTCTTGTAATGTTTGGTTTTTAATTGTCTTACCGTTTAAATAAATTTAGGGAAAATTTTGTACATGTATAACCTCTTACATTCTCTCTCCTCCTTGCATGGACTTTTGTATTCGAAACCCTGTGGCACCTCGTCCTACACTTCCATTGAACTAGCATAAGAGATTCTATCCAATATCATTAGTGTGTAAATCCCATGCCCATAAATATAGCTATTTTAATATATTTTTTCCTTTATTTTAATCCAATTGAGGTGTATATCAAATATATATATATATATATAATATATTTTTACGAAAGTTTTCATTTTGATTCTTGTTCCTTTGTATTGACTATGATACGTAGGAATATTACCCCCTATATGCCTAGAAAATCTTTAGATGAAAGATTAAATGTGGATTTCAGCAAAAAATAAATAATAAATAAATTAAAAGTGGAAAGATAAACAGAATTAATAAGTAGTAAAATTAAAGAGGTTTAAAAGCTACAGTTTGTTTCTTCGTTGCTAACAGTTTTTTCATTTACAGGTGGCCCATGAACACGTGCAAATGATGGCATTGTCTTCCTTAATGATGGATTTGCACCGCTTCTTCCACTGTGTGGGCCCCACCTCCCCTCTATTCTCTCCAAACTCACAAATCCACCTTCTATCCTTGACCGACAACAGCAATAAATGAGTTCTGAGCTTTAAACTATTCTAATTACTAGGCTACTTTTAACTAGAAGCCTCCTAATTACCAAGTAACTAATGATGTCATTTAGCTAATTTTACTGGAAGCCTGCTCCTAATCATAAAGTGACTAATGATGTCATATTCCCAGCACAAATATGAGATACTCATTAACCCAATATAAACTCGATGGGTGGTCTGTTCACTCTCACACCCAACTCACCAGGAATCACTTAACCCTACTAATTATTGGGATAGCAATATGGTATATAATTAATTCATGGGAGAGGATTTAGTAGAACATCGAGACTGGTGGGATTTCTATTTTTCATTAGGGGTGGAATGATCATTTCATCCCATTGTATTTGGATGCAAAATTAATCACAATAGTTCAAGTTATTTTTTTTTTTTTTTTTTTTTTTTTTTTTTTTTTTTTTTTTTTCCATATTTCAAAAAGGAGACTTTAGAGGAGCATAGCTTTTGCACTAAAGGGTCATAATATCTTTTAGGTTTTTTTTTTTCATAATTTACGAGGAGACTGTTTTGTTAGGAAGTTAACTCATTGCTTCAGAGAAGCAAATGTCATTGCTGATTATCTTGCTAAAGTAGCAACTAAATCAGGTCTTTCTGAAACTTCTCCAAATCTTTCAACTCATATTAAGGAAGAGGTGGTGACGGATGCTGTAGCTAGGCCTCGTTATTGTTTATATTAGTGGTTGTTGAGTGCCCATGATGATGCAATGTCAAAGGTGGCGGGTTTTTTAGCTCTTCAGTTCTTTTTTATTGATTGAGATCTTTTTTTTAATAAAATTTGGATTTTTAGCAAAAAAAAAAAAAAAAAGAAAAAAGAGAGCGAGGTTCCTACAGCAGCATGGGGGTAAATGAGGGCATATGAAATTAAGCACCAAACAGAGATGGGATTTTATCTTTCACAGAAAGCCAACCTATGATTTCACAAAAACCCCCGTGCCCTTAATTTCAAGGGATGTGTCTACACGTGGGGGAACACAAATGGGTAGTGCCCCTTCTTCCTCAAACAAATTAAAAAAAAAAATATATGACTTGCACTAATCGGATTTGACTCATCTGATTAATCAGATTTTGAAAATGACAAATTCAGTCCAAAAAATTTGATTTTTCAACTAAATACTTTTTTAGTAATATTCTCTCCTTATATATGACTTTGCAGATAAAGAAGTTTATAATGAGTCCAAATTCTCTATAGTAAATGATAAGGTGTGGTAATACAACTGAAAACATCTAAACACGTATCCCAATAAACTTTTATTCAGTCAATGCTCGTTACACCGTTACAGTGACTGCGATTTTCACAGGCTTGTAACTATGGGTATGAAAATTCTACCCTAAAAAAAACTATGGGTATGGAAAAGGTAATATTTACCCACTTGTGAATCGTAATTGATGGGGAGATTCCAAGATATGCTTACAGCCAGAACCGACGGTGCTCAAGATTCAGAAATAATAGTCAACATTCAGTCTAAGAAATCCCACAATCAGTCCTTATTCCTTACAGAAGTTCAAAAACAGAATTGATTACCACACGTGACTTGAATGAAAACCCACACGAAGCACCCATGTTGATACTGATCAGACGGTTGAACTACTTTGGCATCATAAATCATCATCATTTTAAAGGTGGGGTCCACGGGATTGTGGGTAATTTAAATGCTATTAATTACAGTCTGTGTCTGAGAAAGGGGGAGGACTAAGAGCAGAAGAGTGATTCCGAGTGTCCGACATTCTCTACCAGATAGGAGAAAGACAGCATTCCCAAATCACAAACCGCAAATCTTTTCAATTTTGGGGATTGGAGGAATCTTTTATTCTTTCTCTCTCTATCACTTTGCTACAGAAATCAGAAAGAAAAGTGAAGAAGAGAAAACCAAAGAGGCCACCGAAAAGCAAGGAGACCTTATCATGAAAGCAAGAAAAAATACAACCCGATTTGACGGGCCAACACACCATCATCCATTCCCCTCATCTCTCATTTGTGATCTCTACTCTCACTACCCCACCAATCCAATCTATCTTTTTCTTTTGATCACCTCTCCCTAAGTCAACCTCACCTCATCATTTGGTCTTTGTTCTTATAAACACCAACTCATTTCCCACCAACACAACTCTCTGAAACACTCCTCTTTCAGTCCTCTCTCTCCCTCTCTCTCCCTCTCTCTTGTTCTATATAATCACTTACTCTGTAATATCCTCTCCCCACTCATAGGAAGCATGAACATGAAGGTGCACCAGCTCACACGTGGGTTCTGGGATCATGAACCCTCACTCACACTTGGCTGCAAGCGCCTCCGACCTCTTGCTCCCAAGCTCACTGGTACTACTACTAATACTACCACTACTACTACTACTACTAGTACTAGTGCTGACACCATCATCCCTTCCCTTGATATCAAGAGCTTCATCAAGCCTGATAGTGGACCTCGGAAGGCTGGATCCAATGAAGAGAAGCGAGACACTACTCAGGTATTAATGGAAACCATCCACTATTTACTTCTTGTCTTGGATAAAGAAATTTCTCTACAATTAATATAAAATGAACTGATGATCATGAAGGTGGAGGCACAATCGGGTGGGACGAGGTGGAACCCAACACAGGAACAGATTGGGATCCTAGAGATGCTGTATAGAGGTGGAATGAGGACGCCGAATGCGCAACAGATAGAGCAAATCACAGCTCAACTGGGGAAGTTTGGGAAAATAGAAGGGAAGAATGTGTTCTATTGGTTCCAAAACCACAAAGCAAGAGAGAGGCAGAGGCAGAAGCGCAACAGCCTTAGTTCCACTCATTCTCCAAGGACCCCTCCTGTGACCACCACTATCACCTTGGATGCCAATGTAAGTGAAGAGTACTCTCTCTAGCTTCTGGTCGTGACTTTTTTTTTTTTTGGTCCTTCTTCTCCTTCATTTGTTAACTAAGATGTAAGAAATTAAATGGTGGATATGTTGCAGAGGGAGATAGAAAGGGAGGAAGAGAGCCAGTACAAGAGGAAGCAGAGAAGCTGGGGAGTAGAATGGAGCGGGGAAGAGGAGGAAAGTAGATGGAGTAGTGGAAGTGAGGAAGGAGACGATAAGACTCTGGAGCTCTTCCCTTTACACCCGGAAGGCAGATGAAAGAGTTCTCCAAGTTCCCAAAACTTTGGTTTTCTTTCATGTGAAATGTCAATTTGCTTTGCTTTGCTCTCTCTCTCTCTCTCTCTCTCTCTCTCTCTCTTCTCTCTTTCTTTACTTCGGGAAAGAAGAAAGTGAAGTTGAGTTCTGTTGTAAAACTGTATACTCTCTCTCTCTCTCTCCCCCGTGAATTATTCTTCTCCAGCCGAGGCGCTTGCAGTGAGAAAACCACTCTTTATTCTTCATCTGCTGGTGGTGGTGGTGGTGGGTGACCTGAGTGGGATCCTTTTGACTATGGAGAAGTGACCGTTAATACTTTGAACTCTACCTTTTGTGTTTTAAAGAAAAGTAAGGACTAAGGACACTGAAGTCCACGCATTAGCTTCTTTCTCAACAGTTAACCACTTAAAAAAGCCCACGTACGTTAAGCCTTTTTTTTTTTTTTTTTTTTTTTAAGTAACTACGTACATTACGCGCTCCAGCTGCCTAGCACCTCTTTATTAATTTTTAAGGCTGTGTTTGAATGGTGAGAAAAAAAAAAAAAAATTCTAAAGAATGAAAAGTAACTTCTTCGTGAAGTGTCTTCTTCACTGGGGGCTGCGATAGTTTCCACGGGAAGAAGGATGTATCAACGCAAAATTTTCTCTCCAAAATTGGAGTTGTCTCGCCTTCGAGACCAGAATTTCAAATTGGCTGTAGTTAAAATACTGTTTTCTTCATAGTAATATAAAATAGTGTTACCGTCAAGGTAAAATTCAAATTTAAAAAACCAAATTTTCTATCCGTTCTGTGCATTCCAAACGCCAAGACTAAATTTGCATCCAAGCAAATCTATAAAGAATATATACGGTTTTCTTTTCTTTGGATGACTTCCAAACACAGCTTTACGGAAAAGGTTTTTCCAGCAAGCAATGGAGCTCACTCTTTCTCCCTCTTGAAATGACCTCTCTACTTTCCTATTTATAAATTGATCAATGTTACCTTGCACTCTCTATGTTGCTTGCCTAAAGAATTCTTTTCCATTATTTTAGAGATAAGAAAATTGGATTATATTAAAAATCAAACCCAAACTTTAGATAGGCTCTACTTGGAACTTAGTTGATTGTTTCCGAGCTCACTTTGTGGGTTTTCAGATCCATTCACCAGCAGATGGACCAATTTCTTGCATTTGAATATAGAAAAACAAGGAAAAGTTTACATTACAGAATATAAAACTAAATTCTTGTATTTGAATATAAAAAACAAGGATTTGGATAGATTTAAGGATTCAAAACTAAGGGAAAAAAGTTTCCCACGGTACCACGTACTATTTCTCTTACATGTTATTTTCTTTATTAATTTTCTCTCATATTCTGATCATATGAATCTCAAATGGATGATATTGTTCTCTATATCAGCAATGATGTGGTATGTAGATTCCTCCTACATTGACGTGGTGAGGAATCCTATCCTTAAAACTAATTACCCAAAACACATATGGGAATAGAAACAATTGAGCTGCCATTCGACCAAGTTAGCTGAGTCAATAGAAGCACAATAAACTGTAAAAAACTTAAAAGAATAGAGGAGAATAATTCGTTGGATATGTTAATTGGTAAATCACATTAAGTTGATTCATTATACAGTCGGTAATATATAGGGGTGTCAATTCCAGGCCCGCACCAGTAGGCCCGACTGAGCTCGACATGTTTTTGGCCTGATCTAGACTAGCCTGATTAATAAACGTGTCAAGCTCATAGGTAGTACACAGTGTAGCCGCCTAGCCTGACTAGCCCCCGACTGGCCTGACACATTTACAAGCCCGACTTGAACTAACTCATTTAAGCCCAACCTAGCCCGACTCCTTTAATACTAATTGTATATTTTTTTTTTTTAATACTATTTGTATTTAGTGCTAAGGCTATGTGATATGTACAATTGAGATGGTGGTAATTGTTATTTGAACATTCATCTTTTTCAAGCATAGTTTAATTGATTTAAACTTGTTCAACTTGGGTTGTGTAGGTATAGTTTAATTGATTTGAGTTCCACTGGGTTAAAGACCAAGTACCTTAGTAACTTAGCTACTTCCATCTTTGGCTTAATCCATTTTAACTATAGGATTTTTCTTTGTTATGCCCATCTTTGCCTCACTTTATTGGTATTCCTTTCAAGCACATTTAAAAGGCCAAATTTAAAGAGGAGCCATTTATAGCCCGTTTAAAGTTAAATAGGTCTATAGCCCGGTTAAAGCCCGATTAAGGCCCGTTTATGGTAACCCGATTAAAGCTCAAGACCAATTGACCCGATTATTAACCATACCATGCTCGCGCTAGCTAAGCCCGTTCAGCTAAACGGGGTTCACGGTGTAGCCTTATAAATTGGTCAAGCCCAATTAAGCCCGACCAAGACCGGCCCGGCCCGACCGATTGACACCCCTAGTAATATATACAAAGAAAGTAGGACAAAACAAGAAAAGGGTAGGAGAAATATTACAGAGAATATATTGAGACTATATTACAACTACGAGCATGTTATTACAACTACTAACCAGATATTATAGCTAACAGTCCCCCTTCAAACTCAAGATGGTGAATAAGAAACCATTTGAAGTTTGGAGAGGAAAACTGAAGACGCATAGAAGAATGAGCTTTAGTAAAAAGATCCGGTAGTTGACATTCGACGGAGACGTGGTATAAGGATCATTCCTTAACGAAAAATGATGACGAACAAAGTGGCAATCAATTTCAATATGCTTTGTCTTTTCTTAGAAGATTTTATTGTGACTTATTTGAATAGCACCCTTATGGTCACCGTTGTCCTACTAGGATTATTTTTTCCCTTCTCTATTTTTGTGGCAATATAAAGGCATTATAGATGCCCTTCTATTTCTACGGTAGTCTGAAGGCATCACAAAGTAATCAAATCATAAGAAGGTCTATAGACTTTTCTCCCTAACTTTAATTTGCAAACCCCTTTGCCGCAAATATCAATGGGGCCTCCACACCCCCACATACAAACTCCAGCCTTTGCGACCCTTGCTACCCGCCACTTGCAACCCTTTTTACCAAAATCAGGAGCCCAACCACCACGTAGTAACACTCATGAGCTCGACCACCCTTGCTGTCCTCCACAAGCTCAGCCACTCTACATAACCCTTTTGAAATCCCCGACTGTGTACAATTAACTCATTTTGCAATCTCACATCTTTTTTTCCCCTGACCAACAATCTTCAACCCTCTGTTAGAATCCATTGATAGAAAATAAATACGGAACGATTCATCAAGATCGATAAGCATGCACGACAAACACTACAAAAAAAACACGTTTTAGGCATACCTAAATCCATGGCTGAAGAATAAGAACTCCTCAATGTCTTCTTGTATGCTCCTCGTACAACACGATCAATGTTGGTCTGGTTTACTCTCTTTTCCTTTTACTTTTGGTCATTAGCATCACTTAATGGGTCAGTGATAACTATATATAGGGGTGAGGGTAGGGACCAACCTTGCAATAAAATCAGAGTTTCCTCTCTATTAAGGAAACAATACCTTAGGTCCACACATAGTAATAAATATTTCATACCATTAAGGCGTGCTAATAGAATCCAATATCTCCATAGAGATCACTTACCAATAATATTTGATTATTTCTGCTTACTCCATCTGTAGTCAACACCACTAAACCGATTTTGGAAACAAATCTTTGACTATGCTAGCCCACCTAATAGGAAATCTTACAATCTCCCACTTGGGCAGCATATGTCACAAGTTTTAGATTTTAAAATTTATTTAAAATGACTCTCCGATTTAGATAAACTGAATGTAGCCACAAACAAAACAGTGTCTAATAGAGTGTACCTTAAACCAAATGCCTTAGTCCGAATGAGAATTACAAACACCCAACCGTATTAATCATCACATCTAAAGAGATATGAGACCACATACGTCAAAGTGCTCATAACATCACCGACTTGGGCTGAACAGTATGAAAGTGTGGTATGAAAATAACATGCAATAGTGATCATCATATCTATTTCCAAATTGGTCCTGGCTCGAAAATCAAATGAGCCCTATGAGACAGATACCGAAGGCCTCATTAACTACAAACGTCTCCCAAACGCTCAAGCTTCAATCAAAGAAGCTCATTGGGATTGGGTCCGGATGTCCCACAAAACTAGCACTAGACCTCAATCAAACGAGGCTTTGCTAGCGATTGGATGTGTATGTATTGACTAGAACCTTAGATACCGAATGAGGTAAATACATCACATATAACCTCAGTTTTCTGTAGGAGGTAAATAAATAAGTGTATACACATAAACAAATGGCCATAAAATGCATATATATATATATATATATTATTGAGAACAATAATAATGCATCATATATATAAAATAAAATTAAAAGTCAAATGGAACTGAATATATTAAGCAAAACTCTCACTAATAAAATACATCAAAAGAATTAACAAGTCCCATATTAGTGACATGCTCTTGTAAGACTTTTGGAGTCAAGCCCTTAGTAAGAGGATCTACAATCATGTTTTTTGTAGTAATCTATTCCATTGTAATCTGTGACTCTTGAACTTTCTCTTTAACAAAAAAATTACTTAATATCAATGTGTTTAGAGTCTGAAGCACTTTTACGGTTATGAGATAAACGAACCGCAACGGAGTTGTCATAGAACATCCTCAATGGTTTAGATATAGAGTCAACAATTTGTAATAATGTAGTTCTGCAGAAATTTATGATTCATGAGCTTACTCCCACTGATCTTTAGATAGACCTATTCGATTCCTCCCATTTTCATAAAGAACCTTAGCTTGAACATAATTAACAACCACTGGCTTAGGAGGCTCATCAATTCAAGATTAAAATCCATTATCATAATAGCCAGAGAAATATTAAAGGATTAGTTCCATTCAAAAATTTTTTAACAGAAAATAGCTGAGAAGTCAAATCTGACAAATATAATCATACATATTTACCAAAATATACAATATGCAAGAACAGAAGGCATATTAAACTTCCCAACAATATAATTAAATCTGACTAATTGTGCTATTAATCAGATTTATCCCAGTATTATTTTCAATAACTGCAGGAAAACATAAATTAGGGAAAGATCCGACGTCATCGGGGTCACACCTGTGGTGGCAAGATCGCCCAATACGTAGTGGAATCTTTCACATGCAAGGCGAGATTCTCAAAACAACACCCCTTTGAAAATTCAGTCACTTGTGGTGGCAAGATAAGAACCTTCAAAGCTATGAAGCCCAAAACGTCACCCTCACACTATCAAGTGAAACTGACCAAATGAAGACTCACCTGTGGTGGAAAAAGCACATCATTTGCCATATGGTCTCCTTGATTGCAACCCATCCTGAATAATCAATAGTAATTTTACAATCTCAGTAACTAGCCCACTAAGTGAAAGCATAATCACTGAAATTATGAAAACCTATAGACTTGGATTGCTACCAAATGCCCGTGGGTTTAGATTTTGAGTGCAAACAATAAGATGAACTATTTCAGTATTTAATTAATAAAATATTCAACATAAGTCCACAAAAGCAACCCATTATAAACCCTTATAGTCAATATCGTAACACCATAATTTAGCAGTTATCAAAGTGAGTACATTCTTAGTATGATAGTTTTGTACTTCTAGCCATTACCATAAATAAATAAAAAATCTAAATATGACGATTTCTTATAATAATAACATGTTAAATATGAAGGTTCATATCATTTATTCATGATAGCAAAAAACATATGAAATATGTTCCCTTATCCATAATGCATTAGATATAAGAAATTGTATACAAGTATAATCTTTAGGCTCAAATGACTTTAATATCTAATACAAATATTTGTCTATAAAATTTAAAGTCAATCATAATAAAGCCCCATAATTTCTTTAAATAAAAAAAATTATTTAGCTAATAGGGCACATGAACCGAATAACTTATAGGCTAAAACAACAATTAAACCTTTAACAAATAAAGGTAATGTTGGCTTAGATCCATAGTAAATATAAACAACTTCATAGGCTTTATACCAATAAGTCACTAAAACTTCAATGAGTTCATTTAAATCATTCAAATATAATATATTTATTTTATCTTGATGAATTTCAATAAAATTGAACTTTAGCACAAGTACAAATATGACATATAAATTCAAAGAAATATTACTTAAACAATGCACTTGTGATATTTTGAATCATAAATAGGTGTCAAAACTCTTAATTATGTGTCTCGTGACAAAACCTGATGTCATGGATGATAAATATAACATCGAAGAAATATCAAAATACCCCAGATTGACTTAAAATTCATGAAACGACAAGTGTAGTATACATAATAAAACATGTATGATACATCTATCACCTTCAATAGGATAATAATTTATTCTCCCACTAATATAAGAGAGTAGGACTAGATGACCTAATAAAAGTACCATTTATAAGAGTCAATATCAGTTCATATTAGAACTAGATCTAATTGTTGGCTTGAATAAACAAGGCCAAAATAGTCAACAGTATAAACAGATTTCAGAAGTCATTTCAATAAATCAAAATTAAACAATTTCTGATTCCATTTGCATAAACTGTTTATGGTCTATACAATTATTAGACTCAAAAACTGGATTTCATTGAAACTATGCTAAAAATAGTTAATAAATCATCAACATGTAGAAGCAACGTAGGATGATCTTGTGTCATAACATCTCAAATATGAGTATAGGCATCATCATTAATATTAATTTTTAAGATGCCAACTCTACCCATAAAGAATCTTCACAAAAATCAATTTAAATAGACCATACCAATGACAAAGTTTAACTTTGTAAGATTCATGTGCATTCACTGTAATGACTATATCACTCAAGAGTTCTAGCTGAAACTGTATTCTTATCCTTTAATACAGGAATACACTGGTCCTCTCATTTTCTTGTATTAATTGTGAAAAGAACAATAACTTTTGAGATCCCTTCACCTTTGGGATCAGAAACCTTAGGTTACTGTCATTTTCTTTAACTTTGGTGACATCATCTTTAGGCAAATGTCATATAATATGTTGCCCTAGGGAAAATCATGAAAGAACAAGATACGTCACTTTAGTGGAATCCACATTACCCTTTCATGGTTCCATAGAAATGTGTTTTGCAGCTAAACATGTGCGAAAGCTTACACCCGATTTAACTCCAATATATTTATTCATCATAGAGTGTTCCAAATATGACATGCAAACATAAAATGCCATCAATTTTCTGCCTATGTCATCATAAATGATTTTTTAATATCATAGTAATGATAAACTAATGCAAAAAAAACACGCATAAACAGAAATACAATTCTGAAGCCACTATAGAATAAAGAAAAAATACTATAGTTGTTCCAAAACAGTTATGGAACACAAAATATAGGTCTCATTTTTCTTGTTTTAAATTCAACCTAGTATATTGAACATACATCCATTGGTCGAACCATAAACAACATTTTAGAACATATAATTACATCCTCCCACTGGTTTGACCAGTTAAGTAATTATCCACAACATCCCAAGTATATGATAAAGTGACATCATGAAAACCAATGGTATTTTATTATTCACAAGGCCTTGGGACTCTCAAAATAATTGTTTTAAATCTAAAAAACCTCATTAGACATTATGTGAAAATTGATCATTACCATATAAGACCATTTCAAACGAAAAAATTCTTCACAATATCAATAACATAGTCAATTTTCAACACATTAATCAATGACCAATTGGTTATATGACTAAATACAAAAATAATAGTTTTTTTTTAATAAATACTTTCCCGATTAACATCGGTCAATGTTGATGACTTTTCTTAGTGGATTTTTCGACGACCCATTGGAAAATCCAAATAGTTCAATTTTTGAGGTCAATGTGTCAGATATCTGAATTGACCAACCTAATCGGTTCAATCATGGCATAATTTTGGTAGAATCGATTCATCTTGATTTTGGGTTGGTTTAGGATTTAATCACTTTAAGGGGACTTGATCAAGACATTGGATTTTATTACTATTATTATTTTACCTATGACACAATACCAATGCCAAGTCTCAAACGATCAAGTGTAGGATCGGTCTCAACTGATATTGATTCGGATCATTGGATCTAATCAAACAATGCTTGAAACATACCTGTTCAACATTATAGTGGTCTACAATCTAATTTGGTTTACCAAACCGGATTTAATTTGGCTCAATTCAGCCTATTTCAAATTAGGCCCATAAGCTTCAACCCATTACACTTAAATAAACAAGGGCAACCCAAAACAAACTTTTAAACACCCATAGGCTCAGCCCATTTAACCTTAAAAAAATAATAATAAATAAACATTCTCCTCCATTGCCTTAAATGTTAACCCTTCTTATGCATCCCATCGGATAAAAAGTCCAAAAAACTCACATCAATTTTACAAACAAGACAATGCTTGCCCCATCATAACCATGTCTATGTGTCATCTCATACTAAAAAAAAAAAGGGAACAATTCCTTTTATGAATATTTATATTTCAGCATATTGTTTAAGTCACACCGGTCATTATACTATGTAGTATAAACCATTGAAAATCTATAATACATCCATCTTTAGTTCTCGTAAGTTTCCAAATATGATCAAACCATAAAAATCTCTTCCCAATTCATCTCAAGGTGGGCCTTGAATGTTCACAGTTGGGTCTAGGTGTATAGACTGTTCTAGATGTGCGTCACAAATCAGGTGATCAATTAGGATTCTGATTTATGACAAAAAATAAACTGACTCTTATTTTCTTACAAAAAACATGGACACATATTTAAGATAGAAACATATAAATAATCATTTTTCAATGGAAAGACGTGAAAAGCTTTCTTTTACTTTTTTTTTTTTTAAGTTTGTACGGTTCTCCAAAAGACAAATCAAGGGAATTTTTTTTTTAATTTAACTTTGCAAGTTTTGTCCTTTAGTAATAATATATAATATATTATTTTTCTCATTTCTTCAAAACAAAACGACTCGAGGAGAAGAAATTGATTTTTATTACTGGTGGTACAGCCGATCGATTTTTCATGAACGAGGCTCTGATACCATTGATAGAAAATAAATACGGAACGATTCACGACAACACTACAAAAAAACACGTTTTAGGCATACCTGAATCCATGGCTGAAGAATAAGAACTCCTCAATGTCTTCTTGTATGCTCCTCGTACAACACGATCGATGTTGGTTTGGTCTACCCTCTTTTCCTTTTGCTTTTGGTCGTTAGCATCACTTAATGGGTCAGTGATAACTATACATAGGGGTGAGGGTAGGGACCAACCCTGTAATAAAACTAAGGTTTCCTCCCCATTAAGAAAATAATACCTTAGGTCCACAAATAGTAATAAATATTTTATACCATTAAGGTGTGCTAATAGAATTCAATATTTTCATAGAGATCACTTACCAATAATATTGGATTCTTTCTGCTTACTCCATCTGTAGTCAACACCACTAAACCGATTTTGAAAACAAATCTTTGACTATGCTAGCCCACCTAATAGGAAATCTTACATCCATCACCACCCACTCCTACTACAACCTCCAATCCCCTACTTCCGCTACAAAATCCAGCCCTCCCCACTCCCGCTGCAATCCCCTGCTCTCACCTGAAATCTTTTACTCTTTGTTGGACTTGTAACCCACACTCATGCTACCACCTTCAACCTTGTTGAACCTTTCTCTCCAATTAATCCCCTGTTGGAACTCATGTCTCTTCATAGCTACGTTTCACCCCCAACCCCTACTGTTGCAACACACAACCCCTTTTTCTGCATTGCTCCCTCTCTTTTCAGATACCCCCAATCCACCTCTCTCTCTCTTCCTTCTCACATAATATTCCACCCACAAACTCACTTTTTTTTTGGTCAATGAAAGAAAATATATTAAACATAAAAAAGAAAAGGGAATACACATACAATAGACAAAACCTAATAGTTAAACAAGGGATAGCACCCTAACAAAAAAAAAACCTAGCCCACTAGCAGAGGGACAAGACCAATCCCTAAGAGCAAGCCAGACAATCCCAAGACCCAAGTGGAGGAAGAAACAACAACAAAGAAACATGGGATATAAGGAAAAAGAGAGGGGGAAGAAACAAGAGCAAGGAAGTGGGGGATACAAGAAAAAAGGGGGATAAAAAACGAACCAAAGAATAAACAGAGGATACAACAAAAAAGGGGGGAGGCTTCTACTTCTACTCGGATTCTCCAAGAGGTAGCAATGTGTTGGGAAATCGGATCAATTGTTGTCATTGTTGGCAATCGTATGGTGATGGAGTCATATTGAAGGGACCGCAATCAATTCCTTGGTCTAATTTAATTTAATTAGATTGGTTCAAGTTTATTGGTCTAATTCAATTGAATTAGATTGGTTCAATTTCAAAATGGAACCCATTGGATTGGTTCAATTTCAAAGTGAAATCAAATATGAGATGGACAACAACCTAGTTGAAGATGACGATGAGATCAACAAGGACTCTTCATTCATACGTGTGCATCAACTAAAGTTTACTCTATTAAGGAGTCTAATGCATCTAATGGTGGGACCAGCTCAACATGTTTTTAAGTTAAAATAGAAATCCTACTCTGACATGGGTTTCTCTTGTGAGTGAACAATTACTGCTCAAGAAGAATTAAAGGGTCACTATGACTCCTTTAAGATATGGACAGCAACTACCGTCCAAAAGAAAGAAAAAATAAAAAAAAAGGTGGGACCCTCCTATACAACATAATAACTATTTTTCTCAAAGACAGATGGACAGCTTAGTTGGGAAGTTCGGAGATTTCTGCACATGAAGTAGATGGACAACAGGGCATTGTATTCAAGTGTTTTCCAAGCTTGAGTCCGAGATTGAAGAGAAGTGCAACTGCTTTTGAAATTGAATTATGATATGACATGTTTCCTTTTGCGTGTGAATTTATGGAATCAAGAGAAGAGCCCGATAAGAAGAGACCGAGAATGAGAGTGAGTTTTGTAGCTTTTCTTTAAAGTTCTATGCTGCAGATTTGTTAATCAACTATTGAAGGTAGCAAAGAAAAAAAAAAAGGAAAAGAGAAGTGAGAAATAGTGAGAGCTATCTATAGATGAAGAGAAGCATGGCGGATTGAGCGTGTGAGATATAGCACACTTAAAAAAAAAAGGGGAGTATTGTCGCTGCTATGTTGATGAATTAAGCGTGTTCTTCTTCTACACATCAAGTAAGAAATCATCAACTGGATTACACAGACTGAGGTAATCCATATCTGATATCCCTATTTTAGATTCTAGAGTCTGTTGATTGTTGAGAAACTCTTGATCAATGATGTATTGGGTTGGGATTTTATTGATTTAAAATTGTGAACCTAGCAAGTTGGGGCTTGTCTAAGGTGTGGGGTTGTTGCCCTTGTCTGAGTTGTATCTCAGATTGAAGCAGGGATAGGTTCCTAGACCGTTGTAGCGATTGAAAAAGTTGAGTATTGGGGAAATACGAAACCCTATATGGGTATTCCTCTGTGGAGTAGGCACTCTAGCTGAACCACGTATATCTGGTGTTATTGTCTCGCATTTATTTTTCTACATATATTTAAAGTGCGTGTTGTGCAAAGTGGTGGGACATTGTCTGGTAGGCCCAGCCACATTGTGGTGTGAGGTGGACGTGTCGTTGTTTGCGTGATTGGTAATTATGGGATTGCCCTGGCCAATCTAGAATTGTGCAATGAAAGCTTTTGTTGGGTTGCAAATAAGGAAATTTTTGGAACCACTGATTCACCCCCCTCTTAGTGTCAACCTGGGAACATCACAATGATAGATGTTTTGGCAGTTGTTGCGGAAAATAAAGTGAGAGATACACATAATTTCTCTAAGTATGTTCATGCCAACGGTCAAACTTGAAAGTCTAGTAGGACTGTATTTTTAGAGAAGTGATCAATGTTTGTTGTTTTTAAAGCTTGCTTTTCTTCGAAAGTGCAACTTTTTCGAAGGCCTAGATTTCTTTTTTCTAGATGTTGTGTCCGTGTCCTGTTGCTAGTGAGCTTTCTCTGCTGATGGTAATGCCTTAAGTGGAGTCAGATTTCTGGTTTTTTGACATTCTTGTACTTATTTTTCTTTCTTTTTAATACAAATGACCCTTTAGCAAAAAAAAAGAAAAAAAAAAGGGGGGTGTGGGGGAGGGAAAAACAAAATAAAATAACAGTAAGGAGGGGGAGAGAAATGCAGGAGGTCCTATGTGGAAGCTAGATGTCTATTCTTGTTTGTATTTGAACAACTAACACAGTTGTGAAAGACTTGTTCCTCATATCAAAAGTGATACCCTCTCAAATTTGCTTTAGATTACGAGATGCAGAAGTCCATCTTTTTCTGTTTCTTTCCCACCAAGTATGATAAATTGTTACATTAAAAACCAACTTACCAAGAGAGTCACATGAGATTTTTTCATTAATTTTTTTTTTAAATCCATTTCAATTCTATTTCAAATAGAAGAATAGATGGGAGAAGACTATAGTTTTTGGAGAATACATCCCCAGACACTTTGCCTTACCCACGAACCCTGTAAATCTGTAATCCCTTAGACTAATCCACTTAAACCAGTCCAGCCTCCTACTTACCCTAGACCATACCACTTGACATACCCAACCACCTTGACATACCCAACCCCCTTGACCCAACGCAGCTGACACACCCAACCCTCTTGAACCAACCCCACCCAGTTGTCGACGTTGCATCTTGTCGTCCTCAGATGGTGATGACAACCTTAAGGCCATTAACTCGATACCTCTCTTTCAAAAGAAGGCCCCACAAATGCGACCATACTCCCCACACGCTTTTATTAGAAAAATAATCTTTAAAAAATCAGTTTTGACATGGTAAAAACATAATTTATCTCAAGTTAATCCGGCCAGTACCCATTGGTGCGAGAATGGAAAAAGTCGGCACAACCATATCCCTCCGGCTTGTGGTGCCCTTAAGCCCAAGTCAATCGGATTAAAAGTTAAACACACCTCAGAATAAAGGTTCTATTTCCAGCTTAGCCATGGATTGGAGCCCCAAAAATGCGAGCTAGGAGCCATGTGTGGGCTCGTACCAAAATAACATGTGGGCCCACACCGTATTTTCAGGAACAGTGTTATAAATAGCCCTCACCCCCTCCATTTAACACACTCACATGCACCATGTCCTAGAAACCTAGTCTAAGGCACCCTACTTGAACAGCTTGGAGAAGCTACAAGTTGAGGTTGAAATCTCCACAATGGAGAGATCCCTCTAAGTTCAAATTTGAGAGAGAGAGTTGGCCCCCCTTCAGTCGAGAGACCAAATAGTCTATAGGGTTCATGTTTCGAGCAAAGTGGGCCTTCCCTTCAACCCTATTCAAGGGTTGAGATCAGGTATAAGTTCTTCTTTCTTTGTTTTAGTTTTATATAGTGTAGTGTAGTATAGTGTAGCATAGTTTAAATTCTAAAATAGTGTAGTGTGGTGTAACGTAGTACTGTAGTGTAGTTTAATACAATGTAGTGTAGTATAAAATACCATGGTATAGTGCAATATGAGACAGTGTAATGTAACATAGCATAACATAGATAAACATGTTTAGATTTAATTAATTAACTAATGTAGCGTGAGCATGATTAGCATTTAATAACCCAACATACAAATTTCCTTAATGAACCTAAAAATAAAATTGTGTATGTTTGTTCGTATGCTAACTTGATAGGAAATTGGACCACCAAGGCAACTTCTAACAGGTATGGTGAGAAAAACTAGGTCATTATTGCATTTGGATGGTGATAAGGATAATGAAAGTCATTTCAGATCTCCAACAAATAGAGATGGTAATAATGACCATATATTCAAGGGTCTTTCGTTCACCCCTATAATGCTTTAGTATGTTCCTCAAAATACCTTTTTGATACCCCAAGGGGGTTAGTCCATTGGCCTATAGTGGGTAAAGCGCCTCAAGAAGTATCTTCCCTAGGTTCGAATCCCTTTGGCACCAACCTTGTCCTTCCTTGGGGATCCCACCCTCTTCGGAGTGGAAATGGCTTGTGGGGGCCTGAAGAGAATATTCCCACTCCAAAGGATGTGGAGACACCCTCCATTATCAAAATACATCTCAAGCCCCATGGTGAATGGATTCCCACCCATTCTCTTGGGCACATGAAAACTCGATCCTATTTTAAATGTCCACAAAATAGGAAAACCACCTTTTTCATTCTGATTTAAGTAATTAGATCAGCTTGCCTAGATCAGGCCATGAGAACTTTGGGCCTAAACTGATCAAAATACGGTCAGGCTTCAGGCTCATCAACCCTACTCAAAATTGGCCAAGTTGCCCAACTAGGGGTGTCAATTGGTCGGTTCGGTTTGGTTTCGATCGGATTGAATCGATTTCGGTCTAGGAATGAGGGAGACCAAAACCAATCCGTTAAGGAACTTCAGTTTTCGATCGGTTTTGATTTTGGTCAGGTTTGGTGTCGGTTTATTTCGGTTTTTCAATATCGGGTTAATTTTGGTTTAGATTGGTTTATTATTGGGCTTGAACCATAATGAAATCTTACATTTATAACAGTGACAAGATTTGACAAAAAAAAAAAATTTAATTTATGATTAAATCACGGTTTATCATTGTAAGGGAAAGATAACTAATATTGAAACCAATGGAGAACAAATTACTAAGAAGATTTTTTTTTGCTAGAAGATCATAATTATATTAAAATAGAGAAAAAAAGAAAAATATGATACAAGCTAAAAGCCAGAAGTGAGCCTCCACCTTCGGCATTGCCATCAGCAGAGACTCACTACCGCTATCTCATAAATCTAAATCTCATTCTTCCTGCCTCATCTAAAAATAGCTCGCTCATAATACAATGAGGGAGAATAACTTCGTCAGAAGAGATCCCAGTCTTGGCTGCTTCTTTGGCCAAATAATCCACAATCGGATTAGCTTCCCTGAAACAATGCGAGATCTTCCAAAATAATGCTATTTAGATAACTGAGAAGGTTGCTCCATTCCTGAGAGACAAACTAAGGAATAAGCCTATGGTGAAAGACCCAACTGTCGCAGAGGAATCAGACTCAATCCAAAGGTGATGAATATTCCTATCGTGAGCAAGAGAAATCCCCTTAATTATACTCCAAATCTTGGCCATGAAGTTGTTAGTGACACCTAGGAAGGTGTGATAGCTGAAAAGCATTCTTCCATCATGATCTCTGAACACTCCTCCCTCTCTTGCAAGCCTTGGATTACCAAGAGAGCAGCCATCTATGTTTAGTTTCACCCAACCACGCATGGGCTTACACCAGTGAACTTCCAAGATGGGGCTTAAGCAGTGAGATGCTGTAGAAAGATGCAATCTTCTGCACAAGGTAAGGTCTTCAACAGACTTGGGATAAAATTTCCTACTGCTACATATGAAGAGGATGTGCCCTTTTATATTGCTAAAAATCATGTCTAAGCTTCTTTTCTTCCCTTCAAAGCACCTTTGAGTTCTTTCGTGCCAGATTACAGCAAGGGAAGAGGACAAGGCCGTCACCCAAGCCTCTTTGAGGGACCAATTTTTAGCCTTGTTTTTCCACTAAAACACCAAATCAATTATTGAAGCTTTAGAAGACCAAGTCAAATTAAAAAGACCAATAATCATTCTCCAACAGTTGGGGGTAAATCTACAATGAAGAAACAAGTGACATATGGATTCAGAGCAGGAGCTACATATGTCATAGCGAGATGGGAATTGGATACCCTTTGCTTGAATTTGGTCATCGGTCGGGATTTTCCCATGGATCAGGTGCCATCCCAGAATGGATAGTCTTGGGGGAATTTGCTTACTCCAAACAAAAGAAGACCAAGGAACCTTCGGTTTAGTGGATCTCAAGCCGTTCCAGGTTGAGTTGATTGAGAAAGTCCCCATAAGGTCTATGCTCCACACGCATCTGTCCTCCATAGGGAGAGAAAGAAAATTGATGGCCTCTATCCTTTTAAAAATCTCTATAAGAAAATCAGAGTGCACTGGAGGCAGTGCCCAAGAACCATCAACGATAAAGTCAGCCATGGTTTGATCAAGATTTGAAAAAAGCCCTTCGTTCAACTCAGAGAGAACCCCTATGGGTTTAGGGCCTAACTAGTTATCATTCTAGAAATTTATTTTCCTTCCGCTATCAATTATCCATCTCTCATTGTTCGAAATAAATCTCCACATTCTTCTTATACCCGGCCAAATGGAAGAGTGCCTATAAGAGCGTCTAAATCTGCCTGAGCGAGATAAAAATCTTGCTCTGAACAATCTTCTTAGCTGGGAATCTTCTGCCTTGATCGACCACAGTAGTTTGGCTATCATAGCCATATTAACCTCACGCAGCATTCTGATGCCAAGACCCCCCCTCATCCTTAGGTTTACAAATCATATCCCATTTGACAATGGTAGCCTTGGAAGAGTTTCGCTCACCAGTCCATATAAAGATCTTCATCCACTTTTCAAGATTCTTGATTAAAGAAGTAGGCCACTAGTAAACTGAAAAGCTGTGCAATGGCATTCCAGAGATGACAGACTTTACAAGTTCAACCCTCCCTGCCATGGACAAGAGTTTGCCCTTCTAGCCAACCAGCTTGGCTTTAATTTTGTCCATAACAGGGAGAAGGGGATCTCTTTTCACTTGGCCTTGGAAGATCTCAACGCCCAGGTACTTGGTTGGAAAGTTGCAACAAGGAATATCCAACTCTTCTGCAATCCACTGCTTCCTTACTGAAGGAATTTTCCCCAAGAACAACTTGCTTTTCTCTAAATTAAAAAACTACCCAGAGCATTTTTGATAGATAGCAAGGAAAGAGTTCAAGTTTCTAATGTAACACTTAGAAACATTCATGAAAATGAAGACGTCATAGGAAAATAAGAGATGAGTAGGGACATCAGCACCACGAGGACTCGATAAAGGCTTTATCTGAGATTTAGCAGCTAAGTCACTCATGCCACGGCAAAACACCTCTTCGGCAATAATGAATAAGATGGGGGAGATGGGATCTCCTTGATGAAGCCCTCTGCTAGCTTCAAAAAAGCCCACAGCTCCACCATTTAGAAGCACGAAATCCTAGCCGACCGAAGTATAGTGTGAATCTAACCAATCGTTTTTTCAGAGAAGCCAAACCGTCTAAGCACGTGGAACAGAAAATCCCAAGAAAAAGTGTCAAATGCCTTTTTGATGTCTACCTTTAGGCCAAGACCGCCCCCTCTCAAGGTTTACCCCATTAAGTTTGCCAATTCCGAAGCTAGACAAATATTTGTCCAAATAAACTTCCCTTTCTGAAAGGCTTCCTACTCCTGGGAAATAATTTTTGGTAAAACACTAGAGATACGAGAGGCTATGATTTTAGATAGGATTTTGCAAAAAAAATTCCCAATACATAATGGATGGAATTTATCTAAAGATTTGGCCCCCTCCACCTTATGAATTAATAACAATAAATTATTATTAATACCTTGAGGAAGAATACCTGAGGAAAAAAAATCCCTTGACTGCTATGTATACATTAGCATGAATTATTTCCCAGCATTTTCTGAAGAATGCACCCATGAGGCCATCAGGGTCTGGAGAACTGCCTGGGTCAAGGTCCCACACCGCTCTTATGATCTCCTCTTCAGAGGGAATGGCATCCAGCATCTCCTAATCTAAATCCTGAAGAATTCTGGGAATGCAATTAAAAATATGGGGGTGATCTTCTAGGTCTACTTTCTTGTGAAAATTCTCATAAAATTCAGCCAAATAGGATCCCAGTTGATCCCGATCACTGATTTCAACCCCATTCTCATTAGTGATGCATTTGATAGTGTTTCTGGATCTCTTGATCCTGGCCATGACATGAAAAAATCTAGAAAACCTGTCCCCTTCCTTAAGCCATCTGACCCTGGATTTTTGAATCCATAATTTCTCCTGATTTTCCATTGCTTTCCAGTATTTGGTCTTGGCAACAACTTCCTGATGAAAAAGCTGCTCAGAGAGACCCTCTTCTTCAATGCTTCTTTGAATATTCTCTAGATTAGCCATGGAAGTAACCACCCCCTGATCTAGATTAGGGAAGGCTTCCCTAGACCAGGACCTAATAACAAGCTTCAGAGCCTTCAGCTTCTGTGCAAGAATGAAAGTGGGGGAGCCTGAGAAATTATTACGCCAAGCATCATTTATCATGTCTAAAAATTGAGGGTGATCTATCTAAAAATCATTGAGTCTGAAAGGGCAGTTTTTGGGCTTAATGAAAGAACCTGAGCAGGGCAGTAGAGGAGCATGGTCTGATGCAACACAAGTCAGCACCTTTTGCATGCAATCATCGAAGACCTTCTTTCACAAAAGTCTTATCAAGAACCACAGCAACATTACCCCTTCTTCGGTTATTAGTCCAAGTAAAATTTCTTCTCAATGAAGGAATTTGGATCAAAGCTAAAGCATCAACCATGGCAGCGAACTCAGAGGTTGCTCCAACACAGAATCTTCCTGGCCCTCTTCTCTCGTGATCATACAGGGTTGCATTGAAATCCCCAATAATCAGTCATGGCACTTCTGAACCGCCTAAAACTAGGTCCATCCACAGAGACCTCCGCTCTGCTTTGAGGAATTTTACGTGCACCACTGAAACATCAAGCATTCTACCATTCCACTCCACCTGAAATGATAACTGTTACTCTGACAAGGAGGAAATTAAAGGGTTCTTAAGGCCTTGCTTCCACATGACCTAAAGGTTAGGATATGTGCATTAGCCCTTTTATTATGAATATAATCAGTCACAAAACCAATTTTATTGAAAAGGCTTTTAGGAAATTTATTCACAGCCACCATTGGTTCGACCAGAAAAATGATATCGGGAGAATTCTCACGGGCAATCTTTGACAAGGAAATCCTAGCTACTACCTTCTTAATTCCACGGATGTTCCATAAGAGGACCTTCATGGACGCCTAGAAGATGAGATTTGGTCGACTCTAGAAGGTCGACCCACTTTCTGCACCTGTTTTCCTTTCTTTCTTTGCATTCTAACCCAACCTTGTTGCCCTTCTTCCTTTGTCATAGCTATTGAATGTTACTACAACCGCCTCTTGAGCACCATCGCCATTGGCACCATCACAGTTGGCAACACGTGTGCTCCTGCACACTCCTTCAAGGTGTTGATCACTAGCATCTGGACTGCTGCCATTCTAGGATCCAGCGCTCTGATGATTAAGAGGACATTGGGTATGCCCGGGATCCATACTCGATGCTATCAGACCCGCTTATGGGCTCAAACCGAGCACAACCTCCAACTAAGGATCTCCTTGCGCATTAGTGGTAGTTTCAAAAACTGAAATCCCATTTTGTGTGGTAATCCCATTATTTGTGGAAAGGGAATCCACATTAGAACCCAAAGGAGAAGGTCTCCTTGATGGAGGCGTCATATCCTCCCTAAGAGTCTCCATGCCCCCACTTGCCATGTTTGAAAAAGTTTCCAAAATAGGAGAGTTCTCCCTAACGTTCTCTCTCTCCTCCATGGCAGGATCAGTAGCCCCCAATGCCTCCTCACTACCACCGTGTATGGTGGCTTTGTCTTCATGGGCAATATGATCATCCCCTTACTGAGATTGACGAGAAGAAGAACAAGTGGTAGGCACCACCGTTCCCTTAGGAGAGTCATCAACATATACTACTCCTGAGACTCCTCGATCAGACTCCATCCGACGAGCCCTCGAGTACTCTACTATCTTCTTCTCTCTGCAATCAGTAAGGACTTGGCCCACTTTTTTACAAAATCCACACTGCCCCATTGAGTCTTCGAAGTAGAGCAGGTTCGCAGTTCTTGGTTGCCTTCATTCTACTTGAATTTCCTCAGGTCTCGAAGTTCCCACATCCATCTCCACCAGAACACGAGCGTAATTCCATACATTACAGTCTTCGTTCGATGAACAAGAGCCATTGGGTGACCGTTAGCCTTAGCCATTGTCAATAACACCTTCTCATGCCAGTATTCTAGAGGCAAATCTAAAAACCTTACTCAAACAAGATTTTTTTTAACAGGCTTCTCATGTATATTGAAATCCGGCACCAGCGTTGAAAGCGCACAAGCTGCCCTCCCACTTTCACAGGGCTTCTCTTCCAAATAGATGCCATGTCCGCTTCTTTCTCAAACTGGAATATAGTAAAACCTTTAGCCATGGGCACTATCTTGATATTGCCCCTGAGATTCCAAGATTCGTGAGCTTCTTTGTGAACATCGTCCAAAGAGAGGAATAAAAAATTGATTCTATCAATCAGGGCATATCGATACATTTCTAGACGATCCTTATATGCGTCCTATGGGATAATTACCTTTGTTGCGGTTCCTACGCAGACAGGATCAGGAAGATCATCAACTTTGGGTAGGACCCCCATACAACCTTTGTTTATGTTTTCTTAGGGATCTGGGCATCAAGAAGATCTTCACCAACAACCTCCGCTAGGGAAGGACTAGCAGCGACATGCTCCTTCCCTTTATCGTCTTCTTCTACTTCGTTAGAGTCAACAGTAATCCCTTGAACGGCTGCTTCCATATTGTTGGCAGAAGGAGCAGCCACCTTGGCTGCATTCAACATTTGAGAAGAGCTGCAGGGAGCCAACCAGAAGTCAGTAAGCTGAAGCTGCTTTCCCTTCTCCAGTGGCTAGTCTCCACTAGGGTCATGACCAGGCTCAAATATCCGAGCACTCTCTCCTGTCTCGTTCATCATCTCTAACCTATATCCCTTTAGATCCAATGGTAAGTTTTCAATTACTAAGAAGATAACTAATATTGAAATCACTAACTTTCCCAAAAAATAGTGTAAAACACGATTGTTTGGATGAAAAGGGTGGGATAACTATGGAATAGTTGTCAGAGATACAGAGAATCCTGTCGGAGGCTTGTTTCTTCCGCCCCTTCCATTTCAAAGTCCCACCGATTTGGTGGGACTTTTGTGGGAAAGACAAGTGAAAGGCGATCTTGGTGGAAGACGATCTCTCTAATGTCTCCTTCCTCAACTCAGTTTCTTCTCTCTCAGCAAAGGTAAAACCTAGAAGGGTTTTTATTTCTTGAAGAATCGACTGCCCCTTCTTCAGAGAACAAAGATCTTAGAGCAGGTTTTTCTTGGGAGACTCAAATAATAATGGCTGAGAATATTTTGGTGATCGGTGCTCAAGAGATTGGACATGATCCAGGGGGAGGAAGACCGCCAGATAGAGGGAGGCAACTTCGCATAATTGATTTCTGGAAGCCGCAACCGAAGGCTGCATCAGAGCTGGCCTTTGATTTTGTCCCAGGAGGTAATAAGGACGATAATAGAAGAGAGAAGGGAAGACCAGAGGTAGTGACGAAGACCTACTTTACGGTGGTGGGTCGGTCTCTGTCGATGCGGAGAACTTGAAGAGCCAATATACGCTGGATCACACACTAAGATAGTAATCCTGCAAGATGCATATGAGGAGAGATTAGAAAAGTTCAAATTTTCCCTGATAGGTTGAGCCAATTTCAGGTTTCTATCTTTGAATGATGTTCGGAAAGAGGCAAAGGAGGGATGGAATTTGAAGGGAAGGATTACCTTATCGCCGATGGGAAAGGGATTCATTCTTTTTCAGTTTGAATTAGAAGTGGATATGGCTACTGTTTGGAGAAGAAACATGATAAAAGTTATAGGTTAGTTCATCCGCTTTCAACGATGGAAACCAGACTTTGACGTCTATATGGTGAACAATCCAACCAAACTATTGTGGATCCGATTTCCAGATCTCCCTTTGGAGTACTGGCATGAGAAGATATTATTGACAATGTCCAAGGGGGCGGGAAGACCAGTGGCACTGGATAGACGCACCAGATTAGCGAAGATGGGTAATTTTGTGCATGTTCAGGTAGAGACTGTGATTAGGGCCAAAAGGGTGGAGGAGATTCAAGTAGAAAGGAAGCAACTAGGATCGAGAGAGGTTTTTTGGTTTAAACAAATGATTTTTATGGACATTGTTTGGCCAAATGTGAATTTGCAAAAAATTTGGTCATATGTTATTCCAATGTAGGGAGAAGAAGGAGGCTGACACTCGTGGCATGGAGAACATGGACCGAGACAAAGGGGTGGCAGCCATGGAGAACGATGGTGGTGCTGGGCAGAGATCAAACGCAGATGGTGGTGGATTGGATGAAGGATTTCTTTCCAACTTGGAAAGAAATCATTCTCAATCAAGAATTCCCTCTATGTAAAATAATATCTCACCTAAGGAAGGTATGCAGGGGCAGGGAGATATCACAATTCTCCTTCGTCTTGAGAAGGCGCCTAGTATGGAAATATATTCTCAAAAGATTGGAAACCCCAACGATTTCGATGAGGCTAAGGTGGAGTCTTCAAACGAGTCAGTCTATGGGCAAGAAAATGGGGTGGACATGGATCCCTATTCCGTTCCAAGAGATGAATCTGAAATGCAGCAACGAAGACAGAATTTTTACAATGAAAAGGAGGACGGGATGCATAGTATCTGGGGCACTAGAATAGGGTCGTAGCAAAGCGAACCTCTGGTTGATAATGTTCATACCCATCAGTAATACTTAAATGGGGCGATGATTGTGTATCATGAAGATGTGGCAGAGGTGGATAGAGTATGTCGTGAGATGGAAAAAAAGACAACAGAAGTGGAAGAATACCATTCCTCATGAGCAGGCTTCCAGAAAGTCTAACAGATTTGCGCTTTTAAAAAAGTGATTATGAAGATCATGTTTTGGAATATTAGAGGCATGAAAAAGAAGGCTGCTAGATTGGCCTTAGGAAATTTGGTGAGGATGCATTCGCTGGAGATAGTTTGTTTAGCTGAACCGATGCTAGAGGTTCAAAACTTCCCAAAGAGATTTTTTAATAAGCTAGGCTTTGATGCAGACCTTATTCATAATGAGAGATCGGACAAGGTGCCAAACCTTTGGATTGTTTGGAGAAGGTGCATGACTAAGCCACATGGAATAACATTCTCAGACCAGCACATTTCAATGAGTGTTTGGTGGCAGAACACTCACTTTGCTTTGTCTTTTGTTCATGCCAACTACTTCAGGGCTGCTAGAAGAGAGCTGTGGACTAATTTAGTTGCTTTGAATCCTGGTCAGGTTGTGCCCTGGTTGGTGGCTGGTGACTTTAACGCCACTATGTTGGCGCACGAAAAAAGAGGTCCTGGCACCTTCAATATGGGCTTTGCCGCTAAGTTTGGAGCGATGATCGATGGGTGTTCTCTTATTCAAATCCCTTCATAGAGTCGTAAGTTTACCTAGACAAATAATAGAAGAAAAAGGTAACATTATGGCGAAGCTGGATAGAAGTTTATGCATAGATGATTGGTTCTCTCAGTTTCAAGATTGTCAGGAAAAGGGCTCTCCATGGGAGTGTCCGATCACTCGACGCTAAAGGTAGTGTCTGAGGCTTCGATAAAGCCTTTAAACTGCCCATTTCAGTTCCAATGATCTTGGGATGATCATGAAAATTTTTAAAAAATTGTGAAAGATTCATGGGATGATTGGATTAGTGGATCAACCCTTTATGTGTTTAGTCAGAAAATTAAAAGACTAAAAATTACGATGAAGGAGTGGGCTAGAGAAACTTTTCCCAATGTGAATCTTGAAAAGGAGGAGGTGCTAAAGGGGCTTGAGGAGATCCAACAGGAAATAGAGGAGAATGGGATGAATGATCAGGTCTTCGTTCGTGAGGCTGATGCGAAAACTAGATACCTTAAGGCGTTGGAGGGATACGAAAAATTTTGGGCTGAAAAAGCTCGGATTAAATGGAGATTACAGGGCGATAGAAGTTCAAAATTTTTTCATGTGGCGGTGAAGGTTAGAAGACTGAAAAATACTATAAGGAGCTTGAAAACTGGAGATGGGAAGCTCATTACTAAGAAGATGCAACTGGAGGAGTTCGTGAAGAGTTATTATGAGAATTTTCTCAAAAGATCCCCTACTGTTGAGCACATGGATATGCTGAAATGTATTCCGTATGTGTTGTTAGACATAGATAGATGAAGAATGGACTCACTGCCATCCAATGAGGAGAACAAAAGGGCGATTTGGGATCTCGATCTTGAGAGCTCTCCGGGCTCGGATGGATTTCTAGATACATTTTACAGAGCTTGTTGGGAGATTATCTCTGTTGACATTTGTAATTCTATGAAGGGATTTTTCGGTAGAGGTAGTATACTCTATGGGTTAAAAAGCAACTTTCTAGTGCTTATTCCTAAGGTTGAGCGGGCGAACTCCTTAGAAAAATTCAGACCATTATGTATGGGAAACTTTTTTCTGTAAAATTGTTTCTAAAATCATGGCCATGAGACTCTAAGTTGTGATGTTTAGACTAATTTTTGAGGAGCAAGGGGCATTCCAGAAGGGTAAAATTATTCACTCCAATATAACTCTGGCTTCAAAGTTAGCTAATATGATGTTCTCGGCGACCAAAGGGGGTGCTATGGGGGTGAAGATAGACATTCAGAAGGCCTATGATACTGTTGCTTAGGACTTCATCTTCCAGGTGTTGAGAAAGTTTGGGTTCTCAGAGAAATGGATTTCTTGGGTGTTTTAGTTGCTGGTCTCTGTGAAGATTTCCATTCTTCTCAATGGGGGCCCAATAGGGTACTTCGGCATGGAGAGGGGTCTGAGACAAGGGGATCCTATCTCCCCAATGTTATTTATATTGGCTGAAGAGGTCCTATGTAGGGGTTTAAACAAGTTAGTGGAAGAGAAGAAATTGAAGCCAATCTAGGGTCCTCGAGGAGTGATCACTCCAGCTCATAGCCTATTTGCGGATGACATCTTCATTTTTGCCAATGTGTCAATCAAATCTGTGAGGAATCTAAAAAATTTCCTTTTCAGGTACTAGGAATTCTCTGGGCAGTGCATCAACTTGGAGAAGAGTAAACTGTTTATGGGTTTGGTCTCTCCCCAAAGAAAAAGGGCTATTGCTGATGAGTTGGGGATTCCTCTCTGTACTTTTCCTATAAGGTATTTAGGGGTGAAAATTTTTAGAGCTAGAGTGAAAAGAGATACCGTAATGCCTATTATGGATCGAGTGAAAGATCGGCTGGCAGGGTGGAAGGGTAAATGCTTTCCTTGACTGTTAGAGTGGAATTGGTGAGATCGATAATTATGAATATGCCTACTCATAGTTTCGCGGTGTATTGGTGGCCATCGTCATTAATTTCAACTCTGGAAAGGTGGATGCAAAATTTTGTTTGGTTGGGAGAGATTGACACTGGTAAAAAAATTGTCATTAATTGGGACCAATGCTGTAAACCCAAGGAGGAAGGGGGTTTAGGTCTGAGAAGATTGAGGGACATTAATAAAGCTATGCTCTATAAGACTGTATGGAGAATTAAGCATGAGAATTCTCTAGTTAGTAGATTCTTAAGAGCTAGATTTCTTAATAAGTAGGTGCAGCCTAAGAAAGGATACAGAAAGTCTTCCATATGGCCTGGCATAAGGAAGATGTGGAATTTTATTTCCTCAAAAGAAAGATGGGTGGTAGGTGATGGCCATTACATAAATTTTTGGAAGGATATTTGGGTGGGCTCTGCTGCGCTGGAAGAGGGTGTGGATGGCGTAGATTGTTCGTTATTTGATAGGAAAGTGGACAGGTTCATTGCAAATCATAAATGGAATCCCAGTGGTGAATTCTATTTTTATGAAAAATATTTTTTATGTTGTCTTGCAGATTAAAATCCCAACTTATATCTATTACAACTGTACCCTAATCCGGTCTAATTTGAACCGTTGTGATAGGCCTTGGATCGAAGATCGGAAGTATGATCGGATTTTGACTTGTGGCTACACATTACCGAAGGGGTAGAGATGACCCCACATGTTCGTGCATTGCATGCCTATCTAACTAGAGGGGATTCATACCTTCCGATCCCAGATGGTAAGTGACCCAACTCCCCACACTTGATTTCTGGCACGCATCATAACTGCCAAAAAGCCTTGGGCATGTTCGAGGGTAACCACCCGTGCGAGACCAACCATGGGACAGTAAGCTGTCTTGACCACCGAAAACAAGACACCGAAAGCAGCCTAGGCATGAATCAGGTGCCTATTTCTGGTGGGTCCACAGGCTGCTGTCAAGGTTCCGATGCTCGTGGGTCCCCCCACTCGCATCGTAAATGGTTCCAGATGATCCTAAATCATCCTCCACACCTTCCTCTTAATGTGAACATCTTATGGACCTAAATGTGAGGGTTCTCGTGCCCTGAAACTCATTTTAACCCGATTGGTTCAAAAGAGGTCCAAACCAAACAGACCCTAAGGCCCAACTTAAGTTATAAGTTAGGAAATGAGGATTCATTTCCTTATTTCCCTTGTTCCCAATGTAGGAGAGGAGAAAAGAGGAGAGGAAGGAAGAAGAAGAGGGTTGGAGGCCTACCTTGGTGCCGGCTGCCACCTTGTTGCCAGAATCGTTGCCAGAGGCAAGTACAACCTCCTATGCCACTCTCTCTCTTCATTTTGACCTAGACAAAGCTAGGTATAGATAGAATCTTTGTGTACACACCATGTTAAGTTGTAGGATTGATGTTTTACCCTCCTGGTGTTGTTGCGAGCTCGAACCAAGCCAGGTGAGCTCCAGCAACATGTAATGCCAAAAGACCAACTAGTGTTTCGATCATTTGATTGACGTATCTCCCAAACGGATCAGTGGAATTGGGATTTTCTTGAGTTAAAATGATGCTAGGAATATCTCCTACAAACTCCATGAAACAAATCCTGGCAATGAGGCCCGAGTCGAAAAGCCCCATATTATTGGACTGCCCTGTACCTCCACCGAAAACAGCCCACTGGATCCACTGGGTCTGCTTCCGGTGGCATATTTCCTGTGGACATGGAGCCTTATGTGCTCTCTGTCACCTCCACCAAAAACAGGTCTGATATTTTCGTGGAAATGCCTTGTTTTTTGTGGTTTTTTCCAATGATATTACTGTCATTGGGAGACAGTGTCTGTACACTTTGGAGGTGACCTGTGTGGGTCCCTCCCGACGTTTCTGATACGTATTGATGTATGATTCCATTTGTGTCTAGGACAGTGACGCACACGTGCCCCGAAGTCAGAATTGATTTGATTGATCGGTGGCCTTACTTGAACCCTAAACCAAACAAAGATCAACAAGGTGAGGGATGGACTATGTTTAATTTTTTTTAAATGTTTATTAATTATTTAATTGCTCACATGCTTTGAATTATATGTTTAATTGAAATTGTCATTTTACGATCATGATATGAATTGTATGGAAATGAATGATGGGATTCAGTGTGGCTGAGGTGGTATCGGTACCATGATCTCCTTGTGTTTCGATGGGTGTGTGTGTGTGTGAGATGGAATCTAGCGTGGCTGAGGTGGTATCGGTGTCGTGATTGCCGTATGCATGTTGCATTCATGCATTGATTATATGCATTAGAGTTAGTTGTAGTCGCAGGTTATACTTTGTGGCCAAGGTCTCACTGGTATCATGTACCCCAGGACTACAATTAGAAATGGATATGCTTCATGGTTGAGGTCTTGCCAGTGTTGCGTAGTCTATACTCGACTGTTATTTGTATGCTAGATTAGGTAAACGGTCTCAGGTTACACTTTGTGGCCAAGGTCTCTCTGATATCGTGTACCCGGGACTGTATTTGGAGATGGATTACACTTTATGGTCGAGGTCTCTCTGGTATCGTGTAATCCATACTAACTGTATCATTATGAAGGCATGCAGTGTACATGTGGTTAGGTATCACTCCCTATGCTATGTACCCTTACCAACAGGGGTTGAGGTGTTGGATAACCTATTATGGTATGTTTTATGAGCCTTTTCGAAGTGCCACTTCCACGGTATGATGTGATTGTTGCTGGAAGCGGGAACCTGTCTAGTGTGGCTGATGTGTTACTAGTGTCGTGATTGCCAGGAGGGGGTTATCAGGGGTTTGCTGGGTGACCCATGGATGCATACGGGGACCAACAGGCTTCTAATCACGGCTAGGGTTTGTATCGTTGCGTAGTCAATGTCGTTTCTGAGATGAGGGATACAGCTTAATGCACCGTAGTAGCATTACTAGACTTAATTTGTATTGTTAGGTGGATAATAAACAAATGAACTGCATCACGAGCATCATGGACTATGTGTTTAATTTTCTAAATCATGCATCATAAATTATTACTGCTATGATCTTGCTTGGATGTTCTTGCCCCACCCCTCACTGAGTGAGTTGGAAAGCTCACGCCACATATACACCCCTTTTTAGATGATGATACAAGTACTGTGGTGCCAATGGTGGGTGACCCGGTATCTTTTGGGTCGGAGTATGGTGTGAGCGACTGGTAGATGCCAGAAGTAGAGGAGCATAATCGGGACTGTACTTATGTCGCACCGTGTGATTGTACATCATCTTTCGATACTTTTGGATATAGCTGTGGATTGTATATTTTCTTGAGATTATATTATATGTCATGGATGAATGTAACAGAATAACTTGATAATTGCCATTATATTACCATTAGATGTTTTTCCATTTTATTTATAATTTCGCTACTATACTCTGATTCCGCCGCTTATGTTGGTTTGTGTTGTGAGGTTGTGAAAATGTTAAGGTACTGCTATCAGAGATCCTGGTATATTGGTAAGATATGTATATGTCTTACTCACATCGTCGGTATTTCTGATGGTAAGTTGGGTCTGCCAGGAGTGGGGTGTGACAATATCTGCGAGGATTGGTGTGTCTGGAGCCTTTCTTATGATGGAAACTTTAATCTGAGATTGGCATGAGAGGAAATTAGAGAAAAGAAGCCAATAGCCCCTAGGCATTGTTAATTTGGTGTAAAAAGCAGCAACCTAGGGTCTCGTCTCTAGCGTGGAGGGTAATCCATAGAAAGATTCCTATAGATGACTTGGTGAAGAAGAAGGCAATGCCCCTTGCTTCAAGATGTGCCCTATGTGTGGCGGAAGAAGAAACAATCCATCATGTATTTTTGACATGCTCATTTTCCAGGGACATATGGAGTTCTCTATGTGCTTGCTTTAATGTCACTTGGTGCCCTCAAGGCTCGTTGTTGGAGCTCGCTTAGTGGTGGAAAAGAATATTAAAATTGCAAGCTATAAGGAGGCTTGGTGCATAAGTTTTGGTATCATTCTGGATCATCTCTGGAGAGAAAGAAATTCCAGAATTTATGAGGGTGTCGAGCGGATGGCCAAATACTTCTCTTATGGTGATGGAAGATATTAGAAGGAATGAACCTAGGATGAAGGGAGAGGTAAACACTTGGGCAGATTTGATGTGTTGTAGACATCTAGGTCTATCTATTCAACTTGCTAGTCGCAGAGGTAACCTAGAGGTTTGTTGGTGCAAGCCCCCTGTTAATTGGGTAAAATTGAACTTTGATGGGAGTTCTCTGGGAAATCCCAATCGGGCTGGAGAGGGAGGAATTTTTCGGAACCATCTTGGTACTATCATGGGGTCATATAAAAATTTCATGGGTGTGATAGGTGTATTTGAAGCAGAACATTGGCTATGGACATCCAGTTCTTATGGGTGGAATCAGATTCGAGTGCGGTGGTTATTCTAATTCAGCAATGGAAGGTCCCATGGTTTGCTCTGCAAAGATGGATGTATCTTCAACCGTACCTTAGAAGTGCAACTTGGAAAATCACTCATATACATAGAGAAGGAAATGCGGTGGCTGATTTCTTGGCTAGAGATGCGGCAAACAGTGGAGTCTTGGCTAATGATGTAATGTTCCCGACCAACATTGGGGATATTCTCTCTAGAGATGCTGACTGAGCTTTAGATTTTTTTAATGCCTTCCCTTCCTTCCTGCTGATGGCGATGGCGATGCCGAAGGTGGGAAGTTAGGGAAGGGGTTTGGTTTTGTGTTTCCTTGATGCTGTTTGGATGTTTCTTTTTCCTTCTATTTGGATTCAATGAAATAAATTTAGCAAAAAAAAAAAAAAATATTGAAATCATAAAATGAAGCCTATCATCCAATCATTCATTTAATTATCCCACTAGTTTTGTATAGTGAACAAGGAAATTAATGGAAGAATTATTACAATTTACAAATCAAAATTTCTATTTATAACCTAATATTCAATGATTTGTAACAATTCCTCTTACAAAAAAAAAAAAAAATCTCACTAATATTGTAAAAAATGGATAGTCAATTCACCTATTTGTAATCTCATAATCATTTACTTTTTTATCGGTTTCATTCGGTTTGGTTTCAGTTTGGTTATTGATTGGTTCGGTTGAAATCCGGTCCCAACATACCTCAGTCTAAAACCATCCAATAAGGATCGGTTTGATTCTAATCGGGTCGGTTTTATTGGTTTGGGCTAGGTTTTGACACCCCTATGCCCAACCCTGCCGGACCAAGTCACATTCCCACTACATTGCAAATAAGTCTATAAATTATAAGGGTTGTAAATAATTGTCTTATGATCTGTTTTCAATATTGGTAAAAATCCTCCTGTTGCTCAACTAACGACTTTTTATAGGATTTACTCTTTTGTAGACATTCTCATCAGATTTTCTTACTATTATTTTTGAGAAAACAAACCTACCAGTCTGGCGTTCCCATGTCCACACAGGTCGGCACAGAAGACCACACTGACTCCTTCAACATGTATTGAAGACGCTACCACGGACCAACTCATTGGCCCATGCACCAGCGTAGGAGCTACAGGGTCGGGTAGAGTTCCTTTGTTCAATATTTATTTTCTCTCTTCTCCATGATTATACTGGGGCCATAGTGATAATACATGTGATGCCCAAGAATACGGCAAGTACCAGACCCGCCTGGGAGATCGGTGAGATTTTCCCACTAAGAATACGGCAAGTACCAGGGGGTTTGAAAAATCGATGGGGGTGTACAAGCTTTAATCCCACATCGCCTAGAGGGAGATTTTTGGGTTAGTTGATAACCTCTAACCTCCTTAACATGGCATAACGTGTTTTAAAGCCTTGAGGCCTATGGCCAAAAAAGACAATATTGTCTAAAGTTAATAGAACTGAGGCGTTACAATACCATCCTATGTGCTGCCATTGATATCACATAGGAGAATTGTCATACACCCATAACATGGAAACACCTCCACAAAAACAATGTAAATATATTCAACCTTAAAATTTTTGAACTTCGAACTTCTTACAAACCTTTGTATCACTTTTCAGCAAAAAAAAAAAAGTACCACAAGCTAGAAGAATAGTATATTGAATGGAATGAATGGACTATATAATTTGAGTATCAACCATAGGGGTTCTGACTTTTTATGTAAGCCTAAAAATTATAGAATCCAGTAGACAAGATATCTGGATCCGCATAAAGACATATTTCATGATGAGTTGAAAGATCAGATACTTATCTAAGATGGCCTCTTTTTTTCTTTTCTTATCTTTTGTGTGTGTGTGGGGGGGGGGGTGTTTGAGAACGCAGGTACATTTGAAAGAGTACTTAATGCGTATTGTCCCAATCATCACAAATGGAATCTATTGTGTTCCATTACAAACTCTTTAGAACTTTGATTAAATATTTTTAAATTAAAGGTAAACCAATTAAAATATACCCCTTGGATCATGTTAGATTATAGAAGTACCATTTTATTTTACGCTTTTGAAATGTAAGAAGAAGCTGAACTTTATTAATGGGCTCTAGTCTCTAGGTGGCTGAGGAGGTGCATGTAGTGATTTGAGGAAAGGGAAATTGAGAGAATATGGTTCTGGAGTATGATGAGAATTTGTATAAATCTAGAGACCGCCCAAGGGCATCTTTAGGTAGATTGTGGGATTTTTTTTTGTTTGGGAAGGACAATAGGGAGATTTTAGAGAGGAATTTTGAGGAGAAGGAAGGACATACAGAAAGCTGCGATGAAGATGAAGGGTGATAAATTGCCATAGCCTGCTTAAGGAGGATGTGATTGTAATTACAAATGAGTTTCTTAAGAAAGGAAAGCGGAATATGGTGGTCAATTCTTCTTATATCAAATTGATTGTGAAGAAGAAGGAAACAGAATAGTCGGATATGACTATAGACCCATTAGTTTACATTTGTTTACTGTATAGTCTTTATAGGGTAGCAAATATCGCCAAGAAAACTAAGAAAAGGCAGTAAGTGCTTATCAAGGTGATTAATTCAAGACCAAAAAAATCTTTCTATTTGTTTGGAAATGTTTATTCAAAATATGAAGTGGTGGTGGGAGTATACTAGTTGGTTTTAGAAAATGGACATGGGAAAAGTTTTTTCATCACATTGCATGAATTCTTAGGAAGTTGGTTGGTACATGCATGGGGTGACCGCATCTAGCTACTTATCATGAGGGAACAAAATTTGGTTGCTACCCGGGTTGTAGTTACTTGGTTGTTACCCATGTTGCAGCTATTTAGCTGCAACCCGTGCTCGCAGCAAAACATATAGAATCTCAAAGGATATTTTTGGAAAATGTTAAAGTCTAGAAGGATATTTGTAAATTCAAAGGGGAAGTTAATTATTTCATTTATTTGGCTACAAGCAAGGGTTGCAACAATATCTGGTTTGAAAATTGCAAGAGAGATGGGAATCATGCACTTATTGATTGAAAGCGATTCAGTAGTTATGGTCTTACTCATATATAATTGGAAAATCCCTTAGATTAGGCTACAGAGACGGATGAGTTTGATCCCGTATTTGCAGTCGTTGATCTGAAAAATAACCCACTATCTTCGTGAAGCAAATCCAAGTTGTAGACTTCCTAGCTAAGTCAGCTACAAAATTTGAATTATCATCTCCAATCTCTTCTCGGCCTTTGTTGGTTGAAACGGGTTTGGAATTAGATAGTCAAGGTCGCCTTAGAAACCGTTTCAAATAATGAAGTATTTTTTGTTGGGATTTGGTTTCAGGTGCGATTTCTATTTAGGGGGGGCCATGTGGCGGCAGTTCTAGACCGGAGTTTCTGTAATGAGAAATGGCTAGATGCCTTCAAGAATATCGTGCAACGTGTTCTGGTGAGCTCGGTCTCTGACCATGCGCCTTTGTTTATTGTCTCTAATTCAATTCCAAAACCAAAAAATGCTCTCTTTCGTTTTCTTGGTTTTTGGATGGAGCACAATAATTTTAAAAAAGTGGTGGAGGAGGTATGGAAGGTGCATGTTGGGAGCAATCCAATTCTTGCTTTTGCTAAAAAATTGAGGTGTGTTAAGGAGAAATTGAAGATATAGGCTAGGGACTCTTTTTCTAATCTGAATGATGAAGTGGATAAAGCTGTGTTAGAACTAAAGAAGATTCAAGACATGATCGAAGAGTTAGGTATGTCAGATGAGCTTTTTGTTAAAGAGGAGGATACAAAAACCACCTTACTCTTGGCAAACAAGATGCATGAGAAGTTATGGGCCGAGAAGGCTAAGCAGAGGTGGATGAAGAGTGATGATTGTAATTCGAAGTTTTTCCATCTGTCTGTGAAGCTGAGAAGAGCCAAAAATCAGATTACTTCCCTTAAAAGGGAGAATGGTTCTTGGGTCTCGAATCAGCAAGAAATCGCTAATCACATCTCAAACTATTTTCAGAAGTTTCATGAGGCCTTTGAGGTAGTTGTGCATCAAGAATTATTGGGCTGTATCCCCAGTATGCTAGCTGATTCTGATATTACTACTTTGGATTCAATCCCAAGTAGGGAAGAAATTAAACAGGTAGTGTGGGATTTAGATCCAGAGAGTTCCCCTGGTCTTGATGGGTTTCCAGGAAAAATTTTCAGGAAATGATGGGAGGTTGTGGAGGTGGATTTTACAAGGTAGTTACTTCTTTCTTCCTTGAAGGTAGGCTGCCTAATGGAATTAACAATTGTTTCATCACTTTAATTCCAAAAGTTGAGGGAGCTTGGTCTTTGGATAAATTTCGTCCCATATGCATGGGTAATTTTTGTTGCAAGGTCCTGTCGAAGATTCTATCGTCCGGGCTCATGGGTGTGAAGCCAAGGCTGGTTTTTGAGGATCAGGGTGCATCTAGGAAGGAAAAATTATTTCTACAAATATTAGTCTAGCTTCTGAGTTAGCGAACTTGATGCACTCGGCTGTGAGGGGTGGTGGAATGGGGCTGAAGCTGGATATTCAGAAGGCCTATGATTCTTTGTCTTGGGACTTTCTCTTTGCTACCCTGAGAATGTTTGGTTCTTCATCCAAGTGGATTTCCTGGATTCATCATTTATTAATCTCTTCTAGAGTGCCTGTTTTCGTTAATAGAGGACATGTGGGATTTTTTGGTGTTGGTAGAGGATTGCGGCAAGGTGATTCAATCTCCCCCTTTCTCTTCATCTTGGCAGAGGAAGTCCTTTGCAGAGGCTTGAAGGCTATGGTGCTTGACGGTTGGTTAAAGCAGTTCCCTGGTCTTAGAGGTGTGTCAACTCCCTCCCATTTACTGTCTGCTGACAATATTTTTCTTTTTATGAATGCATCAACAAAATATGTGAGAAATTTCCATTCTTTCCTAGTTAAATATCAAGCCTACTCTGGTCAAATATTTAATCTTGAAAAAAGTAGATTATTTTTTGGAAAGGTGGCCTCCCACAAGAAGCAATTCATTATGGAGTTCTTGGGAATTCCCTCTGGAAGGATGCCAACCAAATATTTGGGTGTCGAGATTTTCAAAGGAAGAGTAAAAAAATACTATTTTGCCTTTATTGGATAAGATAAAGGGTAGATTGGCAGGTTGGAAGGGGAGACTATTATCCTTGGTAGGAAGGGTGGAGTTAGTAAGATCAGTGATCTCTAGTATCCCAATTTATAATTGGGAAAACTACCTGATTACCCACATTTGGGTTTTACATTGCCAAATTATCCATTTTGTGTTTGGGTTTACAAAATTACCCAAAACAGTAACTTCACTCAACTTACAATTTATTTTGCCATTTTTACCCCCAACTATCCCCACCCTCCCCCCCCTTTTTTAATCACCTTCTCTCCAACCATCCTGCTCAACCTTCCTCCAAACCCCCATCCGCTACTGCAACTGAACTGGGAACGAGTTTGTAGGCTAGAAGAAAAGATTTTATTTCGGTTTCGGATTTTCCCCCCTTTTTAACCTCACATAAACCGTAGCCTTACCCTACTTCAATTCAGTTTGAGTAATGAGTACCTCACGCTTTCAATGTTGATACCAATAAATACACTTGCGTTTTTTCCAAGTTCCCACCACACACCAGAGGAGAGAGAAGAAGAAGAAGAAAATCTCTCTAGTTTTCTTCGCTTTGCCGTCTTCAATTGTGTCACGGAGTGGTGACCGTTAGGTAGACGAGCATCGAAGTAAAGGGTGAAGCTTAGTTGGAGGAGTAATAAGAATGAAGGAGGTTATATGGAGCAGCTATTGGGGGGTTAGAGATGATGGGTCCATTGCTCGTCGACATTAACACCAAATCTTTCTGCGATGATGATGATGAATACATACATATCATGATATGATATGAAACAAAAGGAAGCAAATGAACAATAAAATTCATAAACACAATCATCGTCTCTATGATCGCAATTGTAGTGGCGAACCATTTCGTAGTTAGTAGCCTCCTGCACACTCCTCTTTTTCTCTTGATCACCGTTCTTATGGTAGCCCGACAATTTTTCCTTCATCTTCTCGAAGATTCCCTTTTTCTATTTGGGCACACTCAGTAACTAGGAAGGTACATGCGTAGTGGCGGTGGCCTCTTCAGGTTTCTTGTGCTGCCTCACGGAAGTGTCTTGCATTTCTTTATATAAAAGTGAAAGGGTGGCAAGAAGAACCAGGGGGATGGGGCATGTAGGCGCACATTGCAGGTCGGGTGGCATGAAGGAGGAGGAGGAGGTCTTGGTGGGGGTAAAATTGTCAAAAAAAAGGCCTTTAGTTGAAGGAGGAGTACTGTTTTGGGTAGTTTTGTAAACCCAAATCTGATTTTATGTATTTTTGTTAACTTAAACATAAGTTGGGTAATTTTGTAGGAGGAAACCCAAAAATGGGTAGTCACGTAATTTTCCCTTTATAAATTTTGCTATGTATTGGTGGCCTGATCACTCTATCAAATTAGTGGAAAGGTGGATGCGTAACTTCATCTGGTCAGAAGATATGGATACAATTAAAAAAATTGTGGTGAAATGGGATTAGGTTTGTAAGCCCAAGTGTGAGAGTGGTTTAGGGGTAAGAAGGTTGCGGGATGTGAACCATGCATGTTTGAGTAAGCTAGCTTGGCAGATTAAGCATAAGGACTCTTCCATGAGTAAATTTTTCCATGTCCGGTTCATTAAAAGTGACGGTTCTCTAAAAAGGGGGCAAATTTCCTCTTCAATTTGGCAAGGTATTAAGAGGGTTTGGAGCTCTGTGACCTCTCAGGAGTGTTGGACGGTCGAGAATGGACAAAAAATTAATTTTTGGACTGATTGCTGGTTGGATAATTTGTCTATTGAGGAGATGTTGGGGGCTGAAAAGAATTCTTTTGAGTCGCTAAAAACAAAGGTTGTTGATTTCATCCATTTGAATAGGTGGAGTTTTCCAAGTGTAGAATCAGATTCTTATCACTGGAATTTTTGAGATGATCAAAAGTATTTTTTTTTCTAACATGGAGGGCGTCTGTCATTGGAGACCATCTTCTTCAAGTGTTTTCACTATTGAGTCTGCTTAGGAGACTATTAGAAGGAGATCTCCAAAGGTGGGGTGGTTCTCAATCCTTTGAAAATCCCATCTCCAGCCTCGTCAAGTTGTGTTTGGGTGGAGGTTTATTAAAAACAAACTCCCTAGTGACAATAATATGAAGAAACGTGGAGTTTCCTTGCCTCTAGGTGTGAGTTATGTGGCCATCAGCTGGAGTCAAGGGATCACATTTTCTATTATTGCTCTTCTGCAAGTCTCTTGTGGCAGAAATTTTGTGCTTGTTTTGGCATCCTTTGGCCAAACTTTGATGGGATGGAGGATGCTATGAGTTGGTGGAAAGCTCAAGCGAATCTGGTCTCTTTTAAGACTATATGGCAAAATGGTTTTGTCCTAATCCCATACTTTATATGGATGGAAAGGAATGCCAGAAGACATGACAATATTAGAAAGTCAATGGATCTTTGTTTCGACATAGTGAGAGGTGAAGTTAGTGCTCAATCTTTTGTGCACTCAGGTTTGGCTATCTCCATCGTTGATCTATTATGTGCTAGAAGAATTGGGATTCTAAGGACTCTATGCAGGCCTAGAAAAATCTATGAAATCTTTTGGTGTCGTCCTCCGACTGGATGGTGGAAATTAAATATAGATGGATGCTCTCTTGGGAACCCTGGAAAGTCAGGTGATGGAGGTGTGTTTCGAAATGATAAGGCAAAGGTAGTGGAAAATTTCAGGTACTTCTTTAGAATCCACACAAATTTTGAGGCAGAGTTCTTGGCTGTGATATCAGGTATCGAGCATGCCAAAACTCTCGGGGTTAAAAAAATCTAGATAGAATGTGACTCTGTGGCGGTTGTCACTTTGTTACAGAAAAATAAGATCCCTTGGATGATTTGGTAGAGGTGGATAAATTGTATGCAATACTTGAGTAAAGTCGAGTGAAAAATCACTCATTGCTATCGAGAAGCTAATTCAATTACTGATTACTTATCTAAGTCTGCAACTCGCTTTGAAGTTTCATCTCCTGTGCTTTCTTGGTCGGCTTTGGTCAAGATGGATTTGGACAAGGATGCTTCGGGGTGTCCAAGATATAGAATAATTTGATTTAGGGATTTTTCTTCTTTCCCAATGTGGGCGCTTTTGGGTTTGATTCCCCTCTCTGTTGATGGCAATGCCGAAGGTGGAGTTGGGGCATCTCCCAATTCAACCAGTTGATGTGTGGGGGGTGTATTTTCCCACTGTTTTTGTACAATATTTTCCTTTTTTCTTTAATACAAATGATTCTTAGCAAAAAAAAAAAGTGCGATTTTTTATTCTGCTGATGGCAATGCCGAAGGTGGAGTAGTCTCCCTTTGATCCCAAATTATGTAGTTTGATTTATATTCTTTTTATTCTTTTTTCTAAATACAAATGATTTTCTAGCGAAAAAAAGCAAGGGTTGCAGCTAATTGTGAAAATTTTCCACCATGAGGAGGAAAGGAAGGAAGAACAAATGAGATAATTAGGGTTTCAAAGAGAGAATGGTCCTCCGCTTGAGTTTTGAGCACTCTCCACCACAATACTCCAGTTTTTCATCATCCTAAGTATATTTTCTTCAACTCATCTTTTCATTTAAATTCATTTTGTTATATAGTTTAGTCATATTGCTCACAGAAATGGTTTATTTTGCTACTACCTCTCTAGGTATTAGTATTCAGTAACGATTTTAAATATATTTCATAATAATTTTTCCTACATTTTAAAGTAATTTTCTTATTATAGTGTTCATCTAATTTTCTTTGAGTATTTGGATATTTCATTTCTCATGGTTTTCCCATGCATAATGAATGTATATTTTTTTAAATCCTTTAGTATTCTTTGTTTTATTTTGTCTCTCATGTTGAGATTTTTATAGTAAAATTGCATTATTTTCCTTTGTGTTTTATGCTATTTTAATTTTTTTTTTCAAAATCTTTGTGTTTATGTCATTTTAAAATGAGTCTATTTTTGAAATTTTACAATTGTAGCATAAGCTTCTTTCATTTTTATTACTTACTGTTATTTTTTTTTTCCCTTTTTGCCTGGTTTTGTTTCATATTAAATGTTTTATAGTAGGTCTGTGTAATGTTCCGGCCCCATTAATCTTGGCATAATATTGTTCTATTTGGCTTATAGTCATTTTTGGGTGTCACATTTTTTTCCCTTTCTGTAGAGTCTCCACTGTGGCCCCACATATTTTCAGGGTTGACTCTAATACCACCTGTAATGCCGTAGCTTTATTAACCTTGGCAGAATTTTGTCATTTGGCTCATGGGCCTCAAGACTTTAAAACGCGTTGTTCCATTTTGAGGAGGCTAGAGGTTATTAACTAGCCCAACAACCTCCCCTTAAGTGGGGACTAAAGGTTGCTCATCCTCATCGATCTCCCAAACCCCCTGATACTTATCGTATTTTTTATAAAGATACCTTATCAATCTCCCAGGCGAGTACATTTGCCACATTCTCGGGCATCATAGTCTACATCCATAATGGTTTTCACAAACTTACGGGAATTTTTTTACATTTAGTTGAAAATTTTAGGCATTATTTAGTAATATGGGCATTTTTATATTGTTAGTTTATTTTACTACCCTTGAATTTTATATTGATTTTTCTGATGGTATTGGTGTTTGTATGTCAGTATGTTACACATATTTTTATTATTTATTCTGACTTTTGTTTTTTTAAATGTTAATAAGGTATTTTTAAATGTTTTATGCATTTTTTAGCATCTTAAGTATTCAAGCATTATTATGATGATTTACAATGTTTTCATATTAGTCATATTATAATCTTTTACCAAAAAAAAAAAAATAGTTCATATTATACTCTTATCATTTCATGCATTTAGTAGGATTTTGCATGGTAACATCTCTAATGGCTTTTTTATAAATATTTCTTTTTGTTGCATATGATTTTCATGTTAGCATATTTAGTTTCGTTTATATATTAACTTCTGTTTTGTAGGTAGATGCATAAGAATGGGTTTATCCTTCTCTGTATTTTATGAATATTATGGAATTTAAGTTTTATTTTTAGAATATTTGTACCATGTAAACATGAAATCTATTTAACTGAGAGGTCCGCATTACCAAACACCTTCCTTCGTTTTCAACTTAACTCAATTACCACTGTCATGATTTGACTAGTCTTCATTAGAGGTCAAACTTAAAGTCACATTATATTTATGGATTCTAGAACCTAATTAATTAGATGGTGACTCTTTGTTCCCTTCTCTCAGGAAGATGATAAGAGATTCCCTCCGAGAGGACAAAGATAAAATCCATTGTTACTCACAGCAAGAAAATCCTGATTTCATTTCAAGACTAAATTCTGGTCTCTATATAAAAATCATGAAATACCCAAGCATTGTGCTCTAGCCATTATATGAATCACTTCCAAGTTTTTATACTTTCGCTATGAGCTTATGATTTATTCCATTTGTTACATAAAAATAAATAAATAAATAAATAAAGGTAGAATTTGAGCCATCATTTTTGGTTTGTTATCAAGGGAGGGGGTTTCCCACGCTGCCAGTGTGAGAGGAGCCCACATCCATAGTCAGGGGACAGAGAGTGTCGATGCAAGGCCTGGATGTAAGAAGGTGTAAACAAAAATCCTTATATTCTTAGTTTGGATATCTTTTCCTTTATTGTAAAATGGAGAAAATAACCTTACCTTGTTGCGTGGCTCTACGCCAAGACACAGGCGGACAGAAAAAGACTGCATTCCCCCATGCCTCTGTGCAGCCTCCCGTTGACTTGCACGTTGGCTCATTGACTGCACAATCTGACAGGGTTCTCTCGCCCTTGTTAGGGGGAATTTGACCTTAGTAGAACAATCCTATAATGACAAGATCCACGCACTACCTGGGAAAGGGGAAGGCAAGGGGGGAGGAGAAAGGATTCTCACTAGTCATCTTGAGTTGGGATTTTCATGGGCCACGACTAGCCTCAATCCTAACCCCAGTCCAGGTCCATTAAATTATTCATGGGCCAAACCTATAGTAGATTAAATCTGGTCAATTTATGCAAAACGAAAACTCTTAGCCCAAGCTCAGAATCAAGTTCAATTTGTCAATGGGGTGCTTCAAGAGGCCTGTGGAACTGGTGGAATGAGCAAATTAGGCATGTTTCAGTTGGGGCCATGGACCAATACGTAGTAATAGCGTATTAATATGTGGGCCAGCGGCTGAATCCAACGACAGCCAATTTGTTGGGCCAGAATTTGGAGGGGAATAGAAAGGGTTGGATTAATGTAATTGGGTTTGATTCTTAAACACGGTTAATTAGGGAGGTGCACAAAACTTAATCATGTAAGTAGGGTTGTCCATCGTCTATTTGCATCTTGCATCGGTTTTGATGTGAGAATGAGTAAAACTGAAACATGAATTAATGATGATGAATCAGTTTTGGTTTGCTTTGGTTCGTTTTCTTGGTTTGATTTTTGGATTACCATGGAATTATATTCAACAGTTTGAAAAAAATGCATTTTTTTATGAATTTTGGGTTGGTATCGGGTTATATCGATTTTTTAAGTTCGGTTCAGTGTCTTATTAATTTCAATGAGGTACAATTTGGTTTTAGTTCACAAAACCTTAGCCCAAAACATGATCCAATAAACTCATATTAGTTTCGACGGTTCAGCTTCGATCAGTTTTGTCGGTTCATGCAAGGTTTTGACACCCGGAAAATCTTGTTGGTGAAAAAGAAGTAACTTTACTTTCTTCCTTTTTTAGCATTATATTTTTTTTTTTCTTTCCATGATGGTAAAATCTTGTCATTCATATGTATATTCGAAAAGCATCTCTTGAAATGATATAATGGTAAGTCATTTTCATTATTATTATTATTTTTTTTTTTTTTTTTTGAGAAATTTCTTTTTTACCCTCCTCGACTCAAAGAACTTTTGCAATAAAATAAATGACAATCAAAAAAATAATACAACTTCTCAATTCACCACTTCAGTTATAACATGATATACCCCAGTAAATAACTCTCTAAACTTTCAACAAATGTGTGGAGGTATTCAAGGGGATAGATGAATATATCTCAGTGTATTAATTTGACAAGATTATTAGTTTTGAAAATGAAACATATTTTACTTAGAAATTAAAATGTGCCCTTTTGAAAACTAAAATGATAACCCTTATGCTCTGTTTGGTTGCAAGGGGATTTAAAGGGAAGAAGATGAATTTTTAAACTAAAAAATAAACTTATACAATCCCCATGTAAATGTATCACTAAACTTCAAATCATTCCATATTTGGTCATTAAAATTTTACTTTACTTTACATTCAAAAAATCCTTTGCTATAAAATGTAAAATAAAAATTATATGTAAAATGTATCAATACTAAATATAGAAAGAAATTTAAATGTTTATAAAATCACATGGAGTAATGAAAACAAAAGTTTCTTTTTTAAGTTTGAAATTTTCACTTCCCTTCCGTTTAAATTTTCCTCGTAATTAAACATAACCTTAGGTAACATTGATGGTAGGACGGAATTGGACTCATGCCATCAGATAATTGGGCATACCTTACGAAACCATTGAACAAGTGAGGAAATGAATTGGAGAAAATTCAGACCACCTACTTAACAACCAAAATGGAAAAAGATGAAAGAGTACTAAAGAACCAAATAGGTTAACAGTGATTTCACCAAAATACCTAGAGATTTCCTCTTTCATTTTTATAGTATCATTCTCTAGAACTCTAAAAGCCATATCATATATTCAACTAAATATTATGAGATGATGAAACTTCAAATTCCAAGTAACGTTTATATGGAATTACAATGATCAAATGGATTTACAATTATGGATCAATAGAAATTGGTCAAAACTGTAATGAATACTATGCATACTTTATTATACAACATAAACTCAAATATGTATTTTATATGACTAAAATTTCTAAGGGATTAAGCGTCAGTCTACTGGAGCCATTGTGACATCCAGAATCTTTAAATGTTTGATTTAAAAAAATAATAATAATAATGACAAGACAAAGTGTGACATCCAAGAATACGACAAGTTACTAGACTTGGCTGGGAGATCAGTGAGAGGTGATTCCACCAAGAATACAGCAAATACCAGGGGGTTTGGGAGATCGATGAAGGTATACAAACTTTAGTCCCACATCGCCTAGGGAGAGATTACTAGGTTAGTTAATAACCTCTACCCTCCTTAACATGACACAACACGTTTTAAAGCCTTGAGGCCAATGGGTCAAAGAGGACAATATTGTGCAAGGTTAATGGGACTAGGGCATTACAAATGGTATCAGAGCAGACCTCGACAGTGTGTGAGGCCAGAACGGGGACACTATGCCCAAAGGGGGATAGATTGTGACACCCAAGAATACAGTAAGTACTAGACCTGGCTGGAAAATTGGTGAGATATCCCCACCAAGAATACAACAAGTACCAGGGGTTTGAGAGATCAGTGAGGGTGTACAAACTTTAGTCCTATATCGTCTAGGGAGAGATTACTGGGCTAGTTAATCACCTCTAGCCTCCTTAACATGATACAACTTGTTTTAAAACCTTAAGGTCCATGGGCCAAAGAAGACAATATTGTGCAAGGTTACTAAGGGCGAGATGTTACATAAAAAGTGGAAAAAATTTGTCAATAATTTGAGAAAAATGAAAATGAATGTGTGTGTGTGTGTATGTTGTACGTGTTCCCTTATGTGTTTAAAAGGGAGTGGAGACAGAGGAGTTCTTGGTCATTTCATTCTCGACTAATAGAATGAATACATCTTAGAAGTTATGGTGGATACAATTCAAAGAATCAGAATCGAACCAATCAGATTGGTCAATGTAGATATGAATCAGTTGAGAACAATCCTGACTATGATCGAATAGAATCTAATTTAAATAATTAGATTTAAACCTCAATAAATATCTTTATTATTACTATTATTAGAGGAAAAATTCTCTCATATTTAACTCTACTTGGACTTTCCCAATTAAATGGGGTTAAGATCCAATTATGCCAATTCAACTTCTGTTAAAAGGCATCTTTGTTGTTGTTGTCTATTATTGAATATCTCACATAGTATGCAATTTTCCTTTTTATTTTGTGTTATTCTTTCTAAAGGAGTTGTTTTACACTTCTAAAAAATACATAAAGGATGACTCCACATTCCCATCAAATTTACATGAAGTTGTACATTATCAGGTTATTGGTGCCACAAAAAATTAATAAATGCCAACAAGAAGTCTTACTTTTATTTTTTATTAGGCCAATGAAATAGCTCCTACATAACGATTATAGATGAACAATTGTGATAACTTCTTAAAAAAATATATGAATTTCAAAATGATTATGACTGTTTTTTCTTTGTTGTGGTTCCTATTTGTGTAGTTTGATTACAACAAATTTATCTTGAGGCTTATCAGTTTTGTGCTTATAAATTCAATTTAAGATATAAATTTGATCTATGTTCACTCTCTTATTACTTAAATTCATGGTTTCTCACTGTGATTGTTATATCATGTCTTCCTTAATGTTACTGACAGGAACTATCTACATGCTTCAACTGAAGAAATCAGTCAAGAAGAAGATACTTTATTTATTGATGTTAATAACATCATAAGAGGATTTTGGTCTGAACCTTCATATTGACATTCTTAAACCTATTGCATGTCATATGGGTATAATCGAGCTTCTAGATTTCTATGGTTGTCACACCCCACTTCCAATGGACCAAACTTACTATTAGGAATACCGGTGGTGTGAGTAAGACACATACCTGTCTTACAAACGTACTAAGATCTCTGATCGTAATACCTTAACATTTCATAATCTCGCATCACAAACTAACCAAAAGCAGCGGAATCAGAGTATAATAGTAGAATCATCAATAAAATGGAGAAATATTTAATGATAATATAATATACATAACCAAGTTATTCTATTACAATTATCCAAGACTCATAAATATAAACCACAAAATGTACAATCCATAGTCTATATCAAAAAGTATCAAAATATGATGTACAATCTCATGGTGTGGTGTAAGCACAATGGTCGTAAGCACAGTCCTGATCGTGCTCTCTCGGTTCTAGCATCCACCAGTCGCTTACACCGTACTCTGACACAGAAGGTATTAGGTCACACACCATCGGCACCACAGTACCTACATCATCATATAAAAAGGGTTTATACGTGGGGTGAGCTTTTCAACTCGCTCAATGAGGGGTGGGGTTCAAGCACATCCAAGTATAACAGTTACAGTAGTAATTTATGGTGCATGATTATAGAAATTAAACACATAGTCTATGATGCTCGTGATGCAATTCATTTCTTTTATTATCCATTGAACAATACAACTAAATTTGGTAAATGCTACTATGACACATTAGGCTGTATTCCTTATCTCGGAACCATCATCGACTACTCATGGATACAAACCTTAGCCGTGACTAGAAGCTTGCCAGTCTCCATAAGCGTTTATGGGTCACCCAGCAAACCCCTGATAATCTCCTCCTGGCTGTCACAGCATTGGTACCAATTATTAGCCAAGCCTGACAAGTTCCTACCTCCGGTAACAATCACATCGCACTGTGAGTGTGGCATTCCAGAAAGGCACATCAAACATACCACAATGGGTTATCCAACACCTTAACCCTTGTTGGCAAGGGTTCATAGCATAGAGAGTGATACCTAACCACATATATGCTAGATGCCTTCATAATAATACAGTTAGTACAAATTACATGATATCGGTAACACATCGGCCACCAAGTGTAATCCATCTCCAAATATAGTCTCGGGTAATCGATACTGGTAACACATCGGCCACAAAGTGTAACCCTTGACTATTTACCTAATCTAGCATGCATATAACAGTTGAGAATGGACTACGTAACACCGGTATCAATCGTCGGCCATAAAATGTATCTATTTCCAAATGTAGTCCCGGAGTATACGATACCGGTAACACATTGACCACAAATTATAATCCACGACCACAACTAACTCTAATGCCTATAATCAATGCATGAATGCAACATACATACGCAATCACGAAACTGGTACCACCTCGGCCACTTCGGATTCCATCTCATATATACAACAACACATGGCGATCATGGTACCGGTACCACCTCGGCCACAATGGATCCCGCCATACATCTCCACAAGAGTTCATATTAATTCAATAAAAATGTAACATGTGACAGCATACAATCATCATTTGAACAATTAATAATCATATAAAATCCTACACATGTAAGCAGTTCTATAATAATAAAACAATCCCAAAAATAAAGCAACCATCCCTCACCTTGTTAATGCTCGTGTGTGTTAGGGTTTAAGTACGGCCACCAGCCGATCAACTCAATTCTGACTTCGGGGCATGTGTGCAACACTGTCCTAGACACAAGGCAATCGTACATCAATACATGTCAGGAACATCGGGAGGAACCCACATGGGTCACCCCCAAAGGGTATAGATAAAGTCCTCTAGTGACAGTAATGCCACTGGAAACACCCACCGGAAACAGACACTTTCCATTGGAAATATTAGTGTTGTTTCTGGTGGAGGTGGCAGAGAGCTCCTAGGGGTTCACCAAAAACAGCCCATCGGAAGCAGGCCCAGTGTTTTTGGTGGCTTGCTTCTGGTGGCAGTACAGAATTGCCTGTGTGATTTGGGGCTTTTCGGCTCGGGCCCGATCATTGGGATTTATTCCATAGAGTTTTTAGGGGATGTTCCTAGCATCATTCTAAGCTAATAAAATCCTGATTCCACCTAGCCATTTGGGAGATACATCGATCGAATGATCGAAATCCTAGTTGGTCATTTGGCCAATCTTGTTGCCAGAGCTCATCGGACTCAGTTTGACCTCAACAATGGCACCGAGGACATAAAATACGCATTCTCTGAGCTCAACATGGTTTGTACACCAAGATTCCATCCAAACCTAGCTTAAAATAGGTCAAAATGAAGAGGGAGAGTAGTAGAAGAGATTGTACTTACCTCGGGCAGAGATTCCAGAAACTAGGCGGCAGCTAACACCAAGGTAAGCCCTTTCACCCTCTTCTTCCTCTTTCTTCCTCTCCTCTCTTATGTTGAGCACAAGTGAAATGAGGAAATGAATTCCTCATTTCCCACTTATAAGGTAAATTGGCCTTAGGGCCTGTTTGGTTGAACCTTATTCGGTCCGATTGGTTTAATCCGACTTTCGGAGCCCGAGGACTCGACTACTTAGGTTTGTAAAGTGCTCATGTCATGAGGAAGGTTTTGAGGATGATTTGGGATCATCCAAAGCTATCAACGATTTAGGTGGCGGGACCCACAGGCATTGAAACCTTAACAGCAGCCTGTTTGATCATTGGAAATAGTCACCGGAGTCAGGCCCAGGCTGTTTTCAGTGGCTTATTTTCAGTGGTCAAGACAGCAATGTCTTGACTTCTTGCTGTCCTCCAATTGGTCTCGCATGGGTAGTTACCCTCGACCGTGCTCATTGTCTTTCAGTAATTTTGATACGTGTCGGGATTTAAGTGTGAGGTGTCGGGTCACTTACCGTTTAGGATCGAAAGGTATGAATCCCTGCTAGTTGGACTGGCACGTAATACACAAACACATAGGGTCATCTCTTCCCCTATTGCAAAGGGTGGCCGTGAGCCAAAACCCGACTGTTCTTTTGATCTTCGGTCTGAGACCTATCACAACAGTTCAAATTAGACCGAGTCAAGGCACTGGTGTAACATTACCCCCACCTTACAAAAATTTTGTCCTTGTAATTAAACATACCTGGTGAATTAAAAAATCTAGGATACTGCTTTAACATCTCATCTTCCTGTTCCCAGGATGCTTCCTATTCAAGGTGGTTAATCCATTTCACTTTGACGAAGGAAACAGTGCGGTTGTAGAGAACATGGTCCTTCCGGTCAATAATCTTCTCTGGGTCTCCACATAGGCAAAATCCTTGTCCAACTCACGGGGTATTTAACTCAAGACGTGAGTGGGGTCGGGAATATATTTCCTCATCATAGATACATAAAAGACATCATGTGTACCCTCCAACTTTGGTGGTAAAGCTATCCGATAGCTACCAGTCCGATCCTTTTTAATGTATCGTACGGTCCCATAAACCTCAGACTAAGCTTTCCCTTCTTACCGAACTGCATTACCCCTTTAACTGGGGAGATCCGTAAGAACACCTTGTCTCTAACTCCAAATTCCAGATGTTTCCTTCTGACATCTGCATAGCTCTTCTGTCTTGACTGAACTGCTTTTATCCTCTCTTTGATCACATTGACCTTCTCACTGGTTGCCTGTATCAAGTCTAGACCCAAAATGTGTCGCTCACCAATCTCATCCCAATAGAGTGGAGTCTGACAGTTTCTGCCATACTGTGTTTCAAATGGAGACATTCTGATGGTGGCCTAATAACTGTTGTTGTAGGAGAACTCAATAAGAGAAATGTGCTCATCCCAACTATAACTCATATCTAAGGCACATGCTCGAAGTAGGTCCTCCAAAGTCTGGATAGTCCTCTCTGACTTACCATCGGTCTATGGGTGAAAAGCTATGCTAAAGTTCAACTGTGTGCCCATAGCCTTCTACACACATGTCCAGAACTTGGAAGTGAATCTAGGATCCCGATCAGAGATAATGCTAACTGGTACACCATGCAATCTGATGATGTTATCAACATACAACTTGGCCAACTTGTCCATAGAAAATGTGACCTTGATTGGGATAAAGTGAGCTGCCTTAGTCAAGCAGTCCACAACTACCAAAATAGCATCCATATCCTTCTATGTGTGGGGTAGATCTGTGACGAAGTCCATGGTAATATTTTCCCATTTTCACTCTGAAATAGGTAGTGATTGTAATAACCTATGAGGCCTTTGTCTCTCAGCCTTAACTTGCTTCATGGCCACATTATTCTTCATTCATTTCCACTAGTAGGAGCCCTTGAGGTCCTTATACATTTTAGTCCTGCCAGGGTTAATGGAGTATAGAGAGCTATGCACCTCTCTCAAAATTGTGTCTCTCAATTCACTATCACTAGGCATACATAACCTCTCTTTGAACTTGAGAGTTCTGCTTTTATTTACTACGAAATTCGGGTCTTTCTGGGTTCCTTCCTTGCATTCTATTATCAGCTTTTGCAACTCTACATCAGTACCCTGAGCTGCAATGATCCTATCCACCATACTAGGTTGTACCACCAATGCCAATAGTGACTTCCACTAGTAGCTCTAAATCCAATTTCTTGGTCTCCTCTATGAGATGCTCATTGGTGGTCAGTGATGCAAGAGTCAGTGACTGGGATTTCTGACTAAGTGCATCAGCTACCACATTGGCCTTCTCTGGGTGATAGTGGATAGTACAGTCATAGTCCTTCATCAACTCTAACCAACATCTCTGTCTCATGTTGAGCTCTTTCTGGGTGAAGAAGTACTTGAGGCTCTTATGGTCATTGTAGATCTTGCTCTTCTCACCATATAGGTAGTGTCTTCAGATTTTCAGTGCAAATATCACTGCTGTCAACTTCAAATCATGGGTGGGGTAGTTCTTTTCAGAATCCTTCAATTGACGGGATGCATAAGCAATGACTTTCCCGTGCTGCATCAATATACAACCAAATCCTAGTTTGGAGGCATCACTATACACAACCATACCACCTGTACCAGTTGGAATAGTCAAAATTGGAGTTGATGCCAATCTTTGCCTTATTTCCTTGAAGCTATTTTCATAAGCATCAGACCACTCAAATTTCACACCCTTTCGTGTGAATCGGGTCATTGGGGTAGCAATGTGGGAGAAGTTCTCAATAAACCTATTATAGTATTTGACTAATCCCATAAAACGACATATATCTGCTACACTCTTAGGAGTCTCCTATTCTAGGACTGCCTTCCCTTGTCTAAAACAATGTGGCCTAAGAATGGCACCTGTGATAACCAGAATCCGCACTTGTTGAACTTGGCATAGAGTTGTTTCTCTCTCAGACGCTGCAGTACTAACCTTAGGTTAACAACATGTTCTTTTGCACTCTTGGAGTAAACTAAGATGTCATTAATGAATACAATCACAAACTTATCTAAGACATCCTGGAATACCTGGTTCATCAAGTCCATAAATGCATCTGGTGCATTGGTCAACCTGAATGACATCACCAATAACTCATAATTCCCATACCTTGATCTGAAGACCGTCTTACTGACATCACTATCCTTGATCTTGAGTTGGTGGTAGCCCAATCTAAGGTCAATCTTGGAGAATACCTTGGCACCCTACAACTGATCAAACAAATCATCTATCCTTGGCAAAGGATACTGGTTCTTGATGGTTACTTGTTAAGCTCCCAATAATCAATACACAACCTCATACTTCCGTCCTTCTTCTTGAAGAACAAAATCGGTGCTCCCCATAGAGACACACTAGGTTTAATGAATACCTTCTTCAAAATATCCTGAAGTTGCACCTGCAATTCTTTCAATTCTATAGGGGCCATGCGGTAAGGGGCTTTTGACACTGGTGCCAAGCTGGAGAGTAAATCTATAGCAAACTCTGTCTCTCGATCTGTGGAAAAACTTGTCAAGTCACTCAAAAATACATCGTGAAATTCTCTCACCACATCTAGCTCGGTTAATGGCTTAATCTCTATATCAGTATCCATCACAGGTGGTAAGTAGCCTTGACACCCTTTATTTAGCATCTTCTTCATCTGGAGTGCTGATATAATAACCTTTTTCGGTTCCTTGGGCTTATCCCCTTGAAAGACAAACTCACCTCTGTATGCGAACAACTAGTCCATTTCTAGAATCACGTTGAAGTTGGTCATATCCAACTCGATCAAATGAGTATTCAACTCATGTCCACCTATGGTCACTAGATAAGGCTCATATACATAGTTCTATGATGGTAGCGGCCGGAGAAGATGGACTATGCATCCCCGTCCCCTATCCTCTCTCTCTCTTCACCTTTATGTGGAGGGGGAGGGGTTCAAGTCGTGTGTGCTTCACTTGTGGGCCCTGCACTACCATATTGCCGCTTGGAGATACGTCGAGGCCTATTTCGTAAGAGGGATTTGGATCTGTTTCCTAAAAATTTCAAAATGAATTCAACTTTTCCTTCCATCCATTTCTTTCCATACACAACCTACTAATCATGCTTTAATGACACTCACTAATACCAGTACTCCAATTACAGATTACAAGATAGAAACAATCAATCAAGTAACTACAAAGCAACAATATTTCAATTTTTAAGAAATGTATTTATATCCAAAAGCATTTGAAATGCAAACAGAAATAGACATCAATACTGTTATTAATACAAAACTGATAGAAACAATTGTTACAAAGTGGAAATCAGAAAAGGAGAGGAGTTATTTGATGTGCAATGTTAGATTGTCAGTTAGTGATGCTTCGTAACTGTTGAAAAATACGAATAATCTGGAATATCACAACAGAATCCTCCCCACTTCTCCAACTTTTGCCATCCTAATAGAAACAGAGACAGTTTATGACACCAGATTCACATACGCAGTTTATAGTGGCATTATGTGTGTAAGAAAAGCAGCAAAACAACTACAATAACTAAAAAGGAAACAACAATGAAATTTCTGTAATACCATTTCATATACCAACCATCTAAATAGATGACAAAACTAAGTAAATTTTACCTTAATTGAATAATAAACTTCTTAATTGAATAATAAACTTCTTTTTATTTATAATAAAAAAAGTAACTATATAATCATGAATCGTTTATCTCACCAGTATTAAGAAAAAAAATCTTCAACCTGATAATCTTCCACTGACAGGTCCTACAATCGTATTGCAAAGTATATAAGATATTGTATGATTGTCTTACAAACCTTAAGTTATCAGAGCATAATAAACAAACTAACTAACATTTAATATCCCAATATAATCCACAAGGACTATGTGTTCATTAACCCTATAGAAAAAAGAGGAAGGGGTTTCTCAATATATTCTAAAATAAAATTTAAAAAAAAAATCTAAATAAAGCACTTACTAGCATACAAGAATTTTAATTAGTACCAAAAAAAAATAATATATAATAAGTAGCTGAAATGTGAATTATTTCAATTTAAATAACCACTACATACTCATTAAGTAGTCAATAATACTTATGATCAAAATAGGGGTTATCCAAAGATATATATAGTAGATTTTAATTGTTTTTCCATCATCAACCTGTATGATGAAAAAAAAAAAAAAAAAAGTCTCAGAAGGAGGAGCAAGGAAAAAAAATTTTGATGTCAAGAGGAGAGAGAGACTCTACAGTGGAGGTGGATTTGACTACCAGTGGTGATTGTGACCCGCATGGGGGCCGCCCTCATGATCGAGGTAAACAGAGACGGCTAACTTACTTCTGGAGACCTGTAAGTAACTTGTAGTCCCCACCACCAAATGGTACGGAAGAAGGGACTGAGAAAGAGCACAGCACGATGATGGCGAAGGAGATCCTACCCACGGAACCAATCGCGAATAGGGAGAAAGGAGGGAGGGAAAAAAATCCTATGCCACGGTCGCCCGTAGAACATTGCCAAACATTGAGGACTTGCCTGATCCGATCCATGCAGGACCACTCACAAAGGTGGTGATCGCACAGGAGGCATATGAAGAAAAGCTTCAAAGCTTCAACTACGCCTTGATTGGTAGGACTAATTTTCATTTTGTCTTAATGGATGATGTGAGAAGAGATGCAAAAATGGGTTCGAACCTGAAAGATAGAGTGAATTTGGCCGCCCTAGGCAAAGGCTATATTCTATTCCACTTTGAACTCAAAGGTGACATGGCCTCTATAAGGAAAAAAGGGCCAGTCAAAGTGAAAGGGAAAATCATACGGTTCCAAAGATGGCGATCTGAATTCAGCATTCATGGAGATTATACCCAGACCAAGCTCGTCTGGCTCCGCTACCCTGAGTTGCCGATGAAGTGTTAGTATGAGCGCATTTTGCTGTCTATGGCGAAAGCATCCGGTCGTCCTGTGGAAATTGACAAAAGGACTGGCTGGGTCTATGGGTAGTTATGCCTGCATTCTAGTGGAAGTGGAATTGGGGGGATCCAAAGTGGAGGAAATACAGGTGGAAAGAAAACAGCCAGGTACAAATACACTGTTTTGGTTTAAGCAACGCATTATGTATGAAGATGATATAGAGAGGTGCAGTGTTTACAAAAAACTGGGTCACTCCTCAGCGGAATACAGAGACAGAAAGGAGATGGAGAAGAGAGACACTGAGAAGAGGGGAGTAGTGGACCATAAATCGGACCATGAATCGGCCATGGCAGTGCTCGAAATCCCAATTTGGTAGGAGATCGATTCTCTCCCACTTTTATAGAATCTTCTATTCAGAGAGTCAATCAGTTAAGGGAGAATTCGCCTGTCATAAATAATTCCTATCATGACACATCATTGCTGGATTTGGAGATTCTTCTCCCAATCAATGACGACCATAATAGGAATGTTAAGGATCCAGTTACGGTGGACAACCTGCTGGGTGAAAGCTGGTTTGGATTAGACCCAGATGACTCAGGTAGTTTTATGTCTGAACATGATTCTCACAAATCCAGGGAAACATATCTTTAGGAAGAGAGGCGCAGCTACTCAGACCCTGGGAGTGACAGAAGATGAAGGGAGAACCCAAATTCAGCGTATATTATGCCCTCGCAAACCCAAAGTGGTATTTACTGGTAACCGTGGCAGAAGGGGGCAGGCTCGAAGTGGAAAAAATGCTCACGGCCAGGAATGGGGCAACCATAAGCACATTATTTTGGGGGTAACCCCATCGCAGATAGTAGCAGGGAGGGTGGTGGTTCAGCACCAAGAGGTAGCTGCTATTGATCCAGCTATTAGTTGGGCAGAGAGAGATGCTAGACAAAAAGAGAAATTTACTACAGCGGCGGGGTAGACATCAACGTCTGACCATCATGCTGGTCATAATTAGTGTCTCTATGAAGATCCTCTTTTGGAACATTAGAGGAATGAAAAATACGATCGGAAGACGTGCCCTAAGGGATTTAATCTTGACGAAGGATCGAGACCTTTTTTGTATTGCGGAGCCTATGGTAGATGTGAGTGCCTGTCCATCCCTTTATTTTAATAAATTAGGTTTTTATTATGATTTTATTCATAACAGCCGAGCAGGTAAGGTCCCCAATTTATGGATTCTATGGTAAAGGAACTTGAATATGCCTACGATTATCTCTGAATCGGAGCAACATGTTACAATCTCCCTGGTTTGGGATCTCCATCGGATCCAGATTTCTTTTGTTCACGCTAGCAGTTTCAGAGCAGATAAAAGAACCCTATGGCTTGACTTGGTGGCGAACCTTCCCTAAGTGCCCACCCCATGGACTATTATAGGGGATTTCAACGCCACTCTCCAATCTCATGAAAAGCGTGGCCTAGGTAATTTTAGTCTAGGGTCTACGACAAAGTTTGGGGCCATGGTTGATGCCTGCTCAATGGTTTAGGTGCCATCGGTTGGTAGAAAATTCACTTGGTCTAATAACCGGCGTAGAGGCAATGTGTGTGCGGTTTTGGATAGAAGCTTTTACAATGAGGAGTGGATCTCTATCTTTCAGGATTGCTCGCAACAAGTTCTACCGCAGGTTGCTTCTGACCATACCCCCTTGCTACTTGCCTCTGCCATCTCTCAGTGCCCTTCCAATTTCCCCTTCCTTTTTCACCAATTTTGGATGGAACATGAGGACTTTGAGAGGGTGGTTGCTGCTTCCTAGGCTGAATGGGTATCAGGGTCTCCTATATTCGTCCTTGTAAATAAATTGAAGCATCGCAAAGAGGCCCTCAAGGGCTGGGTGAGACAATCCTTTCCTCACTTTGAAAGAGCTCTGGAAGAAGCAAAACAACATCTGACCAAAGTGCAGGATCAGATTGAGCAAAATGGTATGGATGATCAGCTCTTTGCTCTAGAAGCAGACGCAAAGACTGCCCTGATCAAGGCTTTGGAAAATCATGAAAACTCTGGGCTGAAAAAGCAAGAATCAGATGGATGAAATTTGGTGATAGAAATTCTAAATTCTTCCATTTATCTGCAAAAATGAGAAGAAATAAAAATACTATCAGATCTCTTAAAAATCAGGATGGTGTGGTGATTGAAGGGTATAGCCAGATGGGGGATTATATAGTTGATTTCTATGAGCGATTTCATAGAGCAGTGCCCCTGATTGAATATGCTGATCTATTGGATAACATTCCAATGGTCCTACAACAAGCAGACATATTTCGGCTTGACTCTCTCCCTGGTGACTCAGAAATTAATTGGGAGTTGGATCCAAACAGCTCTCCAGGACCTGGTGGTTTCTCTGGTGCATTCTTCAAGAGATGTTGGCCAACCGTGGAAAGGGAAGTGTGTAATGCAGTGAGATACTTTTTCAGCTCGAGTTATATGTCTAGTGGTGTCAATAATAACTTTCTGGTCCTGATTCCCAAAGTGGACAATGCTAATACCTTGGATAAATTCCAGCCTCTGTGTATGGGAAACTTTTTCTACAAAATAATCTCGAAGGTGATGGCAAAGCATCTGAATTCTCTTCTTCCCAGGATTATATCTGAATAACAGGGTGCTTTTCAAAAGGGAAAGCTTATTCATGACAATATCAGTGTGGCGTCAGAGCTGGCCAATCTGATGTTCTCTTCCACTAGAGGAGGCAGCCTTGGATTGAAAATAGACATCAGGAAAGCCTATGACACTATATCCTGGACCTTCCTTTTCCAAGTGTTGCATCGCGTTATCTTTTTAAAAAAGTGGATTACATGGCTTCACCAACTTCTGATATCAACTAAGATATCAATCCTTGTCAATGGAGGTCCGCAGGGCTACTTTAGCGTGGAGCATAGGTTGAGGCAAGGGGATCCCATCTCCCCGATGCTATTTATTATAACAGAAGAAGTTCTTACAAGAGGCCTTACGAGGCTGATCCAGAAGAATAATGTGAAGACGATTCAAGGTCCTAGAGGCGCACCTACCCCTGGACATATCCTCTTTGCCGATGACATATTTATCTTCTCCAATGCTTCTCTGAGGTATGTTCGTAATTTAAGAGAATTTTTGTGCAAGTATCAAGAGTTCTCTGGACAGTCTATTAATTTTGAGAAAAACAAACTTTTCCTCAAAAAAATTGCTTCAAACCCCAAGCAGTCCACTACTGAGACCCTTGGCATCCCAATTTGCACCTTCCCCACTCGTTACATGGGAGTGGAGATTTTCAAAGGGACAATGAAAAAAGAAGTTTTGTTGCTGGTTATGGACAGAGTGAAGGGTCGGCTTGCAGGATGGAAAGGTAAGCTCTTATCAATGGCAGGGAGAGTGGAGTTGGTAAGCTCTGTGATCTCAGGTATTCCTAACCTTAGCTTTGCAGTGTATTGGTGGCCTTCCTCTCTCCTTGCCACCATGGTGAAATAGATGAGAAACTTTATCTGGTCAAGGGAGGTGGATACTTCGAAGTTGATAACAATGAAGTGGGATACCTTATGCAAACCCAAGAAGGAAGGGGGTTTGGGGATCAGAAGACTTAGAGACAAACAAGGCTTTACTTGGTAAACTGGTCTGGAGAATGAAGCACGAAAGGTCTACAGCTTGCTCTTTCCTCAGAGCCCGTTTTGTCAAGAAGGACGGCCTCTTCACTAAGGGATGCCGACCTTCCTTAATTGTTATAGGGTCAGAAAAATGTGGGAATTTGTGAAGGATAATGAGAGATGGATTATTGGAAATGGCAACTTGGCAAATTTCTGGAAAGATAATTGGTGGGGACCAAAATCAATCCTAGAATAAATTCAGTCTATTGACCTATCTTCCCTTAGTACTTCCTCTAATGTTGGCAACTTTATTAGATAAGGAGCATGGGCTCTCCCAGAAGTTAACTCAGATCGGCTCTGCACCATCTTTAAGGCGATAAAGGAGATTAAGCTTCCCAATGGTCAACTTGATGACACTTGCGTTTGGCAATTAACCCCCTCAGGTTCGTTCTCAACTGCTTCTACTTGGGAGGACATTAGAAGTAAATGCCCAGCGGTATATTGGACATCTGTGATTTGGTGCAAAGGGGTGCCGCCTAGGTACTCTAACTTAGGATGGCGACTGGTTAATAATAGACTGCCCACGGATGAGAAAATTAGAAAAAAAAAATTCAGTTGGCTTCAAGATGCACTCTCTGTGGTCAAGTGGAAGAGTCGATCGACCATATTTTCTTCAGTTGTTCATACTCGATGGAAATTTGGGAGAGATTCCTAAATTGCATCGATGTGCTTTGGCCAGGGCCTTAGACGATTGAAGAGATGATTAAATGGTGGAAGAGGAAGATGAGATCCATTAATATTGAGAAACCATAGCTGATGGGTTTCCTTATTATTGCAGTGAACATCTGGTGGGAAAGGAACAATCGACGATTTGAGGAAAAAATTAGAATTGCTGCATATGTGTATGAATACATTCGCCAAGAGCTTAGTCGCTATTTAGGAAAGTCCAAGGGAGCAGTGAAAACAATAAATGACGTTATGTGCTGCAGGAAACTTGGAATAGAGGTTGAGAATGCTAGCATCTCAGCCCCTCTTGAAGTGCACTGGTGCAAGCCCCCGATGAACTGGATTAAAGTCAAAGTTGATGGGAGCACTTTGGGGAACCCAGGTAGAGCAGGGGCAGGAGGTGTTCTCCGTGACAGTGAAGGCCAGGTATGTAACTTGTCTAGTATCTTCTTGGGTGTAAAGAAGATCTATGAGGAGGAGTTTGAGGCAATCATGGAAGGTATTTTGATGGCCATGCACTCTAACACTAGAGGCTTGTAAATTGAGTCCAACGCTGCAGTGGTGGTTTTGGCGATTCAAACCAACCAGATACCATGGTTTATTCTTCAGAAGTGGATTTACGGCCTCACATTCCTAGAGACCATTCCTTGGAAGATTTCTCACTGCTTCCGTGAGGCTAACACTATAGCTGACTATCTTGCTAAGAAGGATTCTAAGTCGGGTACCTTTGAGACTGCGGTGTCCTTCCCAAGTCACATCACTATTGACCTGGAGAATGATACAATGGATAGGCATAGATTTAGATTCCGCTAGGGCGCTGCTTGCTTTCTCTTCTGATGGTGGAGTTTGTAAGTTGCCCCAGTGGGGTCAGCCTTGTCCTTTTTTTTTTTTCATTTGATGATGTATTCTTGGCTTTCTTTTAATAAAACTATCCTTTAGCAAAAAAAACTTGTATGATGAAGTGAAAACATGCATCTAATCAGAAAAATAGATATCATAAATCAAAAGTCATAATCATGAAACGATTGTTTTAAAAAAAATGAAGATTATCCTTCCTTAGTACAACAAATAGCAGATAAAACTATACAAATATCATAGGATAATGCAATCACATATATAATATTTTGAATCCAAAAACACAATGCAGAAAAAGAGAAAAATTGAGAAATACAGATATGCTAAGTTGAAATTTTAAGTATTCATGCTCCATAAGAGTATACAATTACTATTATAAAGGTCTAAAAATATATGCTTAGGATGATCTTTTGCTCACTCAACTATCCAAATTTAAAAAAAAAAAATTAAGTAAATAAATATTAGGATTGCATATTGCATACTAGAATAGAAAAAAATTGTATCAGAAGAAACTAACAAACTTTTGAGATTGAATGTTCTTTACTTACAATCTTGTAAGATAATGATAGATAGAGTATAAGATTTATATGAAATATATTGTGACGGTATATCACAAGGCGTATTTGTACTGATGTAAGTACCATGGACCTTCACTCTCCTCTTGATTTCTGTCCCAATATGGAGATGAAAAAGGAAATGTATTGGGTCATGAAAATATACCATGGTCATATGCTGAGGTTCAAACCTAAGATGCTAGATAGGTATCCTTGGTCCTCAAATTCCAAGAAAAGGTACACAATATGAATAAAAGTGAATTGTCACCCAGAAAGGATCTAGGATCCATAAATGTCTCCCACAATTAAGGGGGAGAGATTAATGACTCAATGGATAAGGTTGGTTTGCACCAAGATTGTAACACCTCAGCCCCATTAACCTTGCATAATATTATCCTCTTTGGCCCATAGGCCTTAAGGCTTTAAAATGCGTTGTGCCATGTTAAGGAAGCTAGAGGTTATTAATTAGTCTAAGAATCTCTCCCTAGATGATGTGGGACTAAAGTTTGCACACCCTCACCGATCTCCCAAGCCCCTTGGTACTTGTCATATCTTGGTAGGGACACCTCACCGATCTCCCAGGTGGGTCTGGTACTTACCGTATTCTTGGGTCGTTACAGTTGCCCCCTTTCGGCACAGCGTCCCTGCTGTGACCCCACACGCTGTCGGGGTTGGCTCTAATACCATTTGTAAAGCCCCGGCCCCATTAACCTTGCTCAATATTGTCCTCTTTGGCCTATGGGCCTCAAGGCTTTAAAACGCATTGTGCCATGTTAAGGAAGCTAGAGGTTATTAACTAATCCAGGAATCTCTCCCTAGGCAATGTGGGACTCAAGTTTGCATACCCTCACCGATCTCCCAAACCCCCTGATACTTGTCGTATTCTTGGTGGTGACAACTCACCGATCTCCCAGGTGGGTCTGGTACTTACCATATTCTTGGGTCATTACAAAGATTCTAAGTAAGTGTCAAGTGATAGATTGAGAAGATGTTAGGCACCTAGTCTACCCAGCCCTAAGATCGATCTCCTCCTATTTGATCAATGTTTGTTTGTACCCTATTAACTAGTCCTAAATATAGGTCACTGGAAGCTTAAACTATGTATCCTAAACCAAATAGTTAATTTATGCTAACCTTAGTACCTTAGTCATGGTACAAAAAGTAAATGATTTAAAGCTTTAAGATTATGAATGACTTGGTGTGTACATTATAAAGCCTAAATTGATCTGATTAGAAATATTAAACATAATTAAGATGATTGATTATGGATTTTAATTAATTAAAACCTACCAAACAAAGAAAGTAAGTTAAATTAATCTAAATGGATGAGCTTCCACAATATAACTAGTCTAATTTACTTGATTAAATCTATTCTAAAGCTTAAATGCATTATGAAGCCTAATTAAACTAACTACAATAATTTTAATGTAACCTAGGAGAATGTATTAATATATTACAAAATCCTATTTAAATTAGCAAGGTGAAACATTTTTAACCAAATAATGTTACTCTAATTAATTACCCTAAATTAAGTAACTAATTATCAATTTAGAAACCGAATATATTACACTATACTACATGACTCTACACTAATTATGAAATATATTATTAGATATTTCAATGCTAAATCATACTGAAGTGAGGTTAATGCTATATTAGAGATATACTGATGTACTAATATACAGAAATTATGCTATGACATACATGAGAAATAAACAAACTGGATATCTTAACAATTAATGATCCTACATACATTCATAAAATTTAAATACACTTAAACATACAGATTTTACATTGACACATGGCATGGTTTTCTAATTCAAAACTAAATTATCTTACATTGCTAACTTAGACGAGCCCACATCCTTGAGGAAATCAGAAATGATGTTCTTTTCTTGCCCCGATTCAGATTTTTTAGATAGCTTCAGAGGACCTTGCTGATGGCAATACCGAAGATCGGGTCCCTCTTTAGCTAAGGTCTTTCCAATGTACTCTATTCTTTTTTCTTCTCTCTATTAAATTCAAATTCTGACTTCTAGGAAAAAAAAAAAAAAACTTAGACGAGCCCACAACTTGAAGAAGAAAAAAAAAAAACAGAAAGGACTAAAATGAGTTTATTTTATCAAGCCAGAATCCCAAATCTAATGTTACAGGCCGGTTTAAATGGCCAGCCACACCCATGCTAACCTAAGTCATAAGCTACATATTGAGAGGGAAATGAGGGAAAATCAAACTAAACTGAAAACGAAATAGACAGGGGTTGGGTTATAAATTATAAGTCTGATACAACAGATGGAAAATTAATAAAACAAAATAAAAAAGACAAATAAAGAAAAAACAAATAGAAGAAGAGAAAATGGAGATTGGCTGGAAATTAATTTCTGTAAGATTGAAAGAAGGTGGATAGATTCAGATTTCAGCAAAGAGAAGAAAGGGTTGGAGAAAGTGTGTGGTTCAGATTTAAGTTCAACTATAGGGAAAAAAAGCGAAGGACATATAAGGGCAATATGTTTTAGCCGAAATGGAGGTGGACTGTTAGTTTAGTTAGGGGGAAATAATGGTGAGAATGGGTGGTGGCTAGGGAAGTTGCTATTGGCTTTCAGAAAAAAGAGAAGGAGAAGAAGAGAAGTGGAGAAGGTGACTGGGAATGGAGAAGGGAGGTTTCAATTTTGGGGGTTTCAGCAAAGAAGAAAGGAGAGGAAAATGGGTTCGGTGGCTGGTTTCTTCGTCCGCATGTTCAGATTGAGATCTGATGTTGATGTTGTTGCAGACTTAGACACTTGAACTTGAGTCCAGGTAAAGTGATTGAAGCCATTAACTCCTCAGCAAACAAAGGAAGTGGGAGAGCATGGGTGAGTTCGGTTGGGCTGGTTTATGGGTTCAGAGACAAGGAGCGAAGAGAAAGAGATGGGTTGTAGGTGGTTCGGCTAAGAGAACAGAAGAGGAGGAGAAGATGGAGGTTGCAAGTTGGTTATGGGAAAAGAAAAAAAAAAGTGTATGGAGAAGATGAGTGTTCGATGGATTCAGATTGAAGTTTTAGAAATGGGGAAGAAGGTTGGGGAAGAGATGAGGAGATAAGAACAAAAGGGAGAAAAATGGATGGAGGATGGCTTTGGTGGCTGTTGTTTAGGGGTTCCAGCAACAGGGAAAAGAAGAGAATGAGAGATAGGAGAGTTCAGTGGAGAGGATAGGAAAAAGAAAAGAGGAGATGAAAAATATGGTTAGTGGGTTTATAGGAGAAGAAACTTGGAGATGGGAAATGAGGTTTCCGCCATGGAAGAAAAAGGAGAGTATGGCTAAGTTGTTTGGAGAAGAGAAGAAGCGATAGAGAGGAGGGGGAAAAGATTAAGGTTTAGTTTAAATTAGATTTTTGGGAATTAGGGCTAATTTGTCCAATCAACTATTAAGTAAAATAAAAATAACTAAACAAGCATGATTAACCTAAATTAAGAAAATAAATTATGACTAAATCAAATTAAACTCACTAACTTAAACTAAATCAAAGTGAACCTACTAATTTAAACCAAACTAAATTGAACTTAAACTAATTTGAATTGAATCTTCTAATTTAAACCAAACCAAATAGACTAACCTTGTTAGACCAAATTAACTTAAGAAAAAAAAAATCATACAATTAATTTAACTAGGTAGTTAGTCTACTATTTACATAATTAAAGCTAATGAGGTAATTTAATTAGGTAGTTAGTTGAAATTTGATGTGTAATATGTCATTGAAAATCTCGTTTTGAGCACTATACAGTGATGCAAGACATGAATCCGATCTCAACTAGGAACATTGGCGAAAATATGCATAAAGTAGGGACTCTAATCATATAGTAAAAGGGGGAATTGGGGGCCGATTCGCATCATTCTTGCACCAAAATGTAGTGTCCAGCTCAAGGGAACAAACAATACTAATCCACAATGTCAATGTCCATTTTTGAAAACATTGTTCATTAAAAGTTCATATGGGTAAAATAGTCATTTTATCTTAAGTTCAAAATTTCTCCAATTATATAACATTCAGTGTATAATTCCTCTTATTGTCATCATTAACGGGGTGAAAAAAATTCAGAACAACCAAATAATATAGGAATTCACAGCATTGAAGTAATTCTTCTTTTTTAATCAGGAACAAATGGATTTGGAGTCGAGTAATATAAAAAAAGATACTATCTTTAAGGTTTTTAAATGTCCCTAATTATGCATACTATGATCATGCATTTATACCTTCAAAATAAAATATCTTCGTACTCATATAAGATGCACCTCTAGATGTGATTACATAAGTCCGAAGGTTATATTTATTACTCAGTCACTCAGAATACTAGATACACAAAAAGACTCAGAAGAATAAAACACAGAGTTGAGAAGAACAAAACAACACTTGTTACTACCTCCTTATTAAATTTTCAAACTGTTTATAGAATATATAGACAATGTACCCTCTCACATATTGGTGTATTTGTACATAAATAGGCATGTGCAAACATTCATGTACACATGTTTGTATATGTACAAGCATCCTTGTACACATACAAATGTGTTTGTCCACTCATATATAGGTGTAGACCCACACCCATCCTCAACATGAGAATTATTTAGAAACTCTATAATCACATAAGAAAACGAACATGACTGAACTACCAATCTGTTGGATCTATGCATCTATCTCAACAATATGCATGGGTTCATAACTTTTCATTTTTTATTTTATAAACATAAAAAAAAAATGAAGGGGGCATTTACAAGTTACTCATTACTGATCTACAATATAAACATGTAACTTATATGAAATAAATTATAATACTTCTTTCGTTCTCAGTGAGATCAGATTGGTTGCTCTCAATTTTAAGAGAGGAATTTTTTCGGCTGTTGATCTTCTTTGTTATGGGTCTCTCACCAAGGAAGGCTAAAGGAATGGTATAAATTTATTGGTGTGCACCTCACCCTGGGTGGTTTAAAATTAATGTAAATAGTTGTTCTTTGGGCAATTCAGCGAGGGTAGGGGCTAGAGGAGTTATTAGATATACAGATGCTAGAATTATCTCTTCCTTCCAAGTTATCCTGGAGTTTCAAGTAACTTTGAAGCATAGTTTAGGTTTCTTATGTGGGGTCTGGAAAGAGCTAAATCTCTTCATCTTTCGAGGATTTGGGTTGAGTGTGATTACCTATCGGTGGATGTGATATTTTGAAGGGTATGGTTCATTGGTTCATCAATCAAATGGATGTCTCTTCAAGGATTTTTAGAAAAAATTAAGTGGAAATTTTCTTATTGTTATTGTGAAGCCAATCCTATAGCTGATTTTCTTGCCAAGTCAGCGGCTCGTCTTCAAAGCTCAGACCCGATTGAGTTATTGCCCCTTTTGGTTCAGGTAGAGCTTCAGATGGATGTGCAAGGAAGGCCTAGATTTAAACTTTTTTTCTCTAGCTTTGCTGTTCTTCAGTTTTTTTAGTTGTGGATTGAGGCTTTTTCCCTGCTGATGGCCATGCCGAAGGTGGAAATCTGTTTTGGTCTCATTTCTCTATCTAATTATTTTATTTAGTTCAATTTTTTGTATAATATTTCAATTATAATTTTAATATAAAATTATATTTTAATGAAATAAAAATAAATAAATTATAATACACTTTTTTGGATTCAAAAGAAAAGAAATTAAAATGAGTGATTACTTTGAGACAGATGCATTGATTCTTCAAGGATGCCCAAATACATGAAATTATAGAGAGATGTAAGAATTTCTTTTCTTTCCATCCACCTTTTTTATAGAGTTGATATATATATATATATATATATATAATATGTAAATCTACACAATGAATTGAAAAAAATTAATTAAATGTATCATAATTTAAGATAAAACAAAGATAAATATTTTCAAGGGAAGATTAAAGTTGTGTTTGATGTGCATAGTCTTACGTTAAAGTGGTATCAGAGCTATGATACTCTATTTTCTAAACCCGGTCTATTTACTCGGTTGGTTCAGTTTGGCCATGCAGGATCTGAACCCGATCAAGTTGAGCTGAGTACCCTATGGAATATGATAGCAAGAGTGACCCTGAACTCGGGATGGCTAGATGAGTCTAAGCCGGTGCCTAGTGAAGTCCACGTGCCCAAGCCATGCACTTGCACGTATCACAAGGCCAATGTACACACAATAAAGGTACGTAGCCGTATTTTATGTCGAGTACGCATTTTGGTCAATTATCGGGAGTGAATTACATGTCAGGGGCTAAGCCCCATCGAAATCCTAATTGTTCAGCTAAGTTTCGACCGATTGGTGGATGGTAATAGGTGGGTCAGACCCACCAGTGTGACCTATCAGTCTGGTCATTAGATATTTTGACCTAGGTACAAATAACATTTATTACCCTTCTTTTTCCTCATTAATGTTTTACAAAGTGGGTGAGAAGAGTAAAGAAGAGGAAGAAAAGAAAGAAAGAAGTGCTCGTAATGCGACACTGAAGTTAGATCTTTCCATTCTGACACCGAAAAAGTGATCTTTGTCTTGAGATCTACATTTTGAGGTGAGTGAAACCCATATTTCTTAAACCCTTAAGAAACCCTATGATTCGGCAGAAATCCTTTAGATTTTGTTAATCCAACTTGAGAATATGAATCTAAGATTTAATGAAAGACGCACATGTTTTTTTTAAGGCTTTAGAGAAAGAAATCATATGATTTGAAAAGTATTTGGTGACTTCTTGAGTGGAAGAAGAGATTTGGGATTTTGAAGGTGTTCTTGAATAAAGAGGTAAGACCCATGCTTAAGACATTGAATCGACTCTAGCTTTAGGATAGAATCACAATATGGGACCTTAGATGGGTGGAAAATGCCGTCGAATTGACCCCTTGTGGTTTCCCCAAGGTGGGAAGAAGAATAGAAGCGAACAGAAAAATCCCAGTTTTGATTGGTGGGTACCCTAGAAGTGGTTGGACCCGCCAATCTGGAACCCGCCTGTCCTGGTTGAGCTTTTGGTTTGACTGACAAGCAAGGAGCTATGGTCACCTTGCCCCTCGGTCCTGACAGAGTCCCTGGGTCGAGCGGCGGGTAAGGACCGATGGGTTCCTAGTCTGCTGATTGACCTACTAATCCGACAGTTTGGGTTCTAATGAGGCCCAAATTTATCAAGCAACCTCCAACGGTGATTTTAAACATGCTAGGGTCATCTTATCTTGTTGGTTATGAGCCTAAAGTAGAGATATACTTAACTCAACCTTTTTATAATAGGAACTCACGTCTTCTCGCGTCGAATCTCGCTCCTACCAAGCGTGAGCCATTGTAAATTTCTAAGTAAGTGGGAAGTGGATGTTGACTTTATTTTGGGGTTATTTTTGCATCATCTCATTATTATTGTAGACTAGCCATGTCATCACTTTATTTCTGTGTGTAGATTAGTCATCCACGATTGCCATTTATATGCATTGCCTTGTGCATTATGAAATTCATTTATAATTTGTTATGTTGTAACTTTAATTGTTAAACACTTATTCTTGCTATGAGTTATGAGATGGATGATTTTAAATTATTAAATATGATGCATTGCTAGACTAGATGTCGTAGTTGGCTTGGAAATGAATGCATTGGTGGCCCGTGAAATGGGATGCGATGGCACTATACAGTCGTATTATCTCATATAGAAGCATGTGGTTAGGAATGACATCTCCCTATACTACGACCTTTCCCAATAGGGGTTTAGGTGTTGGGTATATCACTGGGGGGAAGCCCGAGATTGTGTATCAATGGTGGCAGTTAGAAGTATGCTCGACTGATCACTAGGACGGTCGGCAACTTTGGTGATATAATGCAGGGCAAGGCCCATTTTACTTTAATGCAGGGCAAGGCCCATTTTACTTTAATATCGCTGAGAAACAGCAATTTACTTTAATGTCGCTGAGGAATAGTAATTTACTTTTCCGATACCCACGGTTGGCCTTCTCCAACAACCTTATGGGCTTATCGTGGGATGGAGTTCGCAACTCATACACGGGGGCATACACGCATTGTGGTTGTGAGTAGAACATAACCTATAACTTATAAATGTTTCTTAGGTGAGTTAGGTTAATAAAAATGGACTTACATACATATAGGTTCATTTGTATTGTAAATGATTGCTTGGTCATTCTTTTCACTTACTGGGCTAGTGAGCTCATCCCATGTGCACACCATTTTTGTTAGAAGATCTTGCAGGTTAGCCAGCCGAAGAGCTAGAATCAGGACCCACCGTAGAATTTCCAGCTGAAGACTGGTGGGTCCCCGAAGATCTTGGGCACGGTACCGAGTGCCCATGCGAAAACTGTGTTACGGGATAGCAACACTAATACCTACTTAGGATTCTTTTTTATTATTTTGTTATATTACCCCTTCTGTGCTCTGGATATTTAAATTGTAGTTCTTGTGTAAATATCACGCCTACAGGCCTACAAGTAAATGTATTATGTAACACAATTTGGGTATCAAGAGTATTGGGGTATTTACAGGTATATACATACAAGATTTTAGCTAAAATATAGATTTTTCTTTCTTTAGATGTGTGTGTACTGTGTTGTGGTTACTGCATCAGATGATCCAGTAGGTTTTGGGTTAACAGGAGTCAACTCGGTCACCGGTCTGGTTATGTGGGAATGGGGTGTGACAAGAGCTATGACAGACAAAGGTTTCAATGATGTTTCTCATGTTATTATTCAAGTTGTCCGAGAAACTAGCATCCATAGATTGAGAGCTCAAGGAGTTTAAGGTGATGTCGGTAGCTAATGTAGGTAATCTTGTTGATCCTAATTTTGGTATACAATATCGAAGGAGAAAGAAATGACAACAAGTAATCAAGCATTAGCGCCTACTGTGCAACCCTATTTTTATTTTTTTTCTTTTCTGATTCAGTTCTATAACCATTGAGTAAGGTCTAATATGACCATCGAACCAACTACCTTAGACATTATTTTATCCTTTTATATTACCTTTAAAAAGCCCCCTTTCAATAGCCATCAAATAGAGCAAGAACAACTTCCAAAACAAAAACTCTTTTCTCTATCGTTTTCTCTTGTTTTTTTCTATAGAAAGGATAAAAAGACATTGAATTAAAACATACTATGATTATAGCTACTAGCCCTATATCTATTTACAGTCTGGATATTTTGGATAATGTCCATAGCTACCGCTACATAGTACAATACTAGTTCTGAAGTAGGTCTAAGTTTGCAGATTACTTCTTGCATATTTTTATATATAGACAAAAAAAAATGGATGCCACTAACGTAGGCCAAAAAATATTATCCTATTCAAAAGTATCGTTATCTCTTGTTGTTTTAATTTTTATATTTTAGTGTTTGACTTGGTCAAACACAAAGTTGAGTCCTAGATTGGGTTCTATAGAAGATTCTATAACTATAAGTTTTATTAATCATCATTGTAATTCTCCATAATATAAGGCATCTACTTATAGTTGAGACTGAGCTCTCAATTATATAATAAGAACCAAGATAGGAAACAAATAAAAATGAAAACAAATTGACTTAGGACTAAAAAATAATATTTTCTCTCTGATAGAGGCAATCAAGAAATATAAACATCTTCATCAAGATGACCTTGAGGAAAAATTATTGTTAATATTGATATGAAAAAGAATTCAACTTTTAATAGAGGCAATAACAAAAAGACATCAAACAATACTAGTTTAAAAAATGAAGAGAAGTGTTCTTTGTAATTAACACTCTCAACTTAAGTAAACCCTTTAGCAATCAATCACGCATTATACTATTCTATTAAGCCATCTGATGTATATATATTTTTTTTGTATACTCACTTAAATCGGATGATGTTTTTGGTAGGAGGAAGACGTTGTAAAGCTTAAGCTTCATCTCTACGTCCATGGCTTCACACAATTTGATCTTTTGAGAAGTCATAAAAGATACGAGGTTCAAAATCAAAAGAAATATTAAGCAGAAAATCATAATGTGTTGAAGAAATGTCGAATAAAAATATAATGACTAAAAGGATAAGAACAAGAGATAAAAGGAAAAGATTTTGAAAATGGAGAGGGGGTAATTAGGACGAGTGCTACAAAAAGGTCAGTGGAATGTGAGCCTGATAAAGAAAATGAGAAAGGATCTTGTGAAGAGAAAGTGGTAAAAGTGGACCAAATAATCAATAACATGAAAATTAAGGATGGGTGGAGGAGAAGGATGTAGAGATGGAATAGATTTAAGAAAATGAGCATATTGGGATGAAATATAGTTTTATAAAAATGTCATTTTAACTTTTTAATATTTTTTAAGTACTAGGAATCAAAATGTAATAGGATTTTCACCATATGGGAGAAAATTTCAGGACTGCCATAAAGAGAAAATTCAGATTGATTTGGAGCCAAGTTCTTTGTATCATATTTATTTTTCCTTTTTTTTTTTTCTTATATTTAATAAAATCTGACCTTCTAGCGAAAAAAAAAAGAGTACTTGAGTAGGAAGGCGATTAATAAGTAAAACTACAGTGGGCACAAACTTTGTCCCTCCAAATAAATAAAGGTAAATTTGCTTAAAAATGTATAGTTTTGACAACCTTAAGAATATGACTGTGTTCACATTCAACAATATTATTTTGTTGAGGAGTGGCAACACAACCACATGGGTGGATATTTCTAGGTCGATGAAATAATATGAAAGAGAGAAATTCAAGCCCTTGAACAATTAAAATGGATTTTCATCATACCAATAAAATTTTTTAATTAGACATTAAGTTTGGACTTGAAAGGCATAAGAAAAGTTCAAATACATCAAGAATAATCATCAATAATAATAAGAAAGTAATGGGAACCAAAAAGAGATGCAATAGAAAAACCTCCCCAAATATCACAATGTAAAAGAGAAAATAGATAATCACTCCGTTCAACATAAATGAGGTAAACTTGATTGCTCAGTGATAAGACAAATATCCCAATGTTTATTAAAAACATTTTTAGATAAACAATATTAAGAAAAGTGAGATATCGTGCCATATGTCAAACATATTGGTAGTTTTAGAAAAAAAAAATAGAGGAAGATGGGTATGAGAATGATAAAAGTAGAGACCAACATGTTGTTCGCCAATTTTAATCACTGCTTCGTGTGGAGGTCCTGAAAAACACAAAAGCTAAGAAACAATATATATATATATATATATATATCAAACTAGATATTTTTGTCAATTGGTTAATAGAAATAAAATTATAATAGAAATCAGGTACATAAAGCACATCATGAAGTTGTAAGGAAGAAGATAAAAGAGAAGACATTTTATGTGACATAAGAACAAATGTACTATTAAGTAGCTGAATGTGTTTCGAATGAGTAAACAGAGAAGTATTAGAAAAAGATGCAAAGAGTAAGTAATAGGATTAGTAGTAATTGTATTGATAATTCAATGGGAGAAAAAGGTTACAGAATAACAAGTGGGCTCAGCAAAAAGGTTAGCAACAGGCTAATGACTTCAAAGATTGAGAAACTACATAAATTGGTGTATTATTCGACCGATAGGGATTCTCTGAAGCTAGGAGTAGAAGTAGAAGTTACAATAGCAAAACAGGATGAACTCAAACTCAACTGCTTAGAAAGAAGAACCTGAACTTTAAAGGAAACCAGCAAGCTTAAAACAACATTTTTAAGATAAATGTATGATGTTAAACCTCTTCATCCTGATCTTATAGCTAACTTTGGAGCTCTATTGATTTTGACATCAAAACAAAGCTTAATCACCTCTAAGTTTCAAATTTGTATAGTATAAAGAATCGTTATGTTACACCCATACCCTAACCGGGTCTAATTTGAACTGTTGTGATAGGTCTCAGACCGGAATTAAAAAGTACCATCGGGTTTTGGCTCACGGCTACCCATTGCAAAAGGGAGAGAGATGACCCCACATGCTCGTTTATTGCTTGCCAATCCAACTAGAGGGGATCCAGACCTTCCGATCCCAGACGGTAACTGACCCCACACCCGACACCTGAATCTCGGTATGCACCAAAAATTGTTGAAAGATCATGAGCACAGCCCATGGTAACTATCTATGCAAGACTAATGGATGGACAGCAAGTAGTCAAGACAGTTTGATGTCTTGACCACCAGAAATATGCCACCGGAAGCACCTGGACCTGAATCTAATGGGCTGAATCCGGTGGTCATCTGTGCTGTTGAACTGGCTTCAATCCCGAGGACCCCACCTCCCGCATTGGGAATGATCCAGGATGAGCACACAAACCCTCTCATATTTTCCCCGTGATTTGTGTTTCGTATGAGTCCAAGGAGATAGACCCGCATGTCCCAAAGGTTGGATTAACCTACTTGTGCAGGACTAGGACCAAGCAAATAGACCCTAAGGACCTAACTTACTATATAAATAGAAATAAGGAATCATTTCCTCATTTCTCACTTGTACAAGTCATGGGAGAGGGAAGGAAGAGAAGAGAAAGGAAGAAAGAGGAAGAGGAAGGAAGAAGAAGAGGGGGAAGAAGTTTGGAGCTCACCTTAGTTCCTAGCTACCGCATCGTTGTCGGAATCCTTACCGGAGGTAGGTTCCACTTCTCCTACTACATTCTCTCTCTTCATTTTGACCTATAGTAGTTGTACAAGAGGTGATTATTGAACCCGACACCTCCTAAAGATCGGGGAACTATCATTTCACCTTCCCAGTGTGATTGCCAAGCTCAAACCAAGTCTAGTGAACTCCGGCAACACCTATGACCAAATGACCATCTAGGGTTTCGACCATTCAATCGATGTATTACCCAAATGGCCCTATGAAATCAGGATTTATTTAGCTTGAAATGATGCTAGGAACACCCCTATAAACTCCATGGAATAAATCTCAACGATCGGACCCGATCTGGAAAGCCCTAATTGATATGTGCACCTTCTGTGTTTCCACCGAAAACAGCCACTGGAACACCTGGGGCTGAATCCGGTTGGTTATTTTAGATGAATAGGAAGCTCTTATGAGCTCTCTGTTTGCTCCACCAGATTCACTAAATATGAATCCAGTGGGTTTTCACTGTTTCTGATGACTGAATCCGGTGACCTATACTATCCAAGTTGGACAATGTCTGACACCTTTGGGGGTAAACTCTATGGTTTCTCCCTAATGTTCTCAACATACAATGACACTCAATTGCCTTTCTGCCAAGGACAGAGACGTTGTGAGAGTAGCGGCCGAAGAAGAATGGACTATGCATCCCCGTCCACTCTCCTCTCTCTCTGTTCACCTTCAAGTGAGGGGGAGGGGTTCGAGTCGTGTGTCCTTCGCTTATGGGCCCCGTACCGCCATACCGTTGTATCGTTGCTTGGAGATACATGGAAACCTATTTCGTAAGAGTGTAAAATTTATCATTTGAGACGGGGGTTTTGATGATGGTCCAATTCGGGGATCGAGATCATACAAATGGGGTTTGGAGTCACAACCTCGGGTTATGGGCCTAGGACCCAGGGGTGGGCCTAATGGCCCGAAATTTGGTCTAGTCCAGAGATTTAGGGTAAGTGTCAGGTTACAGAGTTGGGAAGATGTTAAGCACCCAATTTGTCCGGTTCAATCGATCTTCTTGCTAGATGCTTGAGAACGAACATTTTCCACACTTATTACTATTCCACATGTATGGCTAAGTTATCACACATATATACATTAATTGAATTCAAACTATTATATACACTAAAACAAGACTTATTAGATATCTACATTATGCTTAAATGAAGAGAGAGATTATACCTGAATTTAACCCCTGTTTTAGGTCAAGAGGGGTGGGCCCCTAATTGATACCGGCTCGGACTGTCTTTTGTGTTCTCCCAGCTCAGAGGAAGATGGTCTTAACCTCCAACTTTATTTCTTGAGAGATGTTGATTGTGATGGTATCCGGACAGAGTTTCAGTTAGGAATGGTCGCTTTTGGATTTGGATTCGGATAGAGCTTCGGCTAGAAAAGGCTATTTCCCGATTTGGATTCTGACAAAACATCTGCTAGGGAAGGCTATATCCAGGCTTGGGATGAGGTCGTACTCTGATAGAGCTTCTGCTAAGGATATGCTAAGGGAGGGCTAGGTTGAGGTGGCACTTTGGCAGGGCTTTCACTGGGAATGGCTATTTCTGAAAATATTCCAGGGACACTCGGACAGAGGTTCGGCTAGGAAAGGTTATTTTTGAAAAGAAATTGGCTAATATAAAAATGAATTGAAGAACTCCAAAGTCTCGAAGAACACTTTGAAGATCCGAATAGAGTTTCAGGTCTTAACAAAGATCTCTTCGTAGACCCAAAGAACCTCAAAAGAGGGGAGGGTTTCTGTCTCAAGAACGTTCAAGAACACTCTAGGAAGGTGGCTCAAGAACATATTATTTTTGGCTAAAACCTGGATCTAACTAAGAATTTGGATTGAAGATCTTTAAGATCCCGAAGAACACTTCGAAGATCCGAATGAATTTTCAAATCTTGACGAAGATTGCTTTGAATATCAGAAGAAAATCAAGAGGGGGGAGGGGAGGAAAATTTCACTCTGAAAAGGGATTCGGGTCTGTTAGTGTGTTTTTTTCTAAGGAAGGGTGTATTTATAGTTTTTTTTCAGCCAAATAGGAGAGGGGGAATCCCTTTATCCAGTGGACGAAAAGGGGGGCTCTTGCCCAAAGTGAAGAGATAGGATTTTGGACCAATGGGTAAAGGGGGGTTGAAGGCAAAAATAGGTGGGGAGGGCTTTTGTCCAGTGGGTAAAAGGTGGTTTTCAGAAAAAAAAAAAAAAAAATGGGAGGAGAGAAATTTTAGCTGAAAAAAGGTGATTCAAAAAAAAGGAGAGAAAATTTAGCCAAAAAAATGTGATTTTCAGAAAATGGGAGGAGAGAGAAACTTTAGTAAAAAAAAAGTGATTTTCAAAAAAGCGGGACGAGAGAAGGTTTAGCAGAAAAAAAGGTGATTTTTGAAAAAGCGAGAGGAGAGAGAAGGTTTAGCCAAAAAAGTTAGTTTTCAGAAAGCGATAGGAGAGAGAAGGTTTTGCCGAAAAAGGTAGTTTTCAAAAAAGCAGGAGGAGGGAGAAAGTTTAGCCAAAAAAGGTAGTTTTCAAAAAGTAGGAGGAGAGAGGAGGTTTAGCCAAAAAAGGCAGTTTTCAGAAAAGCGAGAGGAGAGAGAAGGTTTAGGCAGGTAGTGTGGGTGATGTCATGGGTGCAAGAATGCATAAGTGCGGGCAATGTGCACAACGGGTGCGTGCATTCACGGGTGTGCAGACAATGTGCACGATGTGCAGGCCACCCGCGCATGGTGCAGGCACAATATGCACGGCCATACAGGCAAGGTGTGTATGGCATGCAGCAGGGGCATGCATAGTGTGCACGACCATGAAGGCCCTGTGTGCAATAGGGGTATGCACACGCATGCGGCGAGGCCACGCACACTGTGCGGCGGGGCCATGCACACTGTGTGGGGAGGCAACACACACTGTGCGACTGGGGTGCTCATGCGTGCAGCTGGGCCATGCACACTGTGCCGTGGGGGCACGCACAGGTGCGGCAGGGGTGTGCAAGGGTGTGTGCAAGGCTGTGTGCATGGCTATGTGCATGGTTGTGGGGCTATGTGCATGGCATGGCTGTGTGGGTAGCCCGTGGGCAACGAGCACGCATGTAGGCTGGCTTGTTCGCCAGAGCGCGTAGCTCACATATGAATATAGGTTTTTTCGATGTTGATTTTGGGAGATCCATTGATCCGATTTTAATGTATCATATATCGTCGAATTCGAATTTCTAAGTACTATTCATCTGTACGATCATCTTGACTGGATTCCTTCACATACAAAAAGCTAAAATTGGACCCCTTCCCTCCCATCCAGGGATTTCTAGGTTTTCAGACCCGAGAGTGTTTCAGGGTTATCTGGGTAGGTAGGAGATGACTTTTAGGGTGTTTGGGTTAGGTGAGTGATTTTTCCCGGTTTCTAGCGGGACTGTCTGTGTGCGGGCATATGTGTGGGTAGACATGATTTTTTGGGGATGTTTACCAAAGATCCGTCGACCCAATTTTGACGTATCATATATCATCGGAATCATGTTTCTGAGCGCTATTTATTTGTATGGCCATCTTGACCAGATTCCTTCATATATGAAAAGTCAAAATTAGACCTTCCTCTCTCCCACGTGGGGATTCTAAAGTTTCAGATAGAGAATGTTTTCATCAACATCTTTGTCGGTTAGAAGCCGAAATTCGTGCTCAAGATCCATATTTCATCATAGCCTGAGGAGGGTGACAAAATTATGTCTACAGAATGCCCCTCTTTGGTCGTGGCCTATGCCAACGGCCAAAGGGCAAAGAAAAGAATGACCACATTTTGTCACCCAGAGCATATACTGCCGTCATCTTACTTAGTTATGACGGAGTTGAAAAAATGCAACAGATAATATCTCTAAAGTTTTAGGACTTACCTAGACTGCCAATTGGGGGAAAGGAATTCGCTGCTCTTCCAATCCTGCAAAAAAATTTAGTAATTTGATCCTGATTCTTCCTTTGCTGGGCTTCGCATGTGCCAATTCAGGGAATATGGTCTCCAGGCTGGGTCTTACGAGCCGATCTGGACTATCTGGGACTGATGGTTACATGAGAGGAAATCACTGCTCTTCCAATCTTGCAACAAGTAAAAAAAATGTTTGATGCTTGGATTTTCCTTAGCTGGGCTTCACATGTGCCAATTCAGGGATTTGGTCTATGAGATCGGGCCACTCGTATCCGACTCAAAGAAAAAGGGCCTCCTAGGGCCGGGTTAACAACATTGGGCTACCTGGGGCCGGATAGATGTGATCAGGCCGCCTGGGGCTGGGTCAAAGAGATTGGGCCGCCTGGGGCCGGGCAAATTATGTCTTCTCTTGATTTTTCCTTGATTCTTGATTTTTGGTTTAGAATTTGATTCTTGATGTTGATTTGGAATCTTTTGATTCTTGATGCTTGATCTGGAATCTTAAAAAAAATTTAATTTTTTTTTTGTATAAAATGGGTCCCCTCCCCTGTTCATTCTTTATTTTAACTTTTCCGAGTGAAGTGAGTTCCTAGAACCCTTTGGTTTTTCTTAAAGTTTTTCCTCTTGTTCTTGGTGTTCTTCATTTTTCTCTTGGAGTTCTTGAAGATATTAATCTTGTTCTTGAGAGAGGAGCTATTTAGAGAATTTGACATTCTTATGGGCTTTTGTGCAAATTGGGAAACTTTTTGGGGCTTCTTATAATTTCTAAAAGTTTCTAAGGTTTTTTGTAATTTCTGAAAACATGACTAAAAGGAGGAAGAGGAAGAGTCTGGGAGAGATTTAGCTCGAGAGTTGCCGTAGTCTTTCGCATAGGGATGAGGGCCAGGCCGATTGGTATTCCAGGCAAACCCTTCACAACATCCGAAATCGCATCTGCAACTCCATATGGGGTTCCTGGGTAAGTCTTTACATTTCATTCATTATTTTGATCATCTTCTATTCCTGTTTTGTATTGTTTTTTCTTTTTGCTACTTCTTTTCTTTTATTATTCATTTATTATTTCCATTAGCATGAGGGGAAGGAACCGCCCACCTTGGCCTCCTATGGCCATCTGAACATGGTTCAGTCCCAGCACAGGATGCTCCCTCGCAGCGTGAAGGAGATAGTTGATGATACCTATCTGTGCTGGCTGGCCCTTTTAAAGACCCGAAAGTTTAATCCGGCATTGGTGGGGGCCTTGATGGAGCGGTGGTGGCCGAGTACTCATACTTTCCACCTTCCTATTGGCGAGATTACCATTACACCTATGTGCTTTTATACCTTGACAGGCATTCAGTTTGAGGGTAGAACCATGACCTTACCTGCAGGATTCCCGACTTCCTAGGGGAGATTAGTTCCCGATGGTAGAAAGTTGGCCTGGGGGAGAATCCAGGCAACATGTCTCAGATAACATGTTCCTTCCTGCTGTTTGTCGAGGGTCAGTGCCTCTTCAGTGACCTCTAAGGGGGAGTAGATATCCTCCTGGTGTTCTTCCTCAAAGATCTTCACACAGTAGATACCTAGGACTGGACCACCTGTCCTATGAGGATAGGGGCCTTAAGGGGGCAAGCTACATCATCTAGGTAACTTTCCTTCTCATATCTATTTTCTTTCAGTCATTTGGTCTACACTTTCTTACTTTGATTTCTTGAAACAGCCCTGGTGTTTTGAGCATCTGGGAACCATAGCCCCTAAATTGAGGGATCCTAAGACATTCTTCTTCCCCCTGACCACAAAATGGGGAGATAACCAGGTGATCCGGGCCCGACGTCATCCTCCAGGGACCACCGCTCGTTCTCTTTTGAATGATCTCACTGAGGTATGCCATGTCCGACACTAAAATTCTATTTGCCTGATGTTGTACTTACCCTTCCTTAGTTTTGCTGGTTTCTTAGAGACAATTCCATGACCTTGTGTTTCTGGATTCCGCGAGAGTCACCTGGGTTCATCAATTGTCTAAGAACCAAGTCCTTTTCTAGGGCTTGTGGGGCCATACCTGGTACTTAGGAGAGAGGGTAGTACCCCAATGGTCAAACATCGATCCACATCCTTCTCCTGGTCTTCCTTCACCCACTATGCATTGTCCAGAGATTTTCCCTACAGATGAGATGAAGTACTTGGCTAACGGAGTATGGGAGGACTTCTTTCTTGATCCGAATAGGCACTACAGAGCCTTCCTGGAGGAGGTGACAGTGTACACCCCTCTCGGTCCCAATGGTCCAATGGTATGTTGCCCTTTCTTGAGTATTTCCTATAGATTCTTCCTTGTTTTGGTCTTGGCTGATGTTCTTTCAGGGGAGAGTGAGATGTGAAGATCCTTCTGTTGTTAGGCCGCATGTCAGTGCTACCGATACTTTACAAACAAGGCCCTCTACCAGTGCCAGCGGGTCTCTCAGAGTTGCTAACGTCCCTTTTCATGGCTTCCCTGCCTAGACCTATCCCAACGCTGCTAACCCCAGTCTCCCTCATCTTCTGGAGCAGAACATAGATGTAGACGCTTCCCTTGAGCTGCCTATACCTTATGATTATGTGTGTATCTAATCATTTTTCAATTAACTCTTGACTTCCTTTGGCTGATATGCTCTTTCTCAGGTGTCTCCAGAGGTCTATGCTAAGATTAGGAGGATGCACTATGGCCTGTGCGAGGTGATAGTTACCAAGGATCGGGAGATTACTCGACAAGGTGCACTAATTGAGGACTTGACCCAGAGGCTGGAGCAGGTTGGAGTAGCATCTGTGGACTCCCCGACGCTTCATGAGGATGGTTCAGAGTACGGTTCAGATGAAGGCTTTTGACCCATAGGGATTTGTTCCTGTATTTCCTGCAAACACAAACACATGGATATTTTCTTTCTTTTTTTCTTTTTTCCTCCCCTTGTTTGTTTATTATTTTATTTTGGCAACTCTATGAAAACTTACTTTTGGCACAAAGAAATTATTTCTTCTTTTTTTTTTTTTGTTTACAATGCTTAGGCACAATCATTTCCATAACTCAAATCATAATTAAAATAATCGGGATAACACGAAAATCCACATACTTCCTCATTCCATTACCAAGTGAATTACATGAAAAGGGGGACCACTTTCCCACCACAGATGGGATAGGTGAATAACAAGGTGGGGAGATAATTCTTGAGGTGGCTGAAAGTTCACTAACTCTTCTGGGTCCGTCTCCTCGAGCCGGTATTGTCGGCTGATGTACATAGGCAAATAAAAGGACGTGTGTGTCAATCCCATCAGTCCGACATAGTTGTGGCCAGGGGTCTTCATCAAAAAATCTTCTTGTGGCTTCCCTGGGCACCTCCATGCGATAACCTACATATTCCTTTCCTGTAAGTACTTCTTCCAATCGGTGATAAGGTCGAATTATGAAACTTCTCTCTTATCCCGGTAACAAAAAACTCCGAGTGGGCTTCCCCTTAATGGCATGGTGAGCTTCAGTTTCTCGAGGAGTCAAATCTAAAAAATAGCAGAAATCCCCTGATAATGGTCTAGTTTGAATCTATAGCCAAAGCTCATGCCATCAAATCCCTTGAACGTTTCTGCAAGAACCATAGGGACGATGTCACCTCCCTTCTTCAACTGTTTTACTACCTTAATTAGAACATATGGTGCACTATGCCTGGGAGTGCAGAGAACATAACAAGCTATCATGCAAAGTAAATAAGCATTCAGGGATTACTATTGATGGATTCCTCCCATTGGTAGATATTGGATGAAGATCTGAGCCACCTTCAGAATGTCGATCTTCCCATATTTGACAAATTGTTTTACTTCTTCTTCTTTCCATCCAAAGAAATCCTGAATTTCCTCTAAGCAATCTTTCTTCAAAGAGGGTTAGAACAAACTGCCTTTGGGTGGAGATGGAATACAAACCCAAAATTCTTCAAGAGTTGGGCAAATCTCTGCTAATCCAAATCGAAATACATGCAGGTTGGCATCCCAGTGTTGAGGCACCTGCCGGAGCAATTTGTGACGTAGCTTCAAACATCCAATCCTACCCAGAATGACACATTCATAGATTCCAGCAATCCTGGTGCCCACATATTTATGTCTAAGGTCCATTTCCTCAACATCTCATCCAACGAGCCCATGAATTTTTCTGAAACCAATACAAACAACAAGATATGATGATTTATCAAAGCATTACTCATTAGCTAATGATTCAAACAAGCCTTTACCGCTGTCGCATCAAGCTCTTCTATTTTTCTTTTGACTTTGACTGATCAAGGGTGGAGAATAAATTGGCCTTGATAAACTGGTGTTGGTGGCGATTTTCTTTTAGGGGATAGAATCCTAGACAAGAATGGACGGACCATAGGTGAATGACAGATACCTAATGGCCTTGCATGCCAAATGGCAATCCTTGAGGGATAGAATCCTAGGTAAGAAGTGATGGACCAATAGGTGGATGACAAATACCTAATTGCATTTCATTCCAAATGGCGACTCTTAGGGGACACAAACTATGATGATCTTTTAAAGTGCTTTGATTATTAATCAAGGAACTGATTTATTGCCTTTAGATGGTTGAGACCGTACTTGCACATGTCAAGTTGCCTACTTACCCCTCGAAAGGAATCAAGTCTGACGTAGTTCAGGCTATTTACCCTTTCAAACATAATATTTCTTGAGTTGATCCATATTAACCAGTCCAGGTATTTCTTCGTCGTTGTGGTCTACGAGTTTCGCAACTTTGCCTGGTAGAATTTCTTTGACAGTGAATGGGCTACTCCAGTTGGGCCTGAATTTTCCTCTTGGGTCATGAATTGGGGCTCTTTGTTCTCAAAAAACAAGTTCACTCACCTCCATATCAAGAAATGATGTTTTCCTAGATGAACTTGGCCACCTTAGCAGATGTGAGGACTGCATAGGACTAAGCTTCTACCCACTTGGTGAAATAATCAATGGCTACCAGGATGAACTCGTGGCCATTGGATGCTTTAGGGTTGACTTTTTCAATGATATCGATGCCCCAAGTGGAGAATGGTCAAGGTGAACTGAGCGAATGCAACTCTGTTGACGGGATATGTATGATGTTAGCAAATATCTGACACTTGTGGCATTTCTTAACGAAGTCCACGTAATCTGCTTCCATTGTGTTCCAGTAATATCATAGCCTGAAGATCTTCTTAGATAACATCTTGGCATTTATGTGGGGTCCACAAAGACCTTGATGAATTTCTTTCATGATAGTTGTAGCTTATTCATCATTTGCGCACAACAACTGTATTCCGTCATAGGAGCGTTTTCATCATAGATCCCCTTGGAGAATAAACTGGGTGGCATATCTTCTCAGAAACTTCTTCTCTCTGTCAGTTGCTTCAACTAGATACTTTCTTTCCCTGATGAAATCCACTATGTGAGTGAACCAAGACCGACCATCCATAGTGAGAGAGTTCACTGTATTCTGATAAATGGCCTACTTCTTTGTTCTACTAAGAATGGTCGGACTCTAGCCATAGGGTTGCACTCTATCATAGAAGACAAGGTTGCAAGGGCATTAGCAAACCTGTTATTATCCCTCTTGAAGTATTTGAACGAAATCATCTCAAAGTGTTCAATCACCTCTTCTAGATGCTCTTGATATGGCTTTAGCTTGACCTTCCCTGTGTCTGACAAGTGACAATGGATGAATCACCATAAACCTTAATCCTTTTCACCCCAATGGTTAAAGCAATTTCCAAGCCCAATGCATAAGCTTTATACTCAGCAATGTTATTGGTACAGGGGAAGTTGAGGCAGAATGACGAAGGAAAATAAAGACCATCAAGGGTGACAAACAATATTCCCACACCACATCCCTTCTGATTGGCTGCTCCATCAAAGAATAACTGCCATTCATTAACTATATTTTCTTTCTCTACCGCTATGATACCTGCCCCTTGATAGTTTTCTGAGTAACATAGGTGATGTCAAACTCTAATAGCAAAAGCAACCAACGGGCCATCCTTCCTATTAAGGCCAGTTTCTTGAAGAGATATTTGATGGGATCCATCTTTGAGATCAAATTCATCAGATAGGAAACCATGTAGTGTCGTAACCTTTTAGTTGCCCAAATCAATGCAACACAAGTTCTTTCCAAAGATGTGTATTGGGTCTCATATTCCAGAAACTTCTTGCTGAGGTAATATATAGCGTGCTTTGCCCCCTTTTCCGTTTCCTTCTGTGCTAGTAAAGAGCCCGTGGAATATTCTCCCACAGACAGATACAACAGAAGTGGTTCTCATTCCACTGATAGTCTCAATACTATTGGGTTCATAAGGTACTCCTTGATCTTGTCAAAGGCTTGTTGGCATTGGTCATTCCATTCCGTGGGCTGATCCTTCTTGAGCAGCTTGAAAATTGGTTCAAAGATTGTAGTTAACTGAGCTATGAATCTACTAATTTATTGGATGTGACCTAAAAATCCTCGTATTTGTTTCTCAGTCAGAGGCGTGGGCATTTCCTGAATTGCCTGGATCTTGATAGGGTCGACTTCAATGCCTCTTTCACTCACCAAGAAGCCTAACAAATTTCCCGTTGTTGCCCTAAATACACACTTTTGAGGGTTCAACTTCAGCTGATACTTCTTGATTCTTTCAAAGAATCGCCTCAGTGCGAGAATATGCCCTTACCAATCTTTAGACTTTACTATCATGTCGTTCGCATAGACTTCTACATTTTTGTTCATTATGTCATGCAATATGGTCGTAGCTGCCCTTTAATAGGTTGCCCTAGCATTCTTCAGTCCAAAAGGCATCACCTTGTAACAATATGTTCCCCATGGAGTGGTGAAGGCAATTTTTTCACGATCCTCTGGGTGCATGCTTATTTGGTTGTATCCCGAGAATCCATCCATGAATGATAATAAAGCATGCCCTGCCATATTATCCACCAATACATCAATGTGAGGTAATGGGAAGTCATCTTTAGGGCTTACTTTATTAAGATCTTGGTAGTCTATGCACATTCATACCTTTCAATCTTTCTTCGGTACTGGTACAATATAGGCCAACCATTGGGGGTACTTCACCACTTGTAAGAAACCCGCATTCCATTACCTCACAACTTCTTCTCTGATCTTCTCACTCCATTCTGGCCGTATTCTTCGAAGCTTCTGTTTTATCGGTTTTGCCCCAGGGTAAGTGTTTGAGATTTTAAAATGTAACCGCAAACATACGAATCAGTGTAGCTACGGGTCGAACACAAGGAGAGCAATCACTTTATTTTTTTTTCTTTTAATAATGCAAAAGTGAACTGATTAATGGTTGTGATCTAATTCTAATTATCGTCCTAAACATATGTATCTAAAATAACGTTCTAACCATTCATCATCTAAGAATTTAAAAACGCAAGCCACGCAATTAAAATTAAATAAACAAATAAATAACTGAAAATAAACAACCCACGCAATTAAAAAAATAATAATAAAGGAAAAAAATATTGAAATAAAAATAAAGTAAAAGAAAGGGGATAAAGCTAGAGACAGACTCACAAATAGGTTTCTCTACTTAGCTCGAGGGATGCATCATAATATGAGCTTCCCTACTTGATCAGAGAGTCACTCTTACAAGAGTTACTCTATTTGGCTTAAGGGAAAGGGAGACAATTAAAATAAAAACAATAAATTGATAGTTCTATGGCTAGGAGGGGCAAAGCCAACACATACACTAGCCATGAACCTTGGGGAAAAGGGATAGCAATAATGTAACGACTGAGATTAAAATCCTAAATTAAGAAATAAAGGGTAGTTAGAAGAGGGAATGAGAGGGGGGAGAGAAGATTACTAAAGGAGCCTACTTACTTGAATCAATGCTTGAACTTGAAAGCTTGGGTGATTTGAGATACTACCAGTACTAAAAATCAGATCTGGAATAAACCAAATCTGAAATTTCTAGTACCTAGAGAAAATAAACCTTGAAAAAAAAAGATGCTCCACGGCTCGTGATCTTGTCACCTAGATCTAAGCCTAGAACTATAGCTTGAAAATTACAACTTGAATTGCTTAAACAATAAAAATAAAAGACTGAATCAAAAACAAAAGTGTTTGCATCAATTGAATAAAAAGAACTTACAAAAGTGTTTAAACCATAAACCTAGAGAAAGAGATAGAGCAACTAAAAAAAAAACCCTAGAAGAAGAAAATATTGCCTCCTCCCCTTGTGTTAATTCTATTATATAGAGAATAGGGGAGGGAAGCTAAAGATTTTAGCTTCTAAAAAACGAAGATTTTTTTTTTTTATCTTGTTGATGAGGTGGAGGAGAGAGAAGATAAAGAATTGTAGGAAATAGAGAATCTCCAATGATTTTGCTTCCTTTTTCTTTTTTTTTTCTCTCTCTTCTTCAAACGTGGGAAGCATCTTGGATGATTTTTTAATTATTTTTTTCCCTTTCCTATTTTTTCTCCCTTTTTTCAATTTTTCTCTTTATTTTCTTATTTCTCTCTCCTCTTGTGTAAGAAACCCTTTGGCCGACCTCCTTTGAGTGATGTTTAGGAAAGAGAAAATCTTCTAAAATAAAAACCTCAACAAAATGACAGTTAAGAGGTTCGAACTTGAGACCTCCTAATAAGCAAGGGATTTTGTACACCACAACTCACCAACTACGTTAGGTAGTTGTTGTTACCAAAAACGAATCTTCAATCACTTAAGGATGTGGTCCATCGATCCTTATTGGCATTTAAAATATTCTTTATACCCTTGAAACAACTGCAGATGGGTTAGTTCTGCATCTCGGTTCAGTTCTGATCCATTATTCTTTTTCTGACCCGAAAAGAATAATCACCTGTACGGTTGGCCAAACGAATGTGTACTTGCAATTGAATATATCCATCTTTCTTAGAATTTCATCCTCTTCGTAACCATGAAAAGAAATAGGACCTCTTTATGTGTAAAATTGGAGATATAGAGCCCGATAGTCCTTAAAACCTTGAAAATATAAAACCTGCAAAAAGAGAGTAAAACCCAAGGTAGCTCAATTCTAAATATGTAAATTGTATGTTTTACTATACTAGATTTCACACATAAATATGCTCATCAGTAAGTTGTAATCGATACTGCACAATGTTGGGTTCGATACCAAGCATATCCTCATAAGACGAAACAAAGACCTCGGTGAATTCCTTCAGAAGATTACTCATCCGTTCTACTTCTTCGTCATCAAGGGTAGTGCCAATTTTTACCTCTCGAAGGCATTGGTCGGTTCCTAGATTAATAACCTGAGTATCGTCATGGGTGGGTTGGGCTTTCTTTGGTTTGTATTACTTTATTAATTCTAGATATTTATTAAGATCATCATCGAAAAAAGGAGGTGAGTCATACTCGGAATCAGAAATTTCATTCATTAAAGGAGTAATAGACTCGTCATACCAGGACTCTGGACTCTTCTCAAAAGGGGAGATTCACACAGAATCACAAACAAAAAATTCGACTACAGACTCGATATCTAGCTTAATGCTTTCACCAGGGATAATCAGGCTAGTTGACTTAATAGCATAAGCAAACTTGAATTTTTCTCCAATGCTTGTCCAGTTTAGAAGTGGTTCAGTGGCTTGATGGATGAGGATATGTGGCAAAGGGCCTTCTTCGCCTGCTGAGAAAGTTACTGCTATTTCTTTAGTAGTGATATGGTTCCTCTTGATAAGTGTCCGCTTCTTCATGAATACCAGCTGATCAATCTCGTGCTCTCGGAAGATGAACTTTTTGAGGGGTGAAGATCGATGGATACTGCAAGTCTATCTTTTCGAGCTTGTTGAGGGATGCCATCTCGATACCTCAGTCACATCTTTGACCACCTTCACAAGCCTTCCTATTGCAATTGGTCCGGGCACAGTACATACAAACCATCATCCTCTGTGCTCTCCTCCATTTTTTATACTCACTTCTTCCTCTGAAAGGATGGGGCTTGAGCTCATGTAACTCTCGGGTTCTTGGCTCTTGTAGGAGGGAGCAAATGAAGCCTTTCAAATCAATGGAAAGTTGCAGACTCCAGGTGAGCCTTATCTTCTTCTCTCATTCTCTCTTCATGAGAACTCGATTACTAGGTTCCTCCTTTGATTGGATCAATGTTATAGGATCATCAAAGGAAGACCCATTCTCATTCAGTGTAATTTCTACTATCCCAGTGATCCAACTATCTATCTTGGTCACCTTCTTTAACTAGCATTTTCTGTTGTTCCATTTCATGAGTCACCTAATCGAACTCATCTTGGAAGAAAATTTCAAGTCCTGGTTGCATCTTGGCAGTGATTTCATCAAACTACGGCTCTACATTCCCACAAAAGGGGAAATCCTCTCCTTCTTTCACAAAGTATCCATTGAGAGTAGGGTAGTAAGTGACAGAGATCTTCCTAGTAGTCTTCAACACTTTTTGTCCTTTGACAGTTGGAGGAGAGTACCCGAGACCATTCTTCCCTTTGTTCACTACCAAACTAGGCTGCTTTGGAACTCCTTGATGATATTTTCGTAGTCCCATGCCAGGAAAGTACTGCATATTCTTCATCATCTGATTCATTGGCAGACTCCAGATGGCTTCATAGTTAGCTGGGATTTTCTCCTTTGGAACTTCTTTGGCAATGGCTGCGCAAGTGGTGTCTATTTCAAAGCCACTCAGTTGAACCTCTTGGTTTTGTTCTTCCCCACTTTCAATGTTGGCCAAATTGTTAACCACTTCAGGATCTCCAACCACTAAAACCACCTTCCCCTCATGAATGAACTTTATTTTTTGATGGAGACTAGAGGACACCGCCTTCGCAGGATGCAACCAAGGCCTTCCCAAGAGCATGTTAAAAGTTGTTGGTATATCAATGACTTGGAAATCAACATCAAACTTCATCGGGCCAATCTTTATAGAAAGGGTAATGATGCTAAGGATATTCCTCTTGATATTATCATATGCCCTTATGGTTTGGGTGGTTGGCCTCATTTCTTCCAAGTTGATGCCGATACTCTTTGTTGATCTTAATGGTAGCACATTCAAAATGGACCCATTGTCAACAAGAACCTAGGGAACCACTTTATCAAGGTTCAACTGTAATGTGGAGAGCCCTATTGTGTTGGGTTTCCTTAGGAAGCTCAGAATCCAAGAACATCAGGAACTGCACTGCATATGTTGCACTACTATAAGTGCGAGATGCATCGGATTTATCTCGATCGGCACTTGCACATTAGTGAGAGACCTCAAGACTACTTCATGGTGCAAAGGGGACACTATTAACAATCCCCAAATGGAGATGCTTACCTGAGACTTCTTAAGTTGAGCCAAGACTAGGTTCTCTGGCTCTTTCTTTACACTGCTAGTTTCGGCCTCATTAGCCCTTGGCTGCTCTACTCCTAGAGCCTTGCCCTTGTAGTCTTTCCCACTTCTAGTTTCCATCACATTGATTGGTTTTTTCACAATAATCTCGGTGTGATAACTATCTTCATCATCATTATTGGTTAGGGTGATTATCCCCACCATAGAATCATCTTCTTCTGATTCTCCTTCCCTGTTTGGGGTGGGAAGCTAAGGACCTCCACAAATATCCACCGCCCTGGCTCATAGCTTCTTGATTGTATTGGAAAGCTGTTGGAATGCAACATCTGGTCCTATTTCCTCCAGATCATCCAATTGCTCCTAGTAGTAAAGGTCACTGATGGTTACTTTCCCTAACATTTTTTCAATTTATTCTACCCTTTCTTGTATTCTCAATGTGTTGGGATACAATTCACACAGTTTTTCTTCCAACTCAAATGTTGAGTACTATTCGTCTATATAAACTTGCGTCGGCTCTCCAGATTCCCCCTCACTTTTTGAATCTGATGTAGAATCATATCCCTCCATACATAGGGAAGGGGAAGGGCAAATGCCTCCTATTGAATCAGCTATTAGGTCATTATTACCAATTGCATAGACTAAGAAACATGTCGGATGTTCTGGTGAGTAATATTCTGACTTATCATCATAATCATCCAAGGCCCTTGGTAGTCATCCCAGTCTAGATACCCATCATCCTCAGAGTCATCTCCATCCTTCTCATCTTTCTTTCCATCCTCATCATCATCGGCATCACCCTCTTCTTTGCTGATTTCACTCCCACATGATTCTTCATCAGATTCCTCAGGGCCATGAAATTCTCTGGCATCCAAAAGCTTATAGTATTCAGAGCTTACGGATCGAAAGATTTCCATAGGGTTGGTCCTCTCATTACTGGCTCGAAGTTGGACTAGTTCTAACTCATCATCCACTGTGTCACTCCCTATATAGATTAAGGAAGTATATTCTTTAATCTACTCCCCTATAGCCAATGTGGTTACTGCTCTAAGAAGATCAGTTGTAATCTCTTCAATTACCTCTGGATTGTCTTCTAAAGTTACAGCAGGCTGAATTAGAGAAGTGAGATCACTCTCCTAGTCTTCCCCTAATGTATTTACTGACCCTGTTGATGAAGTCATCTTTGGAGAATCTGGTAGTGCAAGCATATCCTTCCAATCGTACCTGTCCGTCCATCCTTCTTTTGGGTTATACACTGAACCTTGAGAATGGGATTGGTATGAGGGTGATGAGGGATATGAAGTGGGATAGTATGAAGATTATGTAATGTGAGAGGTAGGGTATGAAGATTGGGGGTGATAGAATAAAGAAGTTCGTCCACTTTGATGGTGGGGAAAAGGTTAATGACATGGCGGAGGTTAATACTGTGGCGAAGGCTGGTAATGCGGTGTGGTGGATTCTTTTGATGAGGAGGGATGGACGGGGACACCTAATCTTCTGACTCTTCCTCTGATGATTCTCTTCTTCTGGGGGTTCTTATGACTCCAGCCCTTTGACTCACATTTTTCTATAAGCACAGGTATTCATATGATTCTTCCGAGCACTAGGTACAATGAGTTGAGTTGGGTTACTCTCCATTGTTTCTTCATCCAGATTGTTCATATGATCAGGGAGTGGTTTGGTATTGACATTGGGAGGTTGTTTGATCATGACCTCAATGGTTCCATTGTCTACCAAGTCCTGAATTGCATGTTGTAAACCCAAACATCTTTTAGTATTGTGCCCCTTCTGAGTGTGGTAGGCACAATACTCATAATTCCTATACCAAGCTGGAGGAGGGTTACTGATCACTCTTAGGGCCACTATCCTTAGCAATCCTTGCTTCTTTAACTTCTCATATGCGGCCATTACGGGCATACCCAAATTAAAAAACTGCCTTATTGGGCGAGGAGCCTTTTGGGCGGGTGCATCTGCTTGTATTATGAAGGGCAATGAAGAAGTGGCTGGTGAGACTGACTGCTGAACTGCACTTACCATATTAGTTTCTAGACCCTTTCCTCATCTGACTCCGGTGTTCTTGCTTGCATCTTGGGAGGATCCTTGACACTGGGCCTCTCTTAGAATTCTGTTCTCCACCCGTGTGCCAGTGGGTATCAAGGCATCAAAAGTTTGCAAATGCTGATAGTAAAGAACATCATAATAGAGCTTTGATAAGTTCTCTATTAACATCTCTACCTGCTCTACTTTTAAAGGCCTAACTGCCATCTTAACTGCATTGCCTCTAAATCTCATCAAGAAGGCGGTGAATCCTTCCTTAGGCTACTGTCTCAACATCTCAAGCTCCCAACGTTTCACATCCACCTCAGTATTGTATGAGTACTATTTGGTGAAGGCCTTCACTACCATTGCCCAATTCTGAGTTTTTGATGACTCCAACTATGTGAGCCACCTCAGTGCTGGTCCTGATAGGGTTAACAGAAAGGTTTGCCCGTTCTGGTTATCTGCAAGTTGCCACGACTTGGTGATGCTGAGGAAAACCTTGAGATGAGCCTTGGGGTCTCTTGACCCATGAAATCTATCAGTCTGCCATTTGAATTTTTCTAGAATTCTTACTCTGGAGAAGAAACTTAATTCCTCAGAATCCACTGTTTGGCCTTATGAGCCTTTTCCTGCTTGAATCATGCTTTCCAACTTCTCTAACTGCTCTCTAAGCTTCCTTTCTTTCTCCATCTTCAGAGGCTCAAAGTGGACGTGTGCTACAAATTCCTCTTCTTCATCTTCGATCACTACCCTCGGAGTAGGGACCCTGGAATAGGCCCCTTATTGACCATTAGGACGGGTAGGTGAAGATCCTCTTTGTCCCATTGGCCAGACAAACTCTGGTTCCCCTGAGTCAACTCGGGAAGAATTCCCACGATGACCTGTAGCTCTATTCTGGTCTACATCTCCTGTTGCTAGTGCTGGCTCATTTCTGGGATCAGCTCTGGGAGGGTTCTGAAGTGTATACAGTATCTGAGCTATCCTTCTTTTTACTTCAGCCATTTTTATCTGTAAAGTCTCCACGGGAGGGACCCAAGCCTGTTCAAGTGTTTCCATGTCAGGTGGAGCCATACTTACTGGGCTATAATCTCCTGGTAGCAAATAATCTCGAAGAGATGACGAAGGTGATTCTAGATTTAGGTGAGTCAACCGATTATCCTGACTCGTCCAAAGGGACCGCGGCTAATACTTGAGGTGTGGAATTATGCGTGAATCAAAAGTGGTTTATTCTAGGATTCTTGAATTCCCAACCCCTTGTTCATACATTCACTAAATTAGCAAACATTAATTGATCCAAGGTCAGTTTGCTAAATGGTAGGGGTGGATAGGGTTTGATGCCCTTGGTCCACCCAATGCCATAGGCAGGAAGTTCATACAAATGGCTTATTGAGAATATTTCCATAAGACATTTAATGTAATAAAGTCATGCTTTCCTTGCTCTTTTCCCACTAGGTGTCCTTCCTCCTGATTTTCTCAAGACTTCTCGGGACTTGACATGACTCTGGCGGGATAGCCCCTGAGTCACGTATCTGGACTTTTTCCTTAAGGAGGAGGGACACCTTTTATCCAAAACCCACTTTAGGAAAGCAATTCTTTACGATGGGAATATAGTGTAGGAACATTCCTTTTCAAGACCTCAAACAAGTTCTACAATTATCTTATGGCGCTCCTAGCTTCTTCATCTATTTTCTACATGATGCGAGCATGCGATGGATGTAATAAGATTGATAAGGCTTCCTTGACAGGATCTATATACGCAAGGTATGTGATCCTTTTGATATACCCATAGGTACGAGATCAAGGGGGTGACTTCCTTGCTCATTACTCGTGACTACACATGAGGTTAAGCAATTGGCCACAAGGTTGTGGAACCATGAGTGATTGTGTGCAAAAGTGTAATGTAGGGTAATCATCATTCGATCTTAAAATGCCATAAAGTGCTCGGACCTCCCTGAGGGTGCTGGCACAAATAAGGACATCCGCGCTATTTGACGATACCTTCTACTCTTGTACAGGAAGTGGATATCATTTGCTCTCAGAGTGCTCTCCATGACATGCTCTGACCTCCCCGAGGGTGCGAGCATGATAGGGAGTCCCTCGCCAAATAATTTCACTTCAAGCACAATGCATGATGTAGTTAGTAAATACAATTACATAGGGTTAGCCAAACACATTTTCAAACAAATGTGATGGAAAATGTTCTTACATTTAAAGGAAGCATCTAGTATTGGAAGCTTGACATTTATCCCCAATGGAGTCGCCACTGTGGTGGGTAGCATCCAAAGAAGAATGGATTATACATCCCCGTCCTCTCTCCTCTCTCTCTTCACCTTTATGTGAGGGGGGTTCGAGTCGTGTGTGCTTTGCTTGTGGGCCTTGCACAGCCGTATCGCCGCTTGGAGATACGTGGAGGCCTATTTTGCAAGAGTGTAAAATTCATCATTTGAGATGGGGGTTTTGATGATAGTCCAATTCGGGGATCGGGATCATGCAAATGGGGTTTGGAGTCACCACCTAGGGATATGGGCCTAGGACCTGGGGGAGCCCGATTCCTGAGAAAAGGGCCCGAAATTTGGTCTGGTCCAGAGATTTAAGATAAGTGTCAGGTAACATAGTTGGGAAGGTTTTAAGCACCCAATTTGTCTGGTTCTACCAGTCTTCTTACTAGATGCTTGAGAACAAACATTTTCCACACTTATTACTATTCCACATGTATGGCTAAGTTATCACACATATATACATTAATTGAATTCAAACTATTATATACATTAAAACAAGGCTTATTAGATATCTACATTACGCTTAAATGAGGAGAGAGATTATACCTGAATTTGACCCCTATTTCGGATCAAGAGGGGTGGGCCCCTAATTGGTATGAGATCGGACTGTCTTTCATGTTCTCCTGGCTCAGAGGAAGATGGTCTTGTGCTTCAACTTCCTTTCTTGAGAGATGCTGATTTTGATGGTATCCGAAAAGAGTTCCGGCTAAGAACGGTCGCTTTCGAATTTGGATTCAAACAGAGCTTCAGCTAGGGAAGGCTATTTTTGGGCTTGGGATGAGGTGGCACTCCGATAGAGCTTCCACTGGGGATAGGCTAAGGGAGGGCTAGGCTGAGGTTGCATTTCGACAGAGCTTCTGCTAGGAATGGCCATTTCTAAAAATATTCAAGGGACACTCGGACAGAGGTTTGGCTAGGAAAGGCTATTTCTAAAAAGAAACGGGTTGACCTAAAAATGGATTGAAGAACTCCAAAGTCCCGAAGAACACTTTGAAGATCTGAACAGAGTTTCAAATCTTAACAAAGATCTCTTCTTAGACCCGAGGAACCTCAAAAGGGGAGGAGGGTTTCTATCTCAAGAACGCTCAAGAACACTCAAAAACACTCAAGGGAGGTGGCTCAAGAACATACTATTTTTGGCTAAAAACTGGATCTAACTAAGAATTTGGATTGAAGACCTTCAAGATCCCGAAGAACACTTTGAACATCCGAATGAGTTTTCGGATCTTGAAGAAGATCGCTCCAAAGATTAGAAGAAAATCAAGAGGGGGGAGGGGAGGAAAATTTCACTCTGAAAGGGGATTCTGGTCTGTTGGTGTGTTTTTTCTAAGGGAGGGGGGTATTTATAGTTTTTTTTTTCAGCCAAATAAGAGAGGGGGAATCCCTTTATCCAATAAATGAAAAGGGGGACCCTTATCATTTGTGAAGAGATAGGACTTTTGTCCAATGGGTAAAGGGGGGGTTGAAGGAAAATATGGATGGGGAGGGCTTTTGTATAATGGGTAAAAGGGGGTTTTTAGAAAAAAATGAGAGGAGAGAGAAATTTTAGCTAAAAAATGTGATTTTCAAAAAAATGGGAGGAGAGAGAAACTTTAGCCGAAAAAAGGTGATTTTAAAAAAATTGGGAGGAGAGAGAAGGTTTAGTCGAAAAAGATAGTTTTCAGAAAAGTAAGAGGAGAGAGAAGGTTTAGCCAAAAAGGTAGTTTCTGGAAAAGCAAGAAGAGAGAGAAAGTTTGGCCAAAAAAGGTAGTTTTCAGAAAAGTGGGAGGAGAGAGAAGGTTTAGGCAAGTAGTGCGGGTGATGTCACAAGTGCGAGAATGCATGGGTGTGCAGGTAATATGCACAGCCAGTGCGTGCATATGCTGGTGTCCGGGCAATATGCACAATGTGTGGGCCACCTACGCATGGTGTAGGCACAGTGAGCACGGCATGCAGCAAGGGCATGCACAACATGTAGCGAGGGCACGCACACTGTACAGCGGGGCCACGCACACTGTGTGGGGGGCATGCACACTGTGCAGTGGGGGTGCTCATGCGTGCTACGGGGGCGCACACATGCATGCGGCCGGGTTACGCATGCTTGTGGCAGGGGTGCGTAGCATGCAACAAGCGTGTGCAGGGGTGTGTGCATGGCTATGAGGCTGTGTGCATATGCTGCAACCCGTGGGCAGTGAGCAAGCATGCATTCTAACCTATTGGCCAGAGTGCGCAATGCACACACGAATTTGGATTTTTCCGTTGATGATAACAGGAGATCCGTCGGTCCAATTTTGGCGTATTATATATCATCAAATCACATTTCTGAGTACTATTCATCTATACGGTTATCTTGATTGGATTCCTTCATATACAAAGAGCCAAAATTTGACCCCTTCCCTCCCGCGTGGGGATTTCTAGGGTTTTAGACCCGAGAGTGTTTCGGGGTTATCTGGGTAGGTAGGCTATGACTTTTAGGGTGTTTGGGTTAGGTAAGGGATTTTTTCAGGTTTCCAGCGGGACTGTCTGTATGCACGGCATGTGTAAGAATGGGTGATTTTTTGGGATGATTGCCAGAGATTTGTTGACCCAATTTTGACATATCATATATCGTCAGAATCATATTTCTGAGTACTATTTATATGTATGGTAATCTTGACTAGATTCCTTCATATATGAAAGGTCAAAATTAGACCTTCCTCTCTCCCGTAAGAGTATTCTAGAGGGAATGTTTCCATCAGCATCTCTGTCGGTCAAAAGCCGGAAGTCACGCCCAAGATCTATATTTCATCATGGCCTAAGGAGGGTGACAAAATTAGATGTCTACAAATGTGCACGTACCTCGAGGCCAAAATTGAATTGAACACTCAGTGGTCATACTTAGAACCCGATCCATTCAAACTTAAATAAGGTGAGGGATGGTTGTCTTTTATTTTGGGATTATTTAATTATTATATAACTTCTCACATGTGAAGAATTTTTATATGATATTTAAATTACTTAAATGATGATGATGTTCTATAACATGTTATATTTTAATGGAAATGATATGAGATGTATGTTGTGAGATGAAATCTGATGTGGCCGAGGTGGTACTGGTACTATGATTGCCGTATGTTTGTTGCATTCATGCATTGATGATATGTATTAGAATTAGTTGTATTCATGAATTACACTTTGTGGTCAATGTGTTCCTAGTATCGTGTACTCTAGGACTGTGTTTGGAAATGTATAAACTTTATGGTTGATGGGAATCCCGGTGTTGCATAGTCCATACTCAACTGTTATACATACTAGATAGGTATATAGTAATGGGTTACACCTTGTGGCCGATGTGTTTCCGGTATTGTGTACCCTGGGACTATACTTGGAAATGGCCTCGCTTCATGGCCAATGGTGATACCAGTGTCACATGGTCCATACTAATTGTATTATTATGAAAGGCATGTAGGATATTGCGATTAGGTGACATTCCCCATGCTACGTCCCCTTTCCAACAGGGGATAAGGTGTTGGATAACCTAATGGTGGTATGTTCGATGAACCTTCCCGGAATGCCACACTTGTAGTACAATATGATTGTTACTGGAGGTGGGAACCTGTCCTGCATGGCTGATGGTGATACCGGTGTTATGACTGCCAGGAGGGGGTTATCAGGGGTTTGCTGGGTGACCGATGGATGCATACCGGGACGACAGGCTCCTAATTGAGGCTAGGATTTGTATCGTTGTGCAGTTGATGGTGGTTTCAGATCAGGGATACAGCCTAATGTGCCATAGTAACATTTATCATACTTAATTGTATTGTTAGGTGGATTAATAATCAAATGGATTGCATCATTCGCATCATGGATTATGTATTTAATTTTTGTATTCATGTCATCATGGAATATTATATATGTGAATGTTTATGCTTGATTGTGCATGAACCCCACCCCTCACTAAGCAAGTTGGAAGTTCACCTCACGCATATGCCCCCTTTTAGATGATGATGCAGGTACGGTCATGCCTATGGCTTGTGATTCTCTTTCCTCCAGACCAGAGTATAGAGTGAGCGACTAGTGGATGCTGGAAGTAGGGGAGAGACTATGCTTGCGACTTCTATGCTTACACAGCACCATGAGATGTGTGGTGTACTTTTTTTATTCTGATACAGAACTGTGGATGGTATACTTTTGGACTTATTATCTATAAGTCATGGATAATTGTAATAGAATAACTTGGTTATTTATATAATATCACTAGATGTTTCCCTGTCTTAAAGTTATGATTCTGTTGCTATTGGTTGGTTTGTGTTGTGAGAGTGTGTATGTTAAGGTACTACTATCAGAGATCCTGGTAGGTTTGTAAGACGGGTACACATCTTACTCGCACCACTGGTATTCTTAAAGGTAAGTTGGGTTTACTAGAATTGTGGTGTGACACGTTATATTTTCTCCTCTTAAGATTTGGATCTTAGGCTCCATCAACTAGCCTAACTACTTTATTTTGGGTATCTTATTCTTTTTTTCCCTCACTTGTGTGTCTGTATTCTTTCTTCTTTTTGTCTTTAACAAAAAAAAATGAGTCTAGGTGTGACCCTCACGTATACAATAATAACATTTAAGTCGTTTTCAGTTGAGTATCAAAAGGGTGAGTCATGCGACCATAATTGTTGCTAGTAGCAGTAAGAATCAAAACATTGGATTGGGTACATGCAAAGGGAACATATCATAATTCGCATTGTTTTTCTTCTTGAAGAACTATAGAATTCACATTGCTAATGTTCAAAAGAGGTTGACTGCTTTTTCACTAGAAAATCATTTGAATTAAGGGGGGGGGGGGGAAAAGAATACAAAAGAATGCGAAAAAATTCACTTGGGATCAATAGAAGAGAAAACAGGACTGAAACCAAGCCACCAAAAAACAAAAATTATGTTATAAAAATCGGCATCAGGGCCGATTCTGACTATCAATATGTAGATTCATAGCAACGAGCACTGGCCAAAAGATAATTGGAGAGGATAATTCGAAACTTCACCATCGACTTAGCGAGGAAGTCTGCAATAGGAATAGCTTCTCGAAGGCAGTGAGAAATTTTCCAAGTCAGGGACTACAGGTATGGAATCAGACTCATCCACCTCTGAAGCGCTCTCCATGGAACTTTCCAGTTTGAAATAAGAAGAACAGCAGCCACTGAGTTGCTCTCTATCCATAAGTGTGTGATTCCCTTCTCTCTAGCAATTTCTAATCCATGAATTACAACGAAAATCTCGGCTTCAAAGTTTGTGCGTACACCCGAGAAATACCTAAAGGTATTCAAGACCTTAGCCTTATCATTTTGGAAAATACACCCTGCTCCTGCCTTTCCCAGGTTGCCTAGGGATCATCCATCAGAATTAAGCTTGACCCATCCTGGAGGAGGGGAACACCAGAATACTTCAACCACCTCCTTTGGCTTACATCACATTCAAGATTTTCCCAACCTCCTAGCACACAGCAACGAATCAAAGGAAAGAGGAGATCTAGTGGAAGCCATAGCCTGGAGACTGATCTCACTCTTAACCCGTGCAAAGCAAAACTTTGTAGGTCTAGAGGACTCTTCAAAGCGCCTGGCATTCCTTTCTTACCATATAACATATGGAACAAGAGAGAAACCACTTACCTACATGCTCTTGAAATGAATGCTTCTTGCTGATTGTTTCCACCAAAGCATGAGGGCATCCAAATCCACAAAAGGAGGCCATTATTTTTCAAAACCATCACAAAAGCCTCTCCATATACTGATCATGAACTCACATTTGTAGAAGATGTGAGAAAGTGATTCCTCTTCTTTACCACACAAGCTGCATTTGGATGCAAGCACAATGCCTCTTCTACGAACATTCTCATCAGTTGGTAATTTTTCTTGAAATAAACACCAAGCAAAAATGGATTGCCTTGGTTGAATACCAGAGTTCCAGATAAGAGCATACCAATCGATTTTTTTACATTTTCCCCTGATTTCTTCCCAGGCCGATTTAATGGAGAAGACCCCTGAAGAGGTTAAACGCCATAAACAGGAATCTTCAACATTATGAACGTGAATTTTCTTTGCTTTCTTCCATATACCAATAAGAAAAACATAATCCACTGGAGGAAAGTCCCAAGAAGATCCACTAATAAAATCAGCCACAAAGACCTTCAATCCAAAGAAGAGAGAGAGGTCTAGATGTGACTGCTCTGTAATAGATTTAGAGTCCAACCAACGATCCAACCAGAAATTAATTTTTTCACCATTGCCCACAATCCATTGCTCATACTTAGAAACAAAAATCCACACCTTCTTCAAACCAGGCCAAATGGAAGAGGATTTATACCCCTGTTTCAGTGAGCCATCATTTTTAGTAAATCTCTCCTTGAAAAAACTGCTCATAATGGAGTCTCCATGCTTAATTTTCCAGGCCAACTTACACAAGCAAGCGAAATTCACCTCATGCATTCTCCTAATTCCCAGGCCACCTTCCTTTTTAGGCTTACATACATCAGCCCATTTCACCACAATCTTCTTAGAAGTTTCCATATCACCAGTCCAAATAAAATTTTGAACCCATCGTTCCACCACCTTTATTGTCCCTTCAAGCCACAAATACACAGAGAAGTTGTGAACCGGGATGCCTGATATAACAAAATTCACAAGCTCCACCCTCCCTACCTTAGAGAAGAGCTTTCCTTTCCGTCTTGCCAATCTTCCTTTAATCTTATCCAAAACGGGAAGAAGGTGGCCATTTTTCACCCTACCTTTAAAGATCTCCACGCCTAGGTATTTAATAGGAAGGGAAGCCATTGTTATTCCCAGGTACTCAGTAATATGTTGTTTTCTGTGAGGAGCAATTTTCCCTAAGAAAAGCTTGCTTTTCTCCAAATTTATCTTCTGACCAGAGAAGGGCTGATACTTGGATAAAAAGTCATGAAGCTGCTTGACATATCTGGCTAATCTATTCTTAAATATGAATATATCATCCGCAAAGAGCAAGTGTGAGGGAGTAATCACACCTCTCAACCCCGGGAGAGCTTTCAACCTTCCTTCCAAAATCAAATTCTTCAATCCCTAGCATGACCTCCTCAGCCAGAATAAACAAGATAGGAGAGACGGGATCCCCTTGTCTCAGACTGTGACCAACACCAAAAAATCCCACTGGGCTACTATTTAACAAAACTGAGATTCTTGTTGAGACCAGCATTTGGTGCACCTTGTTGATCCATTTGGACGAGAAGCCAAACTTTTCCACTGTGGCAAAAAGAAATTCCCAAGACAGAGAGTCATAGGCTTTTTGCACATCGAGCTTTACCCATACCACCACCTCGAACAGCTAAGTTCATTAAATTCGCCAACTCTGAAGTAAGACCAATGTTTGTAGTAATGATCTTGCCCTTCTGGAAAGCTCCCTGTTCAGCTAAAATAAGCCTTGGAAGGAGAGAGGTTAACCTAGAAGCAGTGATCTTTGACAAGACCTTACAAAAAAAATTTCCCATACAAATGGGGCGAAATTTGTCTAATGAAGATGCACCACCTATTTTAGGGATTAAAGTAAGAAAAAAATTGTTTATCCCATGAGGCAGCATCCCCACCAGGAAAAAAGAAGAAATGGCCCGACAAAAATCCTTCTCCACAACCACCCAGCACCTTTGAAAGAACTGACTTGAGAAGCCGTCTGGATCAGGAGAGCTATCGGCATCAAGCTCCCACACTGATTGCTTAACTTCCTCCCGAGATGGAATGGCATCCAAGAGAAGGTTGTCTTCGTCAGAGACCACTTTAGGGATATGGTCGAGTAGCTCCTAGAGAGGGGATACAGGAACTTCAGAGTGAAAATTCTTGTAATACTCAATCACATGGCTAGCCAGATCCTGCTGATTTGATGTACACGAGCCAGCCTCTCGACGTAGAGAACAAATCTGATTTTTGGATCTTCTGATTTTCACAGATAAGTGAAAAAATTTGGAATTTCGATCCCCATTCTTGAGCTATTTGATTTTATCATTCTCAGACCACATCTTCTCTTGCAGCTTAGAAGCATTTAAGAGAGCAGTTTTAGCATCAACCACTTCATTGAAAAGAGCATCCGACATACCAGACACCTCAATAGCTTCCTGACCCCTAATGATAGAATAACTATGATTAAGCCCCATTATAAATTAATACCTTCTCCTTTTGCTATAACTTCGTTAATTTTTTAAAGCTCCATAAGAGCATTGGGAAATGAAATATATAGAATTCAATTCATCTCAAAATTCCTTAAATTTGTTGAAGAAACCAAAATGGAATATTGAAACATAATTGTCGATTGTCCAATTGAGATGATATATACGAGTGGAGGAAGAGCAACAGGGATGAAATCTATTTTCAAAAATTTAAGTTACCAAATTAATTTCTTATATATGAAAATTTTCCAATTATTATAATTAACCAATTTCAATTTCTTGATAAAAATTTATTAATTGAAAAAAAAAAAAAGCAAGGGCAACGAACATCCCAAAAGAGGCGAATGCCAAGGAATGGAAGCAAGATCATTGGAAATAGCGTGTCAAACCAACTAGTTACTTCTAGTCTCATGGAAAGCTCCTTCTGTACATGTACGGGAAAGCTGCTTTCTAGTGAATCAATAAAAATTTTAAATTGAAATTATACTAAAGAGATCCTGAAGTCATTTGTGAAAAAAAAAAATCAAATACATAAAAGAGCCTTAAGCTATATAGCGTGAACTCTTTTCCTCTTTTTCGTCTTATGCTTCCTATTGTTTCCTTAGTTTTGTTAGCAAGTATGTGAGTAAGTTATCAAAGTGTTGTTAGGAACCTTCTTTGGGTCCAATGTAGGGGTATAAGTTTAGCCTTGACGATCCGAACCTGCCCTAACCCTCCCTGAGCCCGAACCATGTTTAACCCGACTATGAGGGCCAACCTAGCCCAACCCAACCCTAACCCACCCTGAGTTTGACCCTGATTATTATTGTGCTTTGCAGAATGCAAATGTCTCTCCCAGCCAAGGAAATTTCTTGTTGTTGTCATTGAGTTTCTTGTGTAACAAGAATATGATAGAGAACAATATAGCCAAAAGAAAAACCCATCTCTAAAGAACAAGTCTTGTTTCTCTCTTACATTGGAATTTGCATTCACTTTTGAGTTCTCTGTTGTAGTAAATGGAATTATTGAAATCTAGAATTGAAAATGTTTTTTTTTTTTTTTTTTTTTTTTTTTTACACTAGAACATTGCACATGTTGACAGGAAACAACTCCACCAGCCTAATATTTTGGGTTGGGCTTGGCCCACATGGACTTCCATTGTGGCCAAGATTTAACTCAGCCCATAATGTTATTGCATCCTATTATATGAATGAAGAAAGTAACTAAAACAGCACAAGGAAGCTTTCTTAAGCTTTTGAAAAAATGACAAGAGAACTTCATTAGTAAAAAGGATCCTTTCTCTTTAGACTCTTAGAACATGCCAGCACTTTGAAGAATTTAGGGGGCGGAGGGTCAGTTACGGTCAATGTTTTTCAGAGTTTGTAGGTAGCAGAGTGGTTTGAAGAATTGGAATTGGAATTGAAATCGGAATTGAATCATACTTATCGGAATGTGATTCCACTAAGAAGACTAGCTAGAGTCATTTCGAGTGAACGAATAATGCCGGTTTGCACTCAGGAATACCAAATAGGCCCATTGGTTCCCTAGAGAAAAAGGGTCTCCTTATGCAATCGGGGATCGAATAATTGCAGGTTTGTGCTCCGGATGAAAGTGTTGCTAAGGGGCTTGGAGCGGCAAATAAAGTTCCGCCGACAACAAGGCCCAACCCTACAGGTTTGGGCCTGAGAATGAACCCGGTAGGGTTGGGTTAGGATTGGGTTAGGGTTTTGAGAAACCCGGCCTTGTTTCACCCCTAGTCCTATGTATAGTGTACAACTATTTATTGCTCTCCTCTACGTTCACTGTTGTCGCATTCTCCTACCGCTATGTTTGTATCACTTATAGCTAATTTCCCATCCAAACTTATTCTCCCAAAGCGAATGGTTGCCCCAATCAATATGGATGCTGCTAAGGTTAAGTTTGTTAATAACCAACTTCGCTTTTGTGTTATCAGTTGGGTATGTGACAATGTCAATGTGTCGGTGCTTGAACTTCGAAACATGCTTGCTTGTGCTTGGTTGCCTCGATCGATTCGTGTGGAAGAAGTGCACTTTGTGACCATTTTGTGGTTAAATTTGCTAATCCTAGGGACATTCATATGGTTCTTTTTGCTCAACTTTGTCATGATCATTTAGTGATTCTCAAACCTTGAAACCCAGAAATCCTTCCTGAGGAAATTCTTTTTACTTATACTATTATGTGGGTTCAATCTCTTAATATTCCTTGGAAGTGTAATGACTATGAAATTGTTGCTTCAGTTTTTGTGAGGGTTGGCCGTTTTTAGAAGTGGAATGCCCTGCAGGGTCAGTTAGCTCTTCTAATCCTCCTGCTACTAGAGTCTTACTTTATCACAGGATTTATTATACTCTGTTCAGGTTGATCTTGCTAGTGAATCTAAACTGCACATTCAATTCTCCTATAAAAATAGACCAAAGTCTTATATGTGCCAATTACATCTGCATTGGTCATAGTGATGTAGATTACCCTTTTCATCATCAAGCTGAGTCCCTTCAAGCGATGGCTACTTCTGATTCGACAAGAGTTGCTGCTGTCTTACCTCTTGCAGCGATTCCTCTTCGGAGGACAAACCTTCTCTCTGAAGTTTGTAAACTGTATGATGAATTTTTTATTGAGGGCACATGTAATGCCCCAGAAATTAGAAACCATGTGATAATGTTTTCAGCCTAAGGGTATTTTCATAATTTTACATGATAGGGGGTACTTTCATAAATTGTAGTGGTTCGTTTGTTAATAACCTGATGACTAGAATTTAATTCTAGAGGCAACTGAATATGGAATGGCATATAAGTGAATATGGTACTTAAAAAGTTTAAGAGTTGATTAATTATTTATTTAAATTTAATTTGTGGACATAATAAATAATTAAAGTGTTAGCCTAATGATTGTGCTTTAAGTTCTATTTTATAAATCTAAAAAGGGGTGGTGAAGCTGATTTAATATCCATTTGGGTTTATTTTACAAGAAATAAGCTTTGAGATAGGTTATATATGTATTGGGCCTTTAGTTTTAAGTGTTTTCTTTGTAATAACTACTTTTATAGGCCTATAATATGGGTATGGGCTAGGGGTATGGGATTAGTCAAGTAAGAATATTTATTTCTTTATTTGGAGAAGGATGGATAAGATTGCGATTTATCTAGGAATAAAATGTGCTAGCGTTTATCCATCGTTAGATTATATAGATAAAATCTTTGCCATTGATTAAGTATGGTATATATACCAGCATATATCCCATATACCAATCCGAAGATTTGTACAAAATACTAAAAAGGGTCCTACTTTCTTCTTCTCCCTCTTCTTCTTTCTTGTACTTCTGCCCGTTAACCATCCCCCACAGGCCCACACCCTACAACCAGTCCCGTGCCTCTTGGTCCACCCCCGTTCTCCCCTTCATCTCTCTATCTCCACCGTCCTCATCTTGCACTGTAAAACCACCCTCGCTATCACCAGCTCCCTTCTACGAACCTTCAACCCCACACCACCACCTCCTCCCGCCCACCCCCTTCAACCACACGTACCCTACCACTGTTCTTCCTCCTCGCCATGGATGAATGATTGAACCCTAACTCCTCTGATGCGTTCAGTTTAATCGATCGATTTATTGGTCTCTCTTGGCCCTTTTGTTTTGCCCTTTAATCTCTCAAGTGGTTCGATGGTTGCACTTCAATCTTAAGACATACCTCTAGTGAAGCATCTCAAGCTTTGTGTTGACCGTGGGAATTTGTGAGAAGGGTGAAAGAAAATAACTATTGAGAAAAGGCCAAGGCCAACCACTATGAGAGATAGAGAAAGTGTTTTCTGTCTCTCTCCCACAATCCTTTAAATTATGGATTATTCAACACGGGTGAGAACGACAGACGAAGCGTTCTGCATTCATACGCCACAGTTTCCTGAATCACAAATTAATTTGACTTCACACAACTCAATACAGGTTTCTCATCTTCCAAAACCACTTGTTTATAGTGATGTTACATAGATCAGCTACAAAAAATCAACCGTAGCCAATTACCATTCCAGTTCAAATTTCAGCCATTTTGAGCTTTACTATTACCCCCATTAAGTATTCTCACAAAAACTTGTATCAATTACTTCCTCAGCTAAGACCTGAGTATCCTCCGTCTGAAACATAAATCCACAACTTAAGTCTTTGGCTTCTCAATTTTAATTTCTCACTTAATTAGAGAGGGCCTTAAGAGAGTCAAAGCGTAAGAACAAGGGAACGACAGGAGTGGTTGCAGGGATTGGGCAGGAACGGTTGCAAGGAGTGGGGTGGGAGGAGGTGGTGGTGTAAGTTTGGAGGTTCTCAGAAGGGGGCTGGGGATATGGGAGGGTGGGTGTGGTCGATGGGGAGAGGGATGGAAGGGAGAACAGACGTGGGCCACGAGTGGTTGCAGGTGGTGGGGGATGGTTCACTGCTGGAAGAAGAAGAAAGTGGGTCTCATATTTGTATTTTGTACAGATCTCCAAAGTGGTGTATGTGATTTAAGTTGGTATACATACATATATACTATACTTAATCAATAGCATAGATCTAATCTACCTAATCTAATGGCCAGTAAATGCTAGCACACTTTATTGTTGGGTAGTCAGCTAGCTTACCCATCTTTTTCCCTTATTTATATTACTTAAAATTAAGTATTTTAGTTGGACTAGATTATGAATCTATAAGTTCAATTCTGTTTTGAGTTAATGTATTTTGTTATTTTAGTTTTCTAGTCAATTTAGATGTCCTATTGGTTGAGGATTAGGCTAGGCCTTTCTATTTTAGTCTCTAAGTCTATTTCTTAATCTTCTAAATAAGTTTGTAAGAGGGTTAAGCTTTGTACACGAATTTTATTTTTAAGAATGAGATTATGGGTTATAAGAGACAGAGAGAGGGGAGGAAAAGGAGATTGTAGAGCTTCTTCAACTTGTAGAAATTTCATAATTTAAACACCATCCTCTTTCTTGCAAGTGAGTTTCAAATCTAATTTTGCCATTAACAAGTAAATATGATTCTTCAAGTTCTTCACTTAAGATTCCATTTTCTGAAAGGTTGGATATAGGGTGTTTTCTTAGAGGGTAATTTACAGTGCCACCCTCTGAAAAATACCATTATTATAAGAACACCCCCTCTGTTTCACCAAATTAGACTCAGACCCCCTACCATCAGTCATTGTTAAGAAATATTCCTCCTATGTTAATGTCAATAACTGCATTTTATTTTAAATACTAAAATACCCTTATTAAATATGCAGTACCTAAAATACCGCAATAAGTTAATATTTCTACACACCAGCTAGGGAAGTCTTTCTGATACTTCTTTAGCTCTCCAAAGATTGAACTTCTACACCATAGAAGTAAGTTTATCCTATGCCTAGAATTTTGTGGCTCTGGCACCATGCCGGTGGCGACCACGATGAAACACTGCTTTTCCCGGAACATGAGAATAGTCTAAGATTTCCTCCAGTCGGGTTTCTGTATTTACATGTTTCTCACATCAGATGCCTCAGAAGAGCAATTCTCCACCAGAAAACTACTCACCCAAAGCACACATTCAAAGTGACTTCTGAGTCATCCACATGGAAACCCAGGTCAACATCCCTATCTTTCCCATACTCAACAACAAATCCATGATGAGAATCAAGAATGGATCAACCAGCTTCAAGAAAGAACACTTTAGATATAAGGCAAATGAAGTTGTCCATAAGCTTATCAAGCATTGTTTTCAAGCCAAAATCATTAAGAATAGCACCATATTTATTCATCGTGTTCGGACGCATAGTTCTACATTTGGATTCATGAACCCACTTTTCAAAATTTTACACCTCCGCTAACAACAATTCACACAAGCTTGGCTGAAGCATATCAAAGGTATAAACTCCTGGCAAGGGTTTTGATATTACTACTTCTTAAGCTCTCCCCTTGTTCATATTGACAACTTTGTGTCGGTGTACGATGTTTTGTATTCCGTCACAGTTTAATCCAGGGAGTACTAGTGCAGTGCCTCGACAGGCAGGACGATGGTCCCGCTAACTGGTTAGCTGGCCGTGGGGGTTGCAAGGGGGGTAGGAGCCCCCCTACACAACAGGGGGTGTAGGGGGGCGCAGCCCCCTGCTCGAATTTTTTATTTGAGGGCAATTGTGTACTTTCTAGATTAGGGTTTTTTCGCTATATATTTATAGCGAGGGTTTCTTTCTCTATAATGCAAGCAATACTGAGAGGTGTGAGGACAAGCACTATAACCCTATTCTCCATTGATAGTAAAGCAGGATCTCATCTCACCAAGGACGTAGGCAACCTTGTCGAACCTCGTAAAATCCGTGTGCATTGTTTGTTCTATTTTTCCATTATCTTTTGCATTGTTTTAGGGTTGCATTTCTACACTTTGATAAATGATGGAGCAAAGAAATTTCCTGAGTTTAAAGTGTATAGTTCTCTATGTAAAGGTTGATAATGTGATATTATCTTCTAAACTCTAGTCTGCTTCCCCTTGGACGAATACTGCACCAATATTTCTCACATGTACTGGACATTCGCATCTCGCGAAATACTCAACATGCTTGGAGGTAGGTATCGCTCAAGAGAACTGAAAACAGAAGGAATGAACTCCAATTGTAGATCATCGTAGTTCTCCGACATGTGTTCCGTGTTTGGACTCAACTGAAGCCTCTGGCTAGCCAACAGAGGCTGGCTCGAGGTGACAACCCGTTGCCATTGTTGTTGCCAACCTGAGACTCTTCTCTTCGGTCCATGGGTGATTGCAAGACATAACAGGTAGTTAGCAGGGGAGGCCGCACCAGACCAAGCTAACTAATGCCAATGGCGGATATGCAGAGAATTTTAGGAATAAATGCCAAGAAATATTCGCCTTATGAATTTTCCTTCTGAAATCTCCTTCCATGTCTCCCCGGTCGATCATCTGCATAGTTGTTGTCGTCCTATTACAAGTATTGTTCATCGATCTGATCACAGCTTACACATGTTGAAGAACAGCACCGACGGTGGCGCTATGCATCTCTCTGTCCGTGAGTCTCTCTCTCTCTCTCTCTCTCTCTCTCTCTCTCTCTCTCTCTCTCTCTCTCTCTCTCTCTCCAGCATCTTATTGTGCTTGATGTCTCTGTGAAGGTGAAAATAGATAGGGGTGAAGAGGAATTGGGCTAAAATGAGTTTTAGTGAAAAGGGTATAAAGGTCATTTTAACTCTTGACTTAACGGTGACTAACGGTAAGGGGTCTGAGTCTAATTTGGTGAAATAGAGGGAGTATTCTTATAATAGTGGCCTTCTCCAGGGGGTGGTGCTGTAAATTTCCCTTTCCTAAATTAAACAATTCAGCATCTGATCAATATGAAATTTTGAACACATGTTCTTCAACCCTATATTGAAACTTGATCCAAATCTATGATAATTCTAACTATCAAATCGTGAAATATTTTATTATTTTTTATTCTGCCCTTACCTATTAAAAATCCCATAAAATCTGTAAAATTCAAATATTTGAGTCTGTACTTCTTTAATTATCACTAATGTAGTGATCGAATCTTGATCACCTTTTGAGGCTAGTAAAGCTACCCTAGATGAGGTTACAATCCGAATTTGGAGAACATCTGACTAACGGATTGAGAGTAATTTCAAATTTACTGAAATCTTGAAATTTTATCCTAAGCTGGAATTTTTCTAATTATTCATTAACCACTCAATCAATCGTTCTCATCTTCTAAATGGTGATAATCCATGTCAAGGGGGATTAATTCTTAGAGTTTGACCTCCATCTGAGAGGGTTCACTTTTGACTTTTGTTGACTTTTATGGAAAAGTGGGGTATTGAATTAGTTTTGAACTAGGAGATTAATAGGAGGCATACCTAATTGTAGGTGGTGATTGACTTGAGCATTCAAAGTTAAATGGTGAAAGTAGGAGACATGCAAGCCGAAGTAAGTGGATTATAGTGAGTGTACACCACAGAGGTGTGGTATGTTTGGCTTGTATTTTATGTGGTATGTTAGTTATTGAATGTGATATGCTTTATTATAGTGATTTACACTGTACATGTTGATATATGGTGATCTAACTGTGATCAGGTGTTCCATATGATTGTCTAAGATTATAGCAGAATTACACCAGAAGTGTGTGGTATGGTTGTATGAAGTGATGCCTGATGTATTCGTACTACTGAGGTAATTGCAATTTGGTGTAAATGAATATTATTATGTAATAAATGTGATTGTGTAAAGGTGATATTGTATAAAAGTGAAAAGAGAAAGTGTTTCAAGATAAATAAACTGTAATTGCCACCCAAGAGGAAGTGATCGTGGAGTCGCGGGAATTAGATATTTGGATACCCATGTACACAAGTGAGTGTCAGTGGTGTTTAAAATAATGAAAGATGACTTATAGGTGATTAGTCGACTTCTCTCTTAGAGTGTTGGCAATGGCAAGCCGTTTCCCTCAATGCCAACTACAGAATGTTAGAAAGGATGTGATTTTTAAATGGCAGTGTTTTTATTGAAGGTGTTATTCAAAGAAAATATTAAAAAAAAAAAATGTTTGTTTTAACCGTTGTTTTTGTTTGATTGTTGTTATGTGTTGTGTTTTTACTATAATCTTTCTTACTGGGTTGTCGAGCTCACCCCATGATTGAGATGGAACTATACTTGGAGCAGAGTTCGAAAGCAAGTTGTTTTTATTTTCTTAGATGAATATAGTAGGGGTAAATTTGAGATGTATACTCTGATAGTTAGATTTGAAATTTAACTTTGACATACTTTAGATTATCACCAATAGGAATTATACGAGATTTACGATAATGATTGATTGTTTGGTTTGATATTTGAAATTAATGAAATTTGTTATAGGTATTTTGTTGGTATCGGTCGATCGTTTGATTCGTGCCTGTGAGGGTAGTACTCTCACCTGACATCTGGGTTTGGATAGTGACAGCTTTGTCTCAAGCGAAGCCCCTAATGGTGTTTCTGGTGCAACTTCCCGGAAAGGATCATTTTCTTATTCTAAATGTCAGAAGGTTGAGATTGGTCGATCGTTTGTGGCTTTGGCTACGGCTTTGGATCTGCAACTCCTGGCGGTGGTGCATGGCCGAAAATAGGTTTTTCCTCTTATCATTGGGAAGAGGGTGGTGATTTTTAAGACCCTCGTCAGCCCACTACCTCTACTGAAACTAAAATATTTATAGGAACATGCATACCGTCATGCAAACTGTTAGGTATTCCTATTTTTCAAAGTCATGTCTCAGCTTTTCCCTCTTCTTCAAATGACCTTCCAATCCTTCACCTTTCTTTCTTTTGCTGTGCTACCACTACATCTGTCTTTGTAGTGTATAAACCTCAATGTGGTGATCGATTTGTCCTATTTTTATTTTGGATCTAGATCCAAATATTCCTATTACCCACCGTACCTTGGCAGCTAGATCTTCGCATCCAAAGGAGGATTAAGTCCTTGTTCATTCTCTAGTAGTGGTCGCTTCTCCGAAAATCTTTAAGAGAAAGCTTTCAATTCTGGACGGTGGTTTGGAGGGTAATTCTACTGAAGGGGACAATGTGGAGTTTTTGTGCATCAAGAAACTGGTTCTTTCAATCAAAATACAACATTTTGTGGATTTTGTTAATGATGCAGCGCTGGTTCCAATTCCTTTTATTGGAGCTACTTTTACATGGGATAATAGGCAGCTTGGTGGGCAATGTTTTGAGGAGAGGCTAGACTGTTTCTTAGTTCCAAGTGACTGGCTTTCCCTTCACCCAAATGCTATTGTTTATCATGAAGTCATGCCCACCACTTCAATAGAATTACCCTCCAAACTGCCAGCCTTCACCAAATGCTATTATTAACTTTGGAAGATGGTTTGCTAAAGCGAGGAGACCACTCCATTTTGAAAACTTTTGGCTTTTAGAAAGTTCTTTCCCCATGGTGGTGAATGAGGCTTGGCGGATGGGGTATAATCTCTCTCCCCCTCTTTTAAGATTATTCTAAGTCGGAAGTCTGTGAGATAAGCTCCAGTGGTGGAACAGAGATGGTGTTAGTGTTTTGGAGTGGCGTATTGCTATTCTAAAATCTGATTTGAAGGCTCTCTATCCGGTTCCTTTTGATCAATGTAATACAAGTTGGTTTATGGAGGAGAATAGGTTTCGTGCTATTCTCTCTCGATCTCTTGCTCAAGAGGAACAAAAAATGGGCTCAGGAATCAAGGATGTCGTGGATTCAAAATGGAGATGCTAATACTCGTTTCTTTCACTTATCTATTGCTAAGAGGAGAGCTCAGAATAGTATTTGGTCTCTTAACCATCAAGATTTATGTTTTACTTGAAACCTCACAAATTGGGGAAGTTATAAACCAACATTTTCAGCAAGTCTAAACAACTTCTCATACTGTGGTGGATGCTGAATATTTCCAGTTTATTCGAAACCATGTTTCTATAGAAGATAATGATATGCATCTTCGCTCTGTGTCGGTTGTTGAAATTTGCAATATTGTTAAAAGCCTTCCTCAAAATCTTCTATAGCCCAAATGGATTTTCTGGCAGTTTTCTTCATGTTTCTTGGGAAGTGGTGGGCCCTGAAGTTTCTAATGATGTTAAAGATTTCTTTGAGATGGGTCTTTTACTTGTGCTGTGAATCGCACCTTTATTTCTTTGATTCCAAAGGTACTTTATCCTTCCTCTTTCAATGATTATCGTCCTATAATCCTTTGCAATTTTATTTAGATTATTTCAAAGATCATCACTAGTACTATGAGAAATATCTTCTATAGGCTTTTTTGTTTCAATCAGAATGGCTTTATTAAAGTTAGGCATATACAAGACAATGTGTTATTATGTTATGAACTTCGTCATCACTTATCTAGGAAGAAAAGGGGCAAGTATGGTGTTATATCTGCGAAGTTAGATACAAATAAAGCTTATAATAGGATGGAATGGAATTTTATCCAACAAGCTCTTATTGCATATGGTTTTCATCCTAAATGGATTGCTTTAGTTGTGTGTTGTGTGGAATCAACATCTTTCTCAATTCTTCTAAATGGCGCTCCCCTCCCTTGTTTTATTCCTTCTAGGGACTTCGGCAAGGAGATCCCCTTTCTCCTTATCTGATTATGTGCTGAAGATTTATCTTCCCATATTCATCATGCTCATAGAGAGAAACTGTTTCATGGTATTTGCATTGGGCATGAGTGTGAACCTATTACTTATATGGCCTTTGCAGATGACCTCATTCTCACTGATAAAAAGCTTGCATGCTTGAGGATCGTAATTTGCAAGCTATAATACAACAATATTGTTCCTATTCTGGGCAAAGTCATAACATCACAAAATGTAAATATCAATTCATTCCTTGTGTTCCTAATACTATTAAACGAGATCTCTTTAAAAAATTTCCACATTTTTCCTACTTCTCGTTTAGACCTTTATTTGGGAATTCTTTGTACGGGTAAGAGATTTTCTAAGGAGCATTATGGTGATCTTCTTTCTCGTGCTAATTTTTGACTAAGTCATTGGAAGTCAAAATTTTTTAGATTGCTGGTCATTTTACTCTTATCCAATCAACTCTTTCATCTCTTTCTCTTCACAATATGTTGTGTGTTAAGCTTCCTGAAGCAGTTTGCATAATCTTGATTCTGCTAACAGGGATCAAGTTAGTGGAATCAAGTGGTGATAAAAAAACTCATCCCTACTATTGGTTGGAAAACTATTTGTTCTTCTAAATCTGTTGGGGGTTTAAACCTTAAGCTTTCCAAGTCCAGATTGGGTACTCGTACAGTGTTTGATCCACACTTGGACTCCACTTAATCTCTCTCCTCTTTTAATTAGTGTTTATTTTCAGTGGACCATATGAGAATGATTCTCATACAATGACTTTTTTTTTTTTGGGGCTAAAGATTCTGAATTTTATTAAAGAGAATAGAAAAAAGATGACAAACAATTACAACTCATAGTCCACATTTTCCCCCACCTTCGGCATTGCCATCAGCAAGAAAAAAAGCAGAAGAAAATTTAGAACCGAAATTTAGGCCTAGAGTCAACATCATGAGGTATCTCATCCCAAATGTGCTTCGGAAGCTGAATATTATACTTGGATGATCCTGAATTTGCTGCGTCCCGAGCCAAAAAATCAACTATACTGTTAGCCTCTCTAAAACAGTGGGAAATCTTCTAGGTAATAGAAAGCAAGAAAGGCTCTAGGGAGATCCATTGTTGAGCGACAAACCAAGGAATGGACCTGACTTAAACTGCCACCACCATCGCCGCAGAGTCTGACTCGATCTAGAGAGAGATACTCTCAGGTCTTTGGCCATAAGAAGACCTACGATCAGAGCTTGAAATTCTACAACATAGTTTGATTGAATCCCAATAAAATTCTTAAAGGAAACAATCACAGCCCCAAGATCGTTGCGAATAACTCCACCTGTGCCGGCTCTGCCAAGGTTTCTCATGGAGCTACCATCCACATTTAATTTTGCCCAACCAGAAGGGGGCTTGACTAGAATATTTTCAAAGGCTCGGAAGGACGCTTAGGATTAATGATCAAACGACCCTGGCAGCACATGATATCAGAAATATGAGGCAATAGTTTATCACCTTACTCTTAATTTAAAGTTTCGAAAGAGGAATGGTATTTGGTCAAAGTTGTGGCATATTCCATCTGCTCCAATAGTGAAGTATACAATCTGGAAAATTATGCATAATAGGATGCCTCTGCTTGATTTTCTTATTTCTAAAAGGGTTTAAGGACTTCTTCGTTGTGGACAACAGTGAGATGAGGTCCATCATTATTAATCCTCCTTTTATTCAAAATCTCATTATCGTTATTCTTATGGCACGAATCTTTTGTTAGCACTCTCTCTCATGTGGTTCTAAATTAGCTTCGCTTCTTTGGCATAACTGGTTAGCTTGTAATTATATTATTCATCACTAAGTTTTCCTAATGATAGATCAGTGATTTTGAAGGCTCTGTTTATAGTTAAGGAATTTTTTGATGGGAATGTGTGATGAGAAAGCATAGGGAATGTGAAATGGTCTTCCCATTGAAAATTTTGATAAGATCAATTATGATGGTGCTGCTTTATGTGCTCCATGTGTTGCTGGCTCAGGAGGTGTTTTCCGAGATTCAGAGGACTGGAATTTGCCACTTTTATTAGATCTTATTTCTCTTTGGTTGTTGAAGCATATACTATCAGGCTGGCCCTGTTTATTGCTTATGTTTATGGCTATGAAAATGTGTGTCTGAAAGGAGATAATCTTCTCATTATGAACATTCTGGCGGGGAAGTCTTATGCCCATCTATGGCGTATATCTCCCATTTTGGATGATTTTGTATTCTTTATTATTATCCCATATACCAATTAGGTAATTGACCGATACCAATCTCACAGAATTGGATTCTAAATAGGAAACTCACTCCTCCTCTAATTAGGGAAAAGAGTCCTACCTTATTTGGCACACCTTGATAGGAAGGTGTACAAACTCTATAAAATAGGACTCTAGGTCATTTTTCTACCTTGACGTCACTTTCATTATTGGCTCCATCACCAAGAGAGTATTAAGGGGAGCTAGTGGGAGAAACCTAGAGAATCCATTGTGTTCGTGTTTGTTATTGCAATACTAAAGATACGTGAAGGATTAATGGCACTCAATTCTTGATAATCGATGGTGAACGGTATGCATCATTAATTCATTATTGTTTAATTTGTGATTCTATGAATATGTGGCGAGATCATATAATTGTATGTGGGAGGAATTTCGTCCTTTAAGTGGTATCAGAGCGGTTTTGGTTATGCCTCTATTCTTGAGTTTAATTTGTGAAAAATGCATATTTATTGGAATTTTTCAAAAACCATAGCAATCAAGGCATATTTGCATGCTTATTTTAGTGTTTTTGGATAGCAGTGGGTTTTTCTCTCGTATGATTAAAAAAATAGTAATAATAACAATAATGGTGATCTCATCTGCATAACTCAAAAGTTTTCGCTGTTTTGTTTTGTGGTGTTATGAGAAACCATTATGATCATAGGAATGGCCGATTATGGCCATTAACATTTTTTTTTTTTTTTTTTTTTTTTTTTTTTCTCTTATGAACGAAAAGCCAAAGCAATTACTTGGAGCTCATCGGAAATCATTGGGATTCCCCAGATTTTGGGCTAGCCGACTGCAACCCCAAGAGCTGCCGTGGCTAGGCATTATTGAAAACCATTAAGGTTTTCTTGCTTTAGCCGCAAAGGGTTCTTGCTTTGCACATGTTTTAGTTTTATTCGAAAAGTTTTTTTTTTTTTATTTGGAAACTATTTTAGAAATAACGTGTTAAACCCCATCCGTATGCTTGTTGGACTTTCGTAACTCCTTAAAGAGTTTTTCTATGGTGTATGATACTCTAAAATGGTTATTTTAAGTTTGGGCCTAATTAAACACTGTTCAATAGCCCATTAGATTTGAAGTGTCATGAGCCTCTTTATTGCTTGGGCTATTATTGTTTTGTAATTCATTTCAATTTTGAAAGCCCATTTGTATATCTTGTTTAAATCCATTAAAGGGCCTACTGATCGATAGAAACATGATCTCATTATGAAATAAATTCATCTCTATTTCTTACTTAAGCTCATTAAGGGGTTATTGTATAAATAAAAATAAGAAATGGTAATTAGAAATCATAAACACTTCTGTCATTATTTCTATTCTTGGTTATTTATTTCTATTTTGAATATGTTTCTCTTTATGCCTTATTTCTGATTCTATTCATAAGAGAGATAATTTCTTTGTACTCTCTACTTAAGTTTGTGCATATTTCATGGATTGTACATCTATTTATACTTATCCCTCTATTACCAACTAAATTTCTATGATTTTTAGAATACTATTTGTGGTAAAAATAGATAGAAATAGATGTTGTCTATGTCTTTATGCATTATTTTAGAACATCTATGATGCTTGGATGACAATTTATATTAAATTTAAATTGAAAGTGTATAATTCTCAAATTTAAATGAGTTTAGGGCACCAATGATTATGTGATTAAGTTGAATAGGAGTATCCATAGGTACATATTTTTCTTGATCACAATAATTATATATGTTGGTCTTAAACATAATTGTATCACGCATTCAATTTAAATTTCAAACTTTAGGGTCTTATGATGATCGTTATGTAACAGTCAAGATAGAATAGGAATATCCGCAGGTATACATTCTTGATTGACTGCGTTGATCTATATGTGATAACTTAACTGTTAAATAGGATGAGAATATCCATAGGTATACATCTTATTTGATCTTTTTTTTTTATGACTTAAATATTTTACTCTAATGTTATCTTCCATCTAATATAAAGTGAACCACTAGCATGTTACCATCTCTATCACACAGGATAGATTGTAATGATGCAATAGGTTACTTTTCTGGAATTTTAATATTCTATTATTGAAACTCAAAGCATGATGTTTGATAAACATGTATTATTTACTTTTGTTCACAGGTTCAACACTTATCCCTATTTCAAATAGCGTGCCACTTCTGAATGTGTCAAACTTTAATGACTGGCATGAAAAATTCATTTATTACCTTGCTGTCATAGATCATGATTATGCCTTACGTAATGAGAAACCAGCTACTCTCACTGATGAAAGCACTGATGATTGAGGTTACATTTCATGATTGGTGGGAGCATTTTAACCGCTTTCACCTTTTATATATCACGAAGACGATTAGCAAGACTATCAAAAGCTCCATACCAACTTTTGAAAATGCAAAAGAATATCTAACCAATGTAGAAAATTGTTTTGCTACTGCTAATAAATCTTTAGTTGAGACTTTGATGACCAAACTAGTAACAATGAATGAAGTATACTGGTACTAATGGGATAGGGGACTATATCTCTGAAATGGCAAGTATCTGTGCATAACTAAAACCCCTTGAATTGATAATGAATAAAGGTTGCCTTGTCCAAATCATTCTAATTTCTCTCCCTCCTCATTTTGGAGCATTCAAGATCTACTACAATACAAATAAAGATAAATGGACTCTGAATGAACTTAACAGTATGTGCATCAAAGAGGAAAGGAGATTGAATGACGAGGAAGGTCAGGTGGTCAATTTTGTATCAAACCAAAATAAAAGGAAGAGAGAAAATTTTAAGAAGAACAATGCATCAAAAAAAAACCTCCAATCCAAAGTCTAATAACAAGAAAAATAAAACTGACAAGTTAAAGTGTTTCTTCTGTAAGAAAGTAAGACACCTTCAGAAAGACTGTCAGAAATGCAAGACTTGGTTCGAAAAGAAGGGTAATGATTCTATCCTAGTATGTTTTCAAACCAATATTGTTGATGTTCCTTGTAATACTTGGTGGATTGGTTAATTTAGGAGCAACTATTCTTATTTCTAATTCTATGCAGGGCTTTCTTACAATCCAGAAATCAAATTAAAGTGAGAGCGTCGTCTACATGGGAAACTAACAAGAGTCTGAAGTTTCATCCATCGGCACTTATAGACTCATTTTGGATACCGGATTCCAGTTGGACCTTATAGATACTCTTTATGGTCCTTCTATTTCTAGAAATTTAGTTTCATTATCGAGACTTGATTGTGAAGGTTTTAAGTTTACTTTTGGTGATAAGGTTGTAAACGTTTTTTAAGACCCCAATCTAGTTTGCACTGGATATTTATGTGATAGTCTTTATAAACTTAATTTGGATTTTAATTTTTCTAAACCCATTCTTGCCCTGCATGTGAATGATGGATCAAAGCGTAAATCCAATAATGATGATTTCTCATCCCTATGGTATAGATGTTTAGGTCATATTTCTAAACCTAGAATGGAGAGGTTAGTGAAGCATCAAATATTGTCAAATATAAACTTCACTGACTTCACCACTTGTATAGATTGCATTAAAGGTAAGCAATCTAAGACAAATAATGTAATACCCTACTTCTTAAACCCGGTCTGATTTCACAGTTTAACCGGTTTAACCGTGCAGGGATCGAACCAAAGGGAGTTAGAGCGGGTTCCTTATGGGCTATGATGGCAAGGGTGACCTTAAACACCGGCTGGCCCAACAAGTCGAGCCAGTGCCAGAAGAGACAAGAGTGCCCAAGCCATGTACATGCACCTACCATAAGGCCATGTACGAATAAAGCAGGTATTATAGCCGTATATTAAGGTATATACGTATACTACATCGTACGCTAGGGTGGGGTTCGCGCCAGGCCCGAACTCTGTCAAAATCCCAAGTTTTGGCCCTCAGGTGGGCGAACAGGTGGGTGCACCCACCCACCTGAGTGACCCATCCATGTGCACTATTCAGTTATTTAGGAAGTATATATATAGCATTTAGGATTTTCTTTTCTTTTCATTTATGACACCCGTACGTTGGTGAGGATAGTAAAGAGGAGAGAGAAAAGAAAGGGAAGAAGAAGGGAAGAGAAGGAAGAGGAAGAAGAGAAGGATTTCAGCGGCGCCGAAGCTTGATCTTCCCATTCCGACGCCGAAAGAGTGACCTTCAACTCTAGATCTACATTTGGAGGTAAGCAAAGTCGGGTTCCTTAAACATTCACCATACCCAAGCTTAAACCCTTGATTCGAGTAGGGTTTCTTGAGATCTTGTAAATCCCCTTTGAAATGATGAATCTAAGGTTTAATAGATGATTTATGTGTTGATCTTGAAGGATTTGAAGAGGTATTGACAAGGTGGAAGAAGCATTGTGGGTTTGAAGTGATTTGGAGGGTTTGAAGTCATTTTTGAGCAAAGAAGGTAAGATGGTTTCCCATCACTTGAATCTAACCTAGATCTAGGTTAGAGCCATCCTATAAGACTTGAAAGTGTGAAGAATGGGTTGGAAAAAGCCCCCATTTGAATCCCCAAAGAATGAAGGAAGTTGGGAAGAAACAACAGTTTTCCCGTCAAGACCGGTGGGTAGGACCGGTGGGCCATCCAGCCCGCCTGTGAGCACCCACCTGAGAGGGCGGAGCCTTCGGGCCCAACCGGCGGGCTAACCGACGGGCCACCCTGCCCGTTGATCTTAGCAGGGGCCCCTGGCCCAACTGGCGGGCCAGACCGACGGGCCCCTACCCGCCGGTCCAAACCAGTGGGTAGAACCTGTGGGCCAGACAGCCCACCTGTCTGACCCACCTGTGTGGCCCCGAAGGTGATTCTTACGTCCGATTGGACCCAAATCGGACGTGCGACCTTCTTTTAACGTTCTAAACATGATTTTGTCATCGGATCTTGTTAATTTTGATCCTAAAATGGTGAAGTACTAACCCCGCTCAATTATGTTAGGTTCATCAAATCTTACCCGTTTCGCACCGGATCTCACTCGTATCGAACGGGAATCCTTGTACGCTACAGGTAAGTGGGGAGAGGACGTTTGGCCTTGTTTCAAGGCATTGTTTGGCATTCATTTAATTATATCTAGTCTAGTCATGCCATCACGAATATGCTATGTAGATTAGTCATTCCTCACA